>NW_028145860.1:6447500-6457500 GCF_977016875.1 Pavona decussata | reverse complement strand
TTGGTAAGAGGATAAACAATGAGACTGGTAGACTACTCATGGTGACCGCAGCAGAGGCAACAAAGGCTACAGTACAATGAACAATTATTTACCGAATTGGAGGTGGATAACTGATTTAGTGCATACCAATCCAATGGACAGCCAGCCTCAGTTACTCACTTCAAGTGCTCTTCTGACAAATTGGCCAAAAAGCTTATGCAAAATCCAGTGCAATGGTGGGAAGTGAATAGCGAATATGATCTGGATTATCTGAACAGTACTATCTGATGGCTGGTAGATACTAAAATTGGGTCTTTAGCGAAAAGTTGTGTATACAGCAGGATTTTTACAGTTAATTGTATATTTGTAAACCATGAGAAATTCAACATTTTTTCTCAAATCTAGACTTGTTAGCAACTTACAAGTGCAGATGCAAATGGAAGGCCTTTGTATGAGGTGACGATCTGTTTAAACTGGATCTCTTTACCGAGTACTTTTGAAATCGCATACACTGCACATAAAATCATCTACAGGGGAAAAGAAAAACCAAGTTAAACTGCTATACACTGCAAACATTCCTTGAAGATTTTACCTAAAGTAGCTTGCTAGTCAGCCATTCATCTAATCATTGTTCAGGACTGATACGCTCAAATCATTCAGTCTGTTTCACTTGATGGTTAGGGTTCAAACGGCTCACATTTATTGAAAATACATGGACAGAAGTAGAAGTACATCGAATGTCCAAGATCTGAATCCAGTCTCCTCAAGCAAGAAACTTTGCTCTACATTGGTTATCTTATCTAAAGATTTTCAACCATTATAATCATTACACTGACTGTGTGTTGTCCGTAAGAGACGTACCTGGTCCAAATGTCTGTCTTTTATCAACTGCCAATGAAATCTTAATGACTGTTCCAAGCATGTCCACATGTGACCACGCTGAAATGAACAGAATCATAAAAGAATTAATTAAATTAAGAACGCTTTTTCTTGCCAGGAAATAACATTATTACAAAGGAGGCCGCAAATAACACAAGAAATTACTTGATTTTGTTTTACAATAACACTTAGATACATTAGCCCCATTATTTATTAGCCTCCACTACTTACAATTACTTTATCTGAAATTGTTATCATTACCAATTTTATTATTTTAAACTTACCAGTGTATCATCTACATCAAGTTTACCGCAAACAGACATCAATCGATTATAAGCCAACTGATTCACTGTAAAAGATACGTATGCAAAATGAAATTTCATTAGCAAACTAAAAATAAATATGCACAGCATACAAATACACGTGTACATGTGAGACCCAGTACTCCGCATATTGTTTCAGGCAATTTTACATTGTTAAAATCCTGAGATAGTTTATTTGTTTCCACTTGCTTGTGTATTCACTGGTTTTTACACAAGACGTTTGCTTAACTAACACCCCATCTGGGGAGGCAAGGATTATCTTTCCTAGGTCTTTTTCTACAACTGACACCAAACAACTGGAATACATATAACTTGCCACTGATTTCAAACAATAACAAACAGCTTAACAGAAAGTAAAGCACCAACCTTTCCTTAAGAACAGATTCAATGGCTGAGATTTTTTCTGCTGCTGCCCAGGGCTTCTAAACACAAAAAGGGAGAAACGGTTAGAGAGGAGTAAAACAAAATCGAGTCTAAATTTCTTTGACTAGTGAATCCCATCAATGTTTTGCCGGGTGGAGGAGAGGAGGTGCAGCTCTGGTTTGTGACAGAAAATGTTTTCTTTTCATGTTTAAGATAGGATTGAACCTGGACTGAGAGGCTGAGCATAACTGTCTTGTGTTGAATTTCACTGACTCAACATTTTGGCCTTGTTTTTCTCTTAAACTAAATGTAAACCTTCGGGAAAGTGCAATTTGAACAGTGCCTAGCAATCTCCTCCCTAGCACTTACACTGATGCAGAGTCAGCAAATGTGTTAGAGGCAACCTCCATTGCTTTTAAAAGAGGTGAATCCTACAATGACAAAAATAGTTCAGTTTAGTTTATTTAGCCAGTAGTCAACAAATACACATTTTATTTAGCGAAATGCAAATCAAGCTATAAAAGTGCAAAAGTGATGAGGTCACAACATGGCAGCTTATGTTACCCTGAACAACAATACATTTATAATAATTTGGCATGCATGATTATAATACAGGATTTTGAAAACACCAGAATAAACATTATAGCACAGGAATTTTTTCCAGTTTTGCAACTGCAATCTATAGTGAAATCTGTAGATCAGAAAAGTGCTCACACACTAGAAATGGCTGGTTACAGGATACTCCCATACAATGTATGACACTGAACCATGATTCAAATAATATTGGAATGCACAATCTTAAGGTGGTTAATGATAGAGGATGATGATTAATAACAGAAGCAATCAATCCGAGATTTAGTTGTAATCTACTGTCTTTTTTATACATTGACTTCCTTCACATTCAGATAATGCCTAGGTCACTGATCAGTAAGCATTCATACTTGTACCATGAACTATGATTTGCAATTCACTTACTGCTGCCCAGGCTAAACTCTCTAACACTTGTTCCTCTATCCTATTTAAATGCTGAAAAAGAAAAAAAAGGTCCACCATGAACTAAAAGTGCTTACAAAGTACCACTTTTTTAATCCTTGATATTAACCACAGAAAAGGAATGGATATGCTACAGAATCTCCACCGTCTGATCAGAATATTACACAAATGAAGAGCCAAATATTGAAATAACACCCGAGAGGAAACCATGGACAGCTTTTTCTTCCTGGTTTGGACTAATTGGCCATAAGCATGTCAATTTAAATTCTGTCCCATTGGTTTCCCCAGAAGCCCTCTATCAGTCATTCGAAATTCAACTAATATTTATTTAAATCTCTCTCCCACAGCAACAGACTAGTAGTAAAGTAAACTATGTGTGTCACATGGCAAAGTATTCAAAAGAAAATTCTGTATCCCAATAATTAGGAGTTGTACACAAGCATAGTGCCTATTTATTAGTAGGTACTTCTGTAACATATACCACAAAATAGCCCATTTTCAAGTTGCTGTGAACCTTACAAACTCTTCATATGAAAATTAGTTTTGTTTGCATATGAATGAAAACTAATTTTCATGACAAAAACTTTGCACTTACCCTCACTTTCATGATGAGGTTCAAGGCAACTCGCAAAATGGTCTATTGAATTGCTTACACTTGAGAAAACACTGACAGTTGTCAGTACTCACCTTTATTAAATTGCTACCAAGAAGTGGCTCATGAAGAATAAAACTTTCCGTGACTTTGAAAAAATCAAATGCCTGAAGTACAAATATAAGTGGAAATATTATTATCCCTTGAAGCCATTTCAGCAGTCACCATGGAACACATCTACACCACTAGTGATGAAGCAGTGCTGGGTAATAATGACTGCAAAACTATTGGAATTACTCCTGAATATTACCAATAGCCACAACAAAGCTTTGGAAAGCAGCATAGTGTGAGAATGAGTAACTCGCGCATGCATGGGCACCCTGTTGGCCAACACGGCCGGGCATGCCCACACCGTTGTTATGTGTCGTGTGCATGTACTCACAAGTCTTTATTGTTTTCGTCCTATTTTTGTATTTTTATCGGTAAGTCTCACCCAATCATTTCATTATCCATCCATAATCATTTAGTTTAGATATTATACTTTCTTTTGCATAGGTTTTTTGTGGCCATTCTTAGTATTTTTAGTCCCATTTCATACAGTTTTGTTCATCTGTGGCCGTGAACTCGCGCCATGTGACTGTAGCGTTTCGCCCCAGTTTCACCTTTTGTCATCGTTAACTTTTGTGACTTCGTATGTAATTAATTTGTAATTTCCATAAGTTTACATAGTTTGCATTTCTTTTAGTGTTTCTAAGATGTTCTGCCGTCAGGGTGAGCTTATTTTGTTGCTTTATTGCTTCATTTTGTGCATTCGGTTTCTGTCTTCATGACTATACAAGGTTCTTGTACCATGACATTTTGTCTATGTCTAGTACATTATTGGATCCAGAGCAGCCTTCGTGTCTCCTGTTTCTAGTTTTAGTCACGAGCATTGTGTACAAACCTTGTATTTAATTTCATGTATTTTCTGAAGATTAATTTATGTAATTTTGTATTAGGTTCTGCTGTATATTAAAGCTTATGAAAAGAACCTGTGTCACATAGAGTTGAAGGGGCTAGTGTGGAGAAAATACAGTGTAAGGATGATTGATCCATCCATTATCGACGTATTGACAAGCACTTTAATAACAGCTGTGAAGGAAACACTAACTAGTTTGAGCCAAACACCCCCACCCCACCCTTGCTGCTTAAATGCTTACCAAACTTTCAGATAAAAGACAGCTACTTTACATTACCTCCAGCCTCAAGGCAGTTAAAATCCATGGGAATTTTAAAGCTGGCCCTGCAAGTGAAAGTTGTTTGGTAAATTTAATACAATAAATGTATCCACATATAACTAATTAAGCAGTGAAGCTCAGATCAATGTTATCAGTACAATCCAATCTTATAACTGATCATGACAATCACATGCTCCTCTGATTCTGAATCAAATTGGTATTTAATTTTGTTTGATGGAGGGAAGAGCATAGCAAGGTTATTAAAGAACCATCTGGGATGCAAACCCTGGAATCTGTTTCTCACACTACAGAACAGGTTTGGGCCCAGCAAGAAGGGTTTTTCAAATCTTCTTTCTGTTGAGTGGTGGTAGTTTTTCATGCAAACTAGCCCAGTGTGTTTCAGTTAATCTTGTACAGTTTCAAAGTTCTGGCTTTCAAAATTAGTAAAGCAAACTTTCTGGTAATGAACATTGTGTACAGGTGTATGTAAGATAGGTTTTTGGACATGAAATGTTATCAGACTCTCAGAAGAAATGCATGCCAAACCATAGCAGGTGGTGGTGGGTGAGTGCTCTCACTACTGTACCATCCCTGTTCCCCAGAAGTGGTTCACAACTTCAGAAGATTTCTTAGTTGTTACTGAAAGGCTATTAATATTATGACGCAACATACATGGAAGTACTCTGTAGGCCATAACCACCTCAAGGGAGCAGGCCATAAGGGAAACGTGAAATGCTTGACTGTTCAACAGAGCACTACAATCAAGAATAGAAAGAATCAAAAGATCACAAAGGTGGTATTTAGGATCTGCTCTTTGCATTACAATTCCGCCAAATAACATTCAATAAGTTACATAAATTTTAATATTTTCATGCATGCCCTCTATAATCATCCAGATAGAATTATATTCTGAAGCTGTTCCTTTTGTGGAAGGAGGAAAATCAAAGAACTTGGACCAAAGCCATATGAACAACAATAGCCTCAACCAACATGATTCAGAGACCATGATTTGAACCTACTCCAACCCTTAACTGATCACCAGAGGTTGTAAGGCTGGGACCACACCTTTTCTTTGGCCTCTTCTGACTATTTGTCTCTTAACTCAAGGGAATGCTGTAGCGTAGGGGAAGAGCGAAAAATGTTTCAAACGTGAAGTCATGGTATTACCTGAAATCACTGCATGACAATCTTTTCTCCTCCTGAAGTATAAGAACAAACAATTTGAAGGATTATTCAATTAGATCTTCTGGACCAGCTAATAGCTGTTAAGACAATCAATGATACATGTAGCAACTCACAGCTAGCAGCATTGCCTCCATTACTCTGTAATATAGCTTCTTTGCTTGAACAAAAATCTGGAATAACAAGATTTGTTGATTTATACCTTGTCAACCTAAACATACACGTACACCAACCTAAACAAGCACTGTACTGTGAAAGAACAACAAGAGGCTCCCCCTCACACATCGTCTTTCATGAAGTATGCCAGTTCATTTGATCCCTGCCTCCTTGTGTCCCCATTTGAGTGTTATTAATTCTGTAACACTATGTCATTGAGTAGTATCCAGACACGTGATGGTTGCCATCCTCAGCTGTTTGACCTTGTGTAGTTCCCACATGTGTATTGGGCAAAGGTATCAGGTGAAACTGATATGTACCACAGCACAGAATGTTTGTATCAACACTTACATGATGTTGATACTACTGAATGTTATACTACATTATTTTTTACCTGATTTGAATTGTTGCTGTTTTCTTCACCAACAGCTTCTGTAAAGCCTTTTATAAAATTCTCTTGGACATCTAAAAAATAAAATAAAAAAAGTGTTTCCCAGTAACACAGCTGCTCAGGTAAAAGTGTTTAAGGTGAAAATGTTTCCCATAAAAAGAAACAAAAACAACCACTTACCAGTTAATTGTGACTGTATTAATGCTTGAGGACCTCTTTTGCAACACTGCAAGAATAAGAAATGCAATTTAAAATGCATATCACAAATGTAACCTTAAATTTTGCTATTTGATTAATAACTGTTGCTGTAACAGTAGCAATCAGAATAACATGAACACTTTGATTTGATTTTAACACACTTATTTTTCCACAACCAAGAGATGCAAGAAAAAAATAAAGATAAACATTCCAGTACTACAGCTTTCAGTTAACTCAAACAACACACCTGACTGCATTTGGTTTTCCCTCACACTGCGGCACACTCTAACACAGGGGATTTATCAAGGGTCGGGCACTGGGCAAATTGACTGTCTGCGAACATGACCTAATTGCTCAGCTGCTTTTAACATCTTAACCAACTTTTTCAACAAAAAGACCACATTCAAGTTAACTATCCTGCCCAGGTGCACAAACCTCCTGTCCACCTGTTCAAAATCTTAAAGAAACCCCTCGTAACAGTTTTGCTACTTTGGTCAAACATCCCATTGTCAAGGTATAATCAAGGAATGCTGGTACTTACAGTCCAAAATCTTAAAAGCTCCTGACTTGGGGAATCACTAAACAAAAACAAAAAGAGTGTCTCAAAAACTCATAAACTGTTTGTATGGTGCAATGATGAATACATTGCAATCTATTTTTGATTGGTTAATAGCAATTAGAAACACAGTGGTGGCCTATGAGTAACTGTGCTAAAAATTTTAATGTTTTGTTGATGAGCAACGTATCATCATCATCATCATCATAGTTATAAACAAGTGACTGTCATTAGAGATAATTAACATATGACTGTTATTGAACTTTGGTCATATCACAGATGGCTTCAAACAGGTCACCCTCTCTTTATTGACCAATATTCTTCTACCAAGAAAGTGAGATGGCCTGCTTCTACTTGGTCTCTAGACTGGAGTTTTCCTGAAATTTTAAACTGTGTTTTGCTGGAGATAACTTTGATCTGAAGTCCAGAGTACTGCCCTGATACTCTTACTGGTGAGCCATCAACAATGCACACTTCACTCTACAGTAACAGTGCATTAACAAAAACATTTTTGTACCTCATTTCATCAAGCACAGCTCTTAGATCAGCGACTGGGGATGGATAAGGTCCTCTAAGGATATAAATAAGAAACCAAATATGTAACTAAACATGTATTTCAATATATATTTTTTCTCTTTCCATATTAGTGGACTGGTTGTTGCACTACCCACACCCTAAAACATATGATTACTCCTACACAAGTAGTTCTTTTTACTTATCACAAACTTATGGGTGGTGCTTAATCAGGGGTATCTAGATTGGCTATGCAAAATTGTTAGTAAGAGAAACCCCACAAAAATCCAGGCTGGACAAGACTGCTGCCTCTCTGTAGTGAAGATCATTAATTTTTGTTTAAGACAATGAAAAAAAAAAAAAAAAAAGAATCAAGGTTCACAAATCAATAACAAAACTAACAAGAAGGCAGTTGAAAACAATTTTTCATATCAGTTTTGTTATTGATTTGTGAACCTTGATTCATATTTTTAAAAGCAAAATAAATTAATGTTAAGCAAATTATCAGCAATGTCAATTTTGGGTAGTGTGTAACAAAACCAAAGAATAAATAGTTATTTTTTAATTAAATTTAACTGAACAGCATAATTGTCATGTGCATACATTACCTTGATTCTAGAGCCGTTACACTTGTTGTAATTGTGTGGGATTCATGCACGGAAGTATTAACAGCACCTCCATTTAAAGTACCACTGCTGAATGTAGTAAAAATTGAATGAAAACACTCAAATGAGAAACGGATGGATTACAAGGATATAATATTAACAACTGTACTGCAATGTACAATATGCAAGAACGTTGCGGGGATTCATCTGTAAGGTGACATTAACCTTAAATTGGGATAGACCCTTTAGTTACGACAGGTTGATCTGTTTTGGGGGTGAGTTTTCTTGGAGATATTAAACAGGGAAAACGATAACTCCCAAATGTTACATGTATGTCATGTATGTATGCCCCGGGAACAAAGGGCATATTCTTAGTCTGTAAGCTTTCAACTTCTGGAAGAGCTATTCTAACATGTAAACTCCTCCATTACAATCAGGACTATTTCTTCTCCCTCTTGGATAGGATACCCAGCACAAATGACAAGCCATTTCTGTTTAATGGAAAGAGCCATTAGGAGAATTACCCATGATACCCAGCATGATTTTAGGATGCTAGTCCATAACAGGATACCCAGCATGAAGTGACCATGAGTGTTACTACTCTCCCCTGGATGGGATGCTAGTCCATCACAGGATAGCCAGCATGAAGTGACTATGAGTATTACCACTCCCTTCTATGTGATGCTACTCAATCACAGGATACCCAGGGCAAAGTACCTACAATAGGTGTATTACTACTCCTCCTTCGAGGAAGCCAGTCCACCATGGAATACCCAGCATAAAGAGACTAAGCATATTACTTCTCCAACCTCCTGAATGGAATGCTAGTTCATCAAAGCATTACACTGGACAGCATTTTGTCTGGTGTCTCTAAACTGTTTCTGATCCTCTGAAACTACTACACGTACTTGGAATGATTGTGTGTTTACAACAAAAGAAATGCAGGAGTGTTTCTTATTCCTTCAGTGAAATTATATTCTTACAGCACCTTTCAGTTTCACTGGAAGGAATCCACAAGTAGCCATCTTTCTCAAAGAAGTCTCGCTCGTCAAACTCTCGACACTTGCCATAAATTTCCTCATACATGGAATTTAATTCATCTATCTACAGATGAACAGTAATCGCTGGATTAGGTTGAGCAAGATATTGGTTTTTGTTAGTGGCATAAAATGAAAAATATTTTTGACGTTTGTCACCAACATCAGTAACAGAAAACTGATACCAACTGTGATATTTTCATCAAAAATAAATAAAAATTTTCAATCAATGACAAAATTAGTTTTAGCTTAGGAAAAATTGGTTAAAGAAAGCACAATATTATTATCCTTACTTGTAAGGCAAACTTAATTTACAAACAAGCCGTTCTTAAAAAGTTGTTACAAAATTCCTGTAATACAAGATAACCGGCCAGGAACATCATTCTACAAGTGAAACAAAAGTGAAGTATTAATCAATCATGCAATTTTCAGTCACTTACTTCCAACAAGTCATCTGTATTACCCTGTGGAAAAAATACACCAAACAACTCAGTAAAACAGCTGTAAGCAATGACTGTGTATACAATAACTAAGCTTTTGACCTGTCCCATGATCGAAATCTTATTACATGCAGACATTCAAGTATTTTAATTTGATAATGATACAAATAAACATCATGACCTGAAAGACCCTACACTTACTTGGGGTTGTCATTAGGGAAATTTAGCAACGACGACAGCGACGGCAGCGAGAACGTCGCTATTAAAATGAATTCGTGTTTTTCCAACGTTGTTATAATTATTCCAACTTGCTTTAAATGTCAAATGTAGGTGAAATTTTCTGGAGATAAATTCTTGGAGACTGCACCCAAGTTTAGAAAGAGAAAGAAAAATTCTTCCTCATGTGTTTACAACCTCCACAAAACATGCCATCAGAAATTTCACATCCTAGAACTTTTGTGCAGTGACGGCAAAGAAATGTACCCAAAAGTGTAATGCCTGTGCAGAGTTATTGTTTTGGGTAGAAAACCTATTGCTTTTTTGACGTTCTCATTGACATCTCTGGTGCGTTGCAAA
>NW_028145860.1:5930000-6442500 GCF_977016875.1 Pavona decussata | reverse complement strand
AGATTCAACTATATTTCAAGACTGGTTACCTCATTTTGGCTGGTTTTAAGAGGTCACTCATGGAATGTTGAGTTGTTATATGTTCTCCAGCTTGGATAGCAGCACACCTGTAGGTATGACAAACAAGGGATAATGCCAAAGATATGTAAATGAAATCAAATAGAAACAGGTAAGTAAACATATTCTGAGCGAACTAAGTGGAAAATCATTGTCTGTTGGCAGCAAAATCACTGGCAGCCAGTACATTCTGAAAGAGCTGATCTTGCATTGATTTAGTATATACATGGATAGCACAAGATGCCCCTTTCTCAGGACATAACTTACAAGTATTCAACCTTTATCCTGTAATTATGGAGAATAAGTGACTGGATGGTTGGGGTATTGGATTTTTGACTCACTGCTCCTTTCAGTGGCCTGTGACCTATGAAGTTCAAGACTCAACCAACAGTTTTTTTCTTTCCACTGCCACAGTTCAACAGGGTCAAACGTTTGTACATGTATTCATGGCTATGATAGGAAAATCTTGATCCACTTTGTTGGTTTCTGAAGTTTTTAAGGTCTGTTAGTTGTCACAAGCATGAAAATTATGACTGGTGACAGTAAAAAATGCCATAGTTAGTTGCCATTTGAAGTTTAGAGTTTGTTTGTTATTGAACCACAAATAAAGGTCAGCCATTTGAGTCTGATCAGAGTCATTCTGTTTCCCCCTCAGACACAGCAATGTGCTACAAATTGAATTTCACCAATCAGGGTATCTGGGTACTATCACCTGCTCATAGGTGGGGTGGCCTAGCATCTCATGTGGAAGAAATAGCCAAGATAAAAAAAGTGTTACATTGCTTGTGCCAAGTGAAGTTTTACTGTCTACTTACTTTTTGTTACAAATTGTCACATAAGTAGCACAGACAAACCATGGAATTAAGGCATCCTGTAATGCAAAACAGTGATAGCTTCCAGTTAATCAGTGGTTAAGAGCAATTCTCCAGGAAAGTGAAGCAAAGTTGGAAACGAAAAATTTTAACCCCCCTTTCAATTCTTGTGTGAAGGTAGGTTACCTTGGGGGATAAACAAAAACAACCATATTTGGATCGGCAGATGTATCGTCATGGTAACTGCACTAGATGACGTCAGCCTCAGGACCATGTTTTGAGCAAAAGTTCCATTCTCAAAAAGTAAAAGTAAACGAGTCTGGTTCTCGGGTGCATGTGAACCAATTCAAATGAAATTCATACAGATGGTAGAGCCACCCTCCCAGTTTATAAAATTCGCCGTTGAAATAATTTGGGTTTTATAAACAAGAAGAAAATGCTGGTCTTACTATGTTCCCTGTTAGCCATTTAGACAAGCAGGAAAAACAAGCACAACCATATTCGTAATTTCTCCGAAAGTACTCTTTCCACATAAACCAAATTAGCAGCAGAGATTACACAGATATCGATGTTTCTAAATATTATAAAATCAATTTGGGGAAAACTATATTCTGGCCATGTGTGCTGAAGACACCTGGGACAAATTGCAAAAAATTGCAAAATTGGTAATTTTGAGGGCTCTAGTATTTGGCTCAAACAGGCTTTAGAGAGAAAAAATCAGCTTCAAAAGTATCTTTTATCATCTTGTCTGCTACCTACATTTAGTAAATAAGGTTTTGGCCATCAAATGTGATGAAATATAAATTGATACAAAACCTACCTTGAAGGTTTTGGGAATTTCTTCAGAATGCTTTCGTCGCGTGGTTCTCTCCAGTGTCTCTCCTTCGCACGCTCCATTTTTTTGACCAAATCTAGCACAGACTCCAATCTAACAGTTACTCCCATCAAATATCCAGTTTGCCGTGTTTCAGACCAGAGATGACGATACAAGTAGCCCGCATACACTTGACAAAGAATAGTTAACAAGGTCCAAAACATGGTCGTAATACTTGCGATTTCTGCCGTCGAGCACCTAAATTTAGCAATATTATCCAACCAGGAAGTAAAGTAAATGTGTCGAGATCAATGTACAAAGCAAATGCATGCCTTTGAACAATCCAAAGTAACGTTTTTGGCTAAAATCGAGTCAGATATTGCGATAGTCGACAAGCCAAGAATGGTGAATAAACTGTACACATAGGCCGGAGGTCCAAGAAGCACAACTGCTGACCGGATGTAACACAATGCAACGGGATGTAACACCGGGTGTAAGTGTAATGATATCCTCTTATAATGGGGTTGTTTTACAATGGCAATGGGGAAGAAAGCCAAAACAAAACAAAACAACAACAACAAAAAAAAACAACAAAAAGTAAAAAAGAAAAAAAAAACGAAAACAGAAAAACCGAATGAAAACAAAAACAAAGGAAATGAAGCTGAACTGAAGCTTTGGTGAAAATTGAACGCATGATCATAATAGCCGCACCCCCCCCCCCCCCCCAAAAAAAAGATTGCTTTTTAGACTGTGAAAATGCAATTACAACTTCAGTTATGATTAACTAATCGTGACAAGAGAATGAAAAATTCGCACGTGAAATGTTACATTTATTTACCCGCACGGCAAATAATAAGATCCATTTCGTCGCTGATTTCATCACGGTTTATACCAAGTCCGTAGGCTTGGAAATATCCCTTTGACATTCACTGAGTTTTAAATTGTTTCCACTGCACTCACAAACGTCCCTTTTGGGATTTGAAAAGAACTACTTTCCATTGTCCCGACCAGGATATTTTCCTTCGCACGATGATATGCAAATTTCCCTTACAGTGTTTTTGATCGACGGCCAAATTTACTTCCGGTCACCCCTTCCCCCACCAAAAATAAAAAAAAAAACAACAAACAAATAAATAAACAAACAGAAAGAATGCCAAAATTTGGGCAGGTATTAGGTACTGAATATGAAAATTTATCGGCCTAGAGAAGACTTATTTATTTCTGGAGGAAAGGTGGGTCAAAAATTCCAACTTCGTAACTTCTAATGTGTACGCTAATGTCCCAGATCAGCGACATATCTTACATGCAGGCCATCCTTAACATCCAATAAGCAATAAATTAAAAAGCAAAACCAAACAAACCCAGGAAACATGGGCGGCTTATGTGGTTGCGTAAAACGATCAATGAAGCGCTTTTTTTGTCGTCTTTATTCACCACTTTAAAACAGTCATAAAAGCGGATCAAAAGTCGTCCTTTTATCCCTCTATCAGTGATATATTGTACCAAAAATATCTAAAGAAGAGACAATGCCATTGCGACAATGTCTCTTTATCTGAAGCTACAAAAACAAACAAACAAAAAGCGCATATATCGCATTATAAAGTACATCCGGTCAGCAGTTTTGCTCCTCGCATTTCCGGTCTACATACGTTTGGTCGTAAACAGGTCGTAAACAATGATTTCTTCGCTTCTCAACCATGCATCACGGAATGTACGGCTTGATTTAGCCAAAGACTTCATTCAGAATCGTCGCAGACATGCATTTGCTTAGCTGTGATCTTGATGCATCTATTTAACTTCCTGGATGGATTGTATTGATGAATTATTTCGATACTCGACGCACGACTGTGTTTGACCAGTTCGACTGTTCTTTATTCGGGTTAATGCATCATCACCTTTGGTCTAAAAGTAGATGTTCGGCGAGGCTAGCCAGTTATATTTGTCCTTTCCGCTAGAGTCTGTGCAAGATTTGGTCAAGAAAATGGAGCGAGCGAACTGAGGAGAGATCCATCCTATACGACAAAAGCATCCTGAAGAAATTCCCAACAGTTGCAAGGTAGGCTTTGTTTCAATTTATATTTCATCAAATTCGTTGGCCAAAACCTAATCAATCAAATGTAGATAACAGACAAGATGAATGAAAAAACCTCTGAAGCTGATATTCTCTATCTAAAGCCTGTTTGAGCCAAATACTGGAGCCCTCAACATTTCCAATTTTGCAACTTTTTGCAACTTGCCTCGGATGTCTTCAACACCCATGGTCAGAATATAATTTTCCCCAAATAGATTTTATGATATTTATAAACTTCAATATTTATGTAAGCTCTGCTGCTATTTTGGTTTTTTGGGAACTAGTACTTTCGGAGAAATTGCGAATATGGTTGTGCTTGTTTTTCCTGCTTGTCAAAATGGCTGACAGGCAACATGGTAATACGAACATTGTCTTCTTGATTATAAAACCCAAAATACTTTAACGGCAAATTTTATAAACTGGGAGAGTGCCTCTACCATCTGTATGAATTTCATTTGAATTGGTTCACATGCACTCGAGAACCAGGCTCGTTTATTTTTACTATTTGAGAGTGAATTTTTTGGTCAAAACATAGACCTCAGGCCAACGTGATTAAGTGCGGTTACCATGGCAACGTCACACCTGCCGATCCAAATATGGCTGTTTTTGTTCATCCCTCCAGGTAACCTACCTCCACACAAAAAATGAAGGGGGGTTAAAAATTTTCATTTCCAACTTTGCTTCACTTTCCTGGAGAATTGCTCTTAAATAGGATAACTTATGATAGGAAAACTTTATTTATACACAGTAATCTTATCAAATTTACATGATTTATTGTGTTATACTGGTACACTTAAAATCTGTTCTACATGTACCTAAAAACCATGATAAGTATTGCCAATGCAAAATTGAAGGTCCACTTTTTCTATACATTTCATATTTAAAAACCCTTCTCTAAATCATCTTATGGTGGTGTTGGTTCCCTTGTCAAATATTGCTGAGGAAGTCAAAGGGCAGGAACTTCATCAATAAAGGAGGTGGGAACTGGGAGATAAGGGAGCAGGAACTGCAATAAAATCGCATTTGTGAGAAGATGGGTAAAGGGACAATTAAGAAACAACTTTGTAACATTGCATTAGGATTTTGTAGAGGTAATCACTACCAAGTAAGAAGTGGGAACCCAAGAGTAAGTGGTACAGGAAGTAATAACATCAGCACCCTGTATCAACCCCTCCCCTCACTGTATCACCCTTCCCCCCCCACTGTATCACCCCTCCCCCCCACACCACATATACAATGTAAGCAAACAGCAGTGCTCTTGTACCTTTGAAGTTTTCGACATTTTTGAAGAAACAGATTCCCAAAGATTCCAGGATGCCTCCCCACATTCTTTCTCCAATCCAACTTGCTGGCAAAATTGATCAAAAGATTCCTTGTCATCCATCTGGAAGGCTTTGTATCTTGGACTTAGTGGTGTTTCATCTAAAACAACAAAGTGGAAATAACCTTTATTGATAAAATTATTTTATTAAAAATGCACAGTTTAATTTGTTGAAAGTCATCAAGACATACTATAACAATGTAATAATAATAATAATAATAATAATAATAATAATAATAATAATAATAATAATAATAACAATAATAATAATGATTATAATTATAATAATGTTTTTATAGCACATTTAAAAATTCTCAACACACTTTCAAATTAATAAATTCTAAAATTACAGTAAAAATACAGAAATAATTGAGTGAACCACATGACTACATAAATTTATTATTAATATAAACTCAGCACAACTCAAGGTTTTGTTACAAGAGGAATGTTTCCTGCAACTTGCAAAGCAACAATGAAGGCAATGTGACGCAAATAATTTACAGAATGCATGCTACACATAATTTGCAATGGATCTCAAAACATTGACAACGTTGAAGACTAGTCTCCTTTACCTGGAACTTGAAAAGCAGTAGTTTTTGGCAGGACAAGTTGAAAATAGGATAATCATACATGAACTTTCATCTGCAATACAGGGTTGTGTTCCAAGTTTCAAGAAAAATTGCGGAGTGCTCAGCTATATGTATATTGTTGTGGCTACATAATTATGCTGGTAAAACACATAGAAAAACTAAGATAAGCTGATTAACTATTGCTATTGATTTAATTCCTGAACTATTGCATGCTTACTAATAATATTACTATCTCTGATCATGAATTGCATATTTAATTTTATGCGAGTCACGCACGCATGCATGACGAAAATGTGTCAGGGAAATGGTTTCAGCAACGAAATCGACACAAGTGGTTAAAATTATCTATTTAAACTTAATAACTCTCTACCTAAACAGCGAAACATTTTATCAGTTCTTAAATGCATGATGGCGTGTAATTGTTTGAAACGAGTATTATAAGGTTCGCTGACTCACAAAGAAAACAGCTGAACCACGAACACTTTATGAATTTTTCAGTTGGTGGAAGATTGTCTCGCCGGCCGCTAAAATGTTATAAATTAAACAGAGCTGAACAATATAATACAACTGTTTGTTTACATACGGAACTGCATTATTTCTCAGGAACTGTGTCGCTCTAGCAAAAAAAAAACGTAAAAATTACGAAGCATAAGCTTAAGCTTAAATTATAAACGAACTTTCGTGATAGCGCTGGTAAATGTTTCGGGTAATTTTTAAAGCCGAATAGCCGGTATATTGTCTTTCTTACCTTTTGTCCTGAACAAACAGATATTTAGACATCTTTAACATCAGCATGTTGGATATTTACCTCGTTGTAGCCGAGGTTTATAAGGAAAATAAAAAGGGCGCCATTTTCTTGAAGGATTTTCATGAATGCCCGCTACAACAACATTTCGCGCCTTCGCTCGTGCCATTTTACTTCCGCCCATTTCTCTTATGACAAATATGGAAATTCCCAATTATTGTGCACCAAATATGGAATAAAACGGAAGTTCACTTTCATAATACATTATACATTGCGCGGGAAATTATGGCGGGAAAATTTTCAAACGTAAACGCAGATGAGAAAATCAATAATATCAACATACGCAGTAAAGAAGTGGATTTTTCAGTTAATTAAGCCTTTCAAAAGCCATTTCATCGCTTGTCGCACGCCAAAACCTTTTAACGGGCTTGAAAACCTATATTTTACAAAGTGGAGTGTCTTGACGCTTTTAAAGGGTTTGAAACACTTTTGAATACTGCTTTTAATAGGTTTTAACAGGAGCGCTTCTGAATCCAGGGCCCAGTTGTTCAAAGCCCGAATAAGCTAATCCTGGGTTAACGTGAACTTAAATTCGAGTAATTACTAATCAATGATGACTCTTTAAGACAATTTTTGTTCCTCAGTTTCTACTTTGATTTTTCTTTACCACTAGCTTAAAATTAGCTTTTAAAAACATTTTTAATAAGCACGATGAAAACCTCGGTAAATTTTTAATCGGGGATTAGCGTGTAGTCTTTTGAACTCAACAGACGCCTTATATAGATTCGGCGGTTTCACTTGAGAATTTCCATTTCTCTGTTATTTTATCCACCATATACTGAAGATTTTTACTGTGGGTCAATTGTATCGAAACACTTTACAAAGGCATTACTAATACAGAAAGCCCATAGATATGAGCAAGTGCCATGCGGCAAACCTAGTCTAGTGGCGAGTTTAGTAAGCGTATATTTCATGCCAACAAAACCTACGGCAGATTGTTAATCTGGGCATTGATCATTGACAGATTAACCAGTCTTGTGTCCGTCCCTATACAGGAAGACCACCAATTTATTTTTTAGACCAAAATTCGCCATTACTGATAAGATTGTAGAATTTTCTTGCCATCAGTAAACAAGTTTCGTTGCCGTTTTTCTTAAAGCTCAACTGAGAAAAGAAATGTCTAATATGACACAGATTTGGAGGGGTTCTGACCTTGCTTTTAAATTTAATTTTCGCGGTTTCCTTTCCAGTTTGCACAAAGAGCGCCAAAGCTACGTCATAAATACATTTTGAATTTTATTTTTTTCTTCTTCTGTAGTTAAAATTCATCAGACACCATTCAATTTCGTTGATATGCATCTCGTTGATATCACCAGCTTTTTACGCCAATCAGTTTGATTTCAAGTATCAAGAACTGTCTGGGATTTTTCGAGATTTTAGTTTAAACTCACAAACAGACATAAAAATGGCAAAGTTCATGACATATGTATTTGAGAAGAAGTGCCCAAGAACATTTCTGAATGATCACACTTTGGCTGCATTTAAATATGAACAAGGCGTTCAGTTGGCAAGGGCTTTAGCCATATACAGTACTGATCAAATTTAATACGGGCTTGTTCAGCACAATAAGGTACTGATCAGAAGCTTTTCAAATATTCAATGGACAGTCTAGGATTTATTCACAGACTCCGTCAAGCATATTAGTCAAGGTTTATCTGTAGGGCAAAAAGTCTGAGAAGTCCTACGAAAAACATCATTCATCAAAGTTACTAATAACTGATAAAAAGTAAAAACTTGAATTCTTACCCAGACGGTATAACGTTTTGCAGCCCGTTACTAAAGCCATCTTGCGCGCGCTCTCTCCATACACAACAAGGATCATTATACAACGTATCAAACTCTCGGCCAAAACGAGACTGGAGAAGTTTGTAGATTTCTCACTCCAGTTTTCGTTCAAAATATTCCTGGCACCTTGTAAATGCTTCACGTACACGGAATCAAAAGATGTAGCAACTTGCTCCGTTAGATCATACTTATAACATGTGCTGTTGTGACTGTTCTCTTGAGGTCTTGAACTCAGCGGTAAATACAATGATTGTTTTTAGTTAAATTTCATAATTACCAGCATCTTGGCGCGAAAACAAAAATGGCGGACTAAGTGAATTGAAGCGGAACATGTTTGTAGGGTGATTTCAGTGCCACTGGCCTTGGTAGAAATCTTAAAATCTGTAAGCCATAAAAAGTTTTGTAATGAGTTAAATAAAAGTAAATTGCTTTATATGCTATTGTAGAAAAAAATGAACTGATCATCTAAAGGGTTACAGAAGAATAATTAATGTTGACACTGCAAGCTGGAGCACGCTAAACGCACCAAAACAGACCCGAAACACAAAAAAATTACAAAATAAGATAACATTGGAAAACAAAACAGGATGTCATATATAAAAACAATTAAATATTGGAACCGTCTTCTGTAGCACAATAAAAGAGAACCGCAAGAAATTGCTACTAAATGGTTCTTATTCAGTGAGTGGCTGCACTTTGGATAATTTCACACAAAAGATTTGAAAGTTACAGCCTTCTTGCACAGGATGCAAACGTAATAAAACTTCGATTTCAATAATCAGACTTTTGAATTTGGTCCATTCTTACAAGTTAGGGTGACTTTCACAGTATAATAAATAGTGCTGATGGAAATACTGCTCAATCATTTCCATCATAATCATACTGAACTTGATGGTCACACTTGAGAAGCCACCTCAACATATAAAAAATAATCAAGATCATCCTTATGATATGATTGTCACGAAGTTTCAAATGAGGAATGAAAAAAAAAAGGCTTTATCAGAAATTCACAGTTTTACCATGGTCCAGTGGTATATTTATCAATGCCTGAAGACCCAATTTCTTTATCCAATCGTGAGGCTTTTTGATGGTTAAAAGAATAATTATTATCATTTGTTTTTTGTTAATGAAGAGCTACTTCATGGTATCAGTTTATGCGCTTCCATAATGCAAAACGGTTAGAACGGAAATAACTTTTCAAAAGTGGTGAAATTTTTGTTAAAAACCTGACTTGCATGAAAAAGAATTTTTCAGTATTGTCTAGCACTTTCCTTTAGAATTAATTTAACGCTTAGTTCAAGGTACATTAACCAACAACAACGTAGTAATTTCTTGTTCTAAATTAACAGTCCGCCTGCGCCTGTGCACCCCAGAGCGTTTCAGTGCTTTGCTACAATAGTTAAAAGTAAATAACTTAGCACAGCGAAACCATTCAGTTCAATTTAATATAACCTTTCAAAAACTAGCTGTCTTTTAATGAATATCAACTAGATTTTTGACAAAAAGTCAGTCAAATCGAAATGGAATCAAATTGTCTATGTTCACTTTAATGCATGACGAATAGCGACACAGATGACCGACTGAAATATTTTGGCAAGGCCTTCCGGAACGTCTCAGGATATGACCCCAGGCTTTACTAAGGATCACGAACAACATTTCGTGCACCATCATTCTTAAACGGAAGACTTGGAAAATAATGCGTTAAGAAAAACGGCCTGTTATTCTGCCCGGCCGACCCTCCATTATGACTGACACACTAAGCTCCGAAAAAAGTGGTCCGTGAAAAACGCCATGCCAGCTAACATCAGCAAAATACTAACAGTACAAAAAAACAGCCATATAATGGAGATAAATAAACCAAACAAAGATTTAGTTCAAACCGCTGTATTGGACAATTTAGTGAAAATTGTACGTTTGCATGTACGAAGCTTCCACACGCACGCACGCACAGTTGTAATGGAGTAAAAGTCAGCTTAATAGAGGATAAACTAGAGTGTGTATTACATTTTAAACGGGTTGACTAAGTTTCTAGGAACGTAGTAAGTCTTGTAGGAACATGCTATATTTCTGAAGCTGGTTGTCATTACTCTAATAGGAGTATGGTTTAAATTTATAACTAGCTATGGGTTTTATTTAGTTTTATTAAGACTGAAATGAAATCAAAATAGCAGTGGATATAGTCAGTTAGCAATATTGTTATTTGTTGTAGGAAACAAAGCAGTTAAGGTTGGAAATCGCTACTGATACATCTGCTCCTGCTAGCGTGGTTTTGGTGACTTTATATCTCAGTTGACGTTCTCTGTAGTGGATTGAAGTTACGTGGTCACTGCTTGCTACAAAAAGGATGCGTCAGTTTGGCTTCTTGACTTCATACAGTGGATTTGTCCGGTTTTGGCACCATAGATGATTATGACTAAAGCCAGTATTATCCGTTACACCGGACGAACGTAAATAATGTTTAAGCAAGTAAGTTTAGTGCTTCCGCTTTGCATTAGTTTGCAAATACGATGCAATCACAAGCATTGAAAACCATCTCAAACGCACGGCCGGCGAAAGTACCAGCAGAATTGAAAGACTGATCCTATTGTTGAAATGCGTTTGTCACTGAGTCCATGTGAACTCTCGTAATTATGTTTTTTCTTTCGTCACTAGTGAAAACCAGGTGTCTGGGTTTGTTGTTTCAAAGACGGGAAGGAGACATCTAGAAATAATAGACGTATTTTGCATTACTTTCCAACCTCATGTCAGACTAATTACAGTCTGATGTCTGTAAACAAGTGACAGCAAAGGAAAGTCAATCACAATGAACCCACTGGCTGTGAGCCAGAGGAAGTTGGTGCATCAATCTGTAGCTAAACTCAGTAAACTAACGGTTATGAATAAGCATGTTGTTGTCCCTGCAAATTAAAGAAAACACTTTTTTCTTTCGATTTTCTGGGGATGTCGTGAACACGTTGGTGGAAATTGTGCGCAATAGTCGACCTCTTGATGTCAACCTGCCGGAATTCAGTGTCACTGATTAAAAAACTACAGAAATGGAAATGTTTCCCTGTTGTGGAACTCGTTTCGTTGTGGCAAAAGGGAACATACTTTATCATTTTCTAACCAAGATACAGCCAACATCTCTTCGGCAACGCTACCCAGATAGCCAAAATTAAAAAAAACTTGTTGACACATGAACCTTCACGGGTATAATTAGTCTGCTAAGGCCTTGATACAGGAACTTGAAATTTCTTAAACGCACATTAAGTTTCATAATTTCTTTAGCAAATTAAAATTCCCATGTTAAAATCGATTGATTTAAAGAAGAGAAAGTTACAGACATTTACAGAAGCTATCATAGCCAAGAAGCGCTAACTAATGACTGCCCTTTATCGCAATTAACTTCAGCAATTGTGCAAGGAAGTTCCTGAGTTAAATGACATGAAGGTATCTTCGGATTCACCAAATAAAACACTTACATTTTATACCCTTGGGATTCTGACGCTGTCAGAGCAACCAAAGTATAGCCCTTCTAACCGTCCTGCCGGTTAAAAGGTAATATTATAAGATATTAGATGCTGTATTCACTATCCGCTAACCTTTTTTGCGTCATGACTTCCCGCGTCAAATATGTTTGGATCGTGCGAAGATAGATAAAATATACCATTCAATCGCCCACGCGTTACTGTGTATCGACTGGACACTGACATCGTAGAAATCTTTCTGAGATTTTTATATGTTTGTCCGAACAGCTTTAAAACCTGTCTTGAAATAGTTTTGCTTTCTGGGTTCATGTACGATGCGTCTTTCAAAGAGTTTGTTTGTATTTATCATCGAACAAAGTTAAGTTATGATAATTTATGATAATGTTCTGGCAGAAGACAAGAACCAACGAATATCACGGTAATGCATTATGTAAATTAATTACACTTTTCATTTCCCGCTTTGTCACGAGTTTGTGGAGCACATTAGTAATTTTTGGACTATGAATTGTTCATTCCTCTCATAAGTTAAAATTGACAAATGGAGTCACAGCAACAAGGGCGAGATTAAACGATAAAGTAAATTGAAGTGCCGAGCTGTACCTCAAAAAAGAATATCAAGATAACCAGTTATGATGGGGCCGGCCAGGTTAAAAATAAAATTAAATCTTATTAAACAGAGATGGAAAGATAACAGTAAAAATGAAAATGTCGCTAAAGGTAGATAATCATACCACAATAAACTGAATACAATGGTTCCTAACGTACTGGGATACAGTTGATCAAAGCCGGGAGGTCTCAGTAGTTCAGTATCGCGCGCCTTCGTCTTCAGAACTAACCGCAAAACAAGAGATAGCGCAACAGGTATAAACAGAACCCGTGATAAACACTTATATTGTTATCAGAATAACAATACCCACTTATCTGTAACCTTAAAATAGCCAAAAATCTGTGAGTTTGCTCAGTTTTTCTTCATTCTAATCAGAAACTGCCAAGTGCGGAATAGTCAAGGTTTGCTCTTTCAGAAAAAAAAAATTGAAAAGTAGCTACAACGGGCTTTCATAAATTTTAGAAGCGTGAATTTTTAGGCGGGAAATCATCATGATTATTGAGTCAAGTTCCTTATTATTTTATGTTGATTTATGATAAGTCATGAACACTGTTTACTTGTTCTCAATACACAGGCAAAGAAAAGCGTTTCAATCATGATACCGAATAAATCTCAGAGGACGTGGGTTGTTACTATGGTAACAATCCTTTATGAAGAGAAGAAACAATAACATCATGATGACACACAAGTCAAACTTGGTACGTCAATTTGTCGTCACTAGTTAAGGGACTCCCAACCTCTTTTCTCTTACAACAATGCCGGCTCCCAATGAAAATGCGAACGAACTTAACTCATCAGATTTTGTGGGAGACTGGGCAAGAGAATATAAAAGGAAGAGACTAGAGCCTTTTACCTTTGCAAGCTTCAGTTTAATGATAGTTCGTTTTTGGTTATTTTTAGATAAACCAAAGGCATCAGGTATTTTCAAAATGACTAATGCATAATTTACGCTTTGAACACGACCACCCGATAACAGGGCTTTACAAAATGATTTCGTTACGTTTTTGCGCCATTTCGGCGTTTTGGGAAGTTTTGTCACGGTTGTTGTTAAATTAGTGGCATGTGGTGCTACTAGTTCAACTCAGTGAGATCAAAGAGCTCTATTGCTTTAGGAGGTCACGTCAATATGCATTCAAATAGCTGCTTCCTGATGTCCTGAGCAGATTAAAAAATGACTTAAAAATGAATTAATGTCTACTGAAATAAAATTTAACATTATAGGTCCGGTCAGAAAGAAACTGATCTGATACGTTACCTTCAAGTTACTATTTTGGGCGTTTTTTTAGCTTTAGGACTTTTTCCAGCTAGCGAGTCAAAAGAAAATACGTAATAACTACAAGCTGCGATATCCCATACAACAACACGCCCACTTGCTATCGATAAATCAGAACGTCAGCTTTGCTGTCACAACTTTTAAAAGATTCTTCGTTTAGGAGTAATTTAATTTCGTTTCAACGTTTTAACCACTTACGATGTCTGCACACAAAGAAAAGTTAACGAGGCTCTTATTTACATCATAAATCATGATTGTCACGTAGATTTTAACAACTCTAAGCTGGGTACGTTCAGTTCTGAGAAGTTCAGGTTTGGTTTCCGTAAATAAAAATTCAATTTTCAGAAAAGTCCCGAATGTACGGTAGTCGTATACATCTGTTGCGTAAGGGTAGGGAAAATTTAATAATTTTAGTTGTAAATCTTGTTTTTCTTTCACCGGAAGAACACTTAAAGCAGTCAATTCAACGAAATAAGTTTGTTTTTGCTCTGTCAGCCTGAGTAAACGCTAAGCAAATGACAAAATTATTTTTTTAGTTTAAGCCAAAATTTTAAAAGTGGAGTTTCTCACTTGTACGTTGGATGGCGGGAGGGTTTACCGAAGAACGCAAATAATTTGAGCAAGGTACTTTTTACTTCCTTTTTCTCTACAAATCAGCTTAGTTCAGCTTTCAAAGCTTACATTATTTTATCTTCACTTGCCGAGCGGCTGCTGTAACAGTGGTTCGGTTAACGTTATATAAGAGTGTCGGACCGAATCGATGACACTGCTTGAAACTGAAAGAGAAGTCTTCAAAACACAAAACGCATGTTCCGTTAGTTTTTATAACCTTTTCAATCGTTGTCCTTGAGCAATTTTCTCTGCAACAATTGACTGACATAAGAATGCGCTAGCACCTACACTTACTAAAGAGGGTTTTATCATTCCAATTTTTACCCGGCTATTTTAATCTTTCATTCGTCGGTTGTTGTAATTTGCTCAGTTTTTCAATAATGCCCCTTCAACGGCAATCGGTCTATACGTTGAAGCGGTGCAATAATGCGATATATGACATGCTTTTGAAATATACAGGGTTCGAACACATTTGTATGCGAAATTCAAGCCTTTTTCCACTCTTCTCAAAACCACTATTTTCTTTCTCCAGAATCAATGTTATGAGTCAAATCAAACTTCTAGAACAGAAATAATTTAAAATAGTTGAAATTTGGATGAAATTATACTAGCTGACACTAATAGCCAATTTAGCACTTTCCTAGGGCACTGCTTTCAAACAACTTCAGAATTTTTTTCCATTTTTCCCAGACTTTATCCGGCCTTATCTTTCATATTTTCTTCATAATCAACTGGAAAGCTAGTTTTCAGATTGTTACACTTTTTCAAGATTTCCAGACTCTGTACGAACGTACTCTAGTTTATATAAAGTTGAAACATCGTTTTGTTAAAGTCTTCAACTGGTTCTTTCTGCTAGAAAAAATTAAAAATGTCTGTTTCAATCATCAATATTTATTGTATTTCCAAAGGCATGCAAATTTGTTCATGTGTTTGCTCCTAGTTCTAATTGCTTTCTTTTGTTGTGACCAGACTGATTACTTAGACTTCAATCACTTTTTACGACACTCCAGTGAAAACCGCCAGGGATCCAACTAGTCGGTAACGTGGAAAGAGGCATGATGGCGCGCTCAGTAGTTTTGGTGAATGTATCATTGCAGAGAGTTATTTTCACCCAATACTGCCGAAGACAGTACACCTTTTAAAAGCACTATTTTCACTGGAGCTTTAGAACCAGCAGGTGCATGTTTTTTTTTCCATCACATTTATTCTATTGTGCATATGCCGACACATTGACATTCCAATCCTAGCAGTATGCAGGATTTTTGTCCCATGAACTTAGTTTAATGGCCTTGGCTCCCACGAGTCTCCTGTAGCTCAATAGAAGAGCATCCAAACTATTAATCGGAAGGTCTTAGGTTCGACTCCTGATAGGAGCACTCAGGTTTCTTTTTTCCCGAGTGTGCCTGTGTGTCATTCACTGAATATTACATCATTCTCATTGTTCTGTTGTTCGTTCTTTTGTCCTCCCAACCGCCCCGCCGGAGATATCACCTTTCCCTGCTTTAGTTAACAGAGCCTATTAGTGCTGCGACTGAGAGAAATATATCTTTTTTTGTTACAAAAACGTTCAAAGTTACAAAATCTCTGCGCGCCTAGAAAATGAGAATTGGCAAAATCGCGAAACCTTCCTCTCTCGGCTGCGCTCAAACCAGGAACAAACAACTCTCCCTTCCCCGCTATCAAATCAAACCATCATCATCGATCCTTATTTCTTTTCAGTTACTAAGAACCCTTCATGGTTCTTGGAGGTTCTCATTCTCGTTTTATAACGTGCTTAATGAGCGCGCCCTTATCACTGACCATCGGTACTGACAGTTTATGACAGTGGTTGATATTCTCTTGCATGGCATATTTCGTGTGATTGGTTTATTTCAGGTCATGTGATTCTCTCTTCGTCTCCATCAGGCTGCCAAAGATGCTTCCTTATTTGGAACTGGTCTTACTTTTCATCAGCCTTGGTTATAAGAAGAGCATTGGCGTCAGTAGTTGTCGTGTAAGTTTCTCAAACCAAGGTCACGTCCTAGTCGGTCACGTGATACGAACCCTGGAAAAGAAGACTTTTGAGAGTTGCACCTTTTCATGTGAACTGGAGCCGCAATGCTACAGCATCAATTACGTGGCATCGCGCAAAACATGTGAACTGAACAACGCCTCTAAAGATTATTTCCCAGACGACTTGATTTCAAGAAAGGGAGCGTTTTATATGGAAATGGTGATACGCGTTTATCAACCTTGTGGGAGCATGCGCTGTGAGAATGGAGGAACGTGTGTCATCAGTCCCAGCGTACATTGCAAGTGTCTTCCAGGATTTGGTGGGCTTCGTTGTGAAAGTATGAACATTTTTATCTTCCTTTCAGTTGCGACGCGGTTTCTAGAGTAACATTTTGTGTATTCCAAAAAAATAAGGAAACGACTAAAACGAAACTGTGCTTTCCCCTTTGCCGAGCTAGTAGAAATCCAAACAACAGACATTTTGGAAGAAAAAAATACAAGACAGATTTGGAACGTATCCGAAACAAAACGAACCTAACATTTAAAAATTTAAGAAGCTGGCCGCAGGTCAGCAGTGAATTTTTCATGATCGCGGCAAAACAGGAATAGTTGTTGTTAATTAAAAAATGACTCGAACTGAGTAGTTTAAAAGTCAGGAGTAATCCTGGTTCGGTAATTCGGTTCAAACCTTCCCGGTCTCGCTGAGCATCTGAGAGATTAGAGATCCCACCTTAAAAAGGAACGAATAAATTGAGGCGTGAGCTGAACAGCTCTGATCAGAAGTCTGGCACTGACTTTTCGGACAGCAGTATCGCCCTATTCCCAATAAACCTCACCAACTATGTGAAGGGAGTTACAAACTCCTTGGGATATATCAAGTTTGTAATTTGTTTGTAATAAATAGAAAATAAAAATAAAAGAGAACTTTGCTTTTTTCTAGATGTGTCAGGTGTGCAGCCTCTTGGAATGGAGAGTGGCGCAATTGCCAATAGTAAGATTACAGCTACCTCAAGAGAGGACGGTCACGAGGCCTGGAAAGGACGATTGAACTGGAATTCCAGTTGGATGCCTGACAAGAGAACAGACAGTGAGCCGTCCATCGAAGTGACGTTTACAGAAACGAAAACCGTTGTTGCCATAGCAACGCAAGGTGCACCTAACGCTACTTGCTGGGTGAAAAGTTACACTCTTCAGTTGTACCACTCTGGTACATTGATAACCAAGGTAAAAAAAAAAAAGCAAATTTCGTAAAATCTTTTTAGTTAAAAGTGTCCTAATGTAAGCAACGGCTACTTTTGCAAACAAACAAAAAATAAATAAATAAATAAATAAATAAACTTCCAGGAAATCCATCAAGTAACACCGATTATAATTAGGGGCATCTTTGCACCTCTCATTACTTCAGTTCACCGTAACCTTATAGGGGTCAGTTAGGGGCCTTCATGGGACGCTTCATTAATTATTACATAACCTAATGACAGAATACAAAAGCTCATAATATAGCCTATCTAATCCTGGATAAGACTACTGTAACTGGATCACCTACTGATCCAGATCTTTGTCACAAATACAGCAACTTTAACTGGATTTTTTTTTATCAGAGTTTTACTATTAATTGAATCACGCCTTGCTTCAGTAACGACTCTTATATAGTACCTCGCTCATAACAAATGTTCGTGAAGCACAAAGAGAGAACTTCAGCGTAAAAGAAAAAGGCACAACAAGTTTTTCAGTCACTATTTCAAGGGACAAAGCAAGACTTTACAATCAAAATTTCGTTCCTTTTTCTGTTGCAACTAATTGCTTCTCTTGCTATCTGCAGCTAGTCATACGTATCTACTGATTAAGACTAAGACTAAGGAAATTCATAGAGAGAATGACAATTTATCTTGCGGCCATAGTAACATCTCCACACTGTTATATTCTTTTTATTTTTCACAGAAGTTTCAGGGGAATGAAGACCAGAACTCAGAAGTTACTAACGAGTTAAAGCCTCCAATCCTTGCTGACTTGATACGCATTAATCCAAAAACATGGCATTTGTGTATAGCATTGAGAATAGAGTTGTTTGGTTACTAAAATAATCAACCCAACAGCAAAAGCTAGACAGAAAGAGAGGAGAATGGCTAGTTAAGCATGAGAGTGCCGGAACGTTTTGATCTGTTGATCTTTTTTAACCGGAAAAAGCCGATTTAAAAAATGGAATCCTTCATGTAGCCCATAGCAAGGTGTCCTTGCTCTTGTTTCTTTGTCTGCGCAAAGCCTAGGGTATAAGCTGGTGACACTCTTGGGGTTTTATAATATTTTTGTTCAATCTTGTGATGATACTTTGAAAGTGCTTTTAAAGCCATAATGTTATTACTACTTGGGTTACTGATACATCACCTTTAAAGTGTTTTTGTTACGCAACTGATTATTTTTAAGCGGATATCCATCGTGATAAAGCCGATTTTAGTTTCATTATGGTAATGCACTAGACACTTTATTTCAACACAAGGAGAAAATCCGTAAAGCTCGTGTATATCATTACAAAACTTTAAAAAAATAAAGGAACTGCTCAAATAAGACAAGTAATACTCGCTGTTGAAGTTTTTATTACGTTTGACGTAGAAAGAACGCACTCCTAATACAGATTGGAGTCGAGATTGTATGGGACAATCAACGAATGAATGGATCTTGGGACGCGTATCTGGCACCCCCCGCAGATTTTGCAGGGGCGGATGACATCATCACCAACTTGGCAAAGGAGAGAGAGCCTGGGATCGGGATCATCGAATGGTCTCGAACTATTACTACATTGTAGTTTATGGTGGTTGCGCTTGGATCAAACTTTATATATTATGAGGCGCCAGTTCGCTTAAAAACAATTAAACTAATTACAGGTAGGATATTCTAAAGAGCTAAGAATTGCAGATAGCAAATTCTCAAAGTTAAGTTTCAAAAGTTCGTTTAAAAAGTAAGGTCTTTACGTTTAAGTAAGTAAGTAAGTTAGTATGAATGTACACTTTATTTTATAAGGGTTACACGTGACAATAAATGGAGCTGGTAATCCTGTGGCCCACAGAATCATAATACAAAAGTAAAAACTGTGCCATTTACACAACTTCATGATCATAGCGATTATAGATATCTTCAATGTTCAGTAATTTTTTTTACCTTATTCAGAGCTAGGAGTTTATAAAGTTAATCATTGCTTTGGTATTAAAGATGTTGTTGTTGTGATTGTTACTTGACGTTATTTATAGAACTCCAATCTAAGGCCCACGCAACCAAAGAAGGAAAATGGATAAATTTGTAAATATGTGACACCGATAAGGTGGCTCAGTCTCAGAGGGTGGTACACCACTGTATCTCTGTCTGTGTTCCCGGAGAAGGTCTGAAAAATGAAATGAAGACATAACAGGCTAGTGTTAAAATAAAAAGTTCCAGAGACAGATGAATTTGATACATGCTGACTGCCTGTTTGTCTATAAAATCATTTAGATTTCTGACACCTCAGTTTTTGTAAACGTTGCCTAGCAACCTGACACACACCTACCAACCCAACATAAGATTCGGAAACCCTGCTAGTTTCAAACAAATGCTTTTGCAAGAAACTTTTTTTTGCTCCCCTGTTGAAATTATCCTCTTTCTAAGTCTCCTAGTCCA
Organism: Pavona decussata; assembly: GCF_977016875.1. Lineage (NCBI taxonomy): Eukaryota > Metazoa > Cnidaria > Anthozoa > Scleractinia > Agariciidae > Pavona > Pavona decussata. The sequence continues at coordinate 6,422,646 of NW_028145860.1, read as the reverse complement.
GCTGAAACAATTTCTACTGCATACCTGTGGATAACCTGTGAAATTTGAACTCTGATCCACTTTATATCGTAGTTTGAATGACGTCACCCAGCAGTCCTCGTCCGGGGCCCCTTGAGTTGCTATGTAGGTTATATTCACGGGTGAATAAAATTTTACCCGGTAGACTGGGGCCGGGTCCTTTTTATCTGGTTTCCAGTTTCCTGCACCGTTAAGCCTTCCTCTCCAGGCCTCGTGACCGGCCATGGCTGTACTCGACGTCAGCTGACCATCTCCTATGACATTATCGTCTTCCACTCCTAAGCCTTCTAATAATACAACTTCACAAAAAAGACATGAAAAAAGTGAAAAAATGTTTCTAAAGCTTGTAATAGGCAACCGGTTTGATTTATATCGCCAATCATTTGCTCACGTCTCAGACAAACAAAGAAGTTTAGTTTAAAGGGTTTAGAGGTCACTTCCGTGGGTTGTGATTGGTGGATTTCTATCCGTGAAGTTTTATTATGTTTTCAAATGTCTATTAGTTGCCTTCGCTATCATGATTGATGACTTTATACTCATCTAACACACAATCTTCGGTTGTCTTTTTCGGTTCTAAAGTTTGCCAGTTATTGTAATGCGTTTTATGTTTGAATCCACTAATTCAAGAAGGTAACAAAGTATATCTTTAAGATAATTTGTTTAATAGTAGTCAGGTAAAATCGCAGTCGCATGGCAGGAGCTAAACCTAGTTTCTGTAGCATGAAGCAACCAGGAGTATTTCTACCCCCCCCCCCCCCCGGATAATCAGTGTGGCCGGACTAAAGTTTCAATGTTGTCTAAGGATAAAACACAGTAATGCAGAGACCAACCAAACCTCGAACCACCGACCGCCCAGGAAACACTTTACCACCGCTCCCCTTCCACCAGCAGTCCGTTAGAGACCCTCCCCTCCCCCACTAACCACTTACTTTGACATGTGGGACCCTTGAATCCTGTCAGGCATGCGCACGTTGGTTGTGGCAGTGGATAACATGTGCTACCATGTTGACAGTTCAGCCATTTACATGGATCAATCTCTCTACTGTCTTTTCTGATATTGTGGACATAGATTGTGTCTTTCTTCTCTTTGAGATCACGAGGAAACATTTCTTTGCTGGCTTTGTTGAATTCACATTTCTTGTCTTTCGTGAAGAAGTTGACGCTGATGCATTTTGCGTCAAGTTCACAATGGTAAGTGCACTTCTCAAAACTGGTGTCTGAAATCGTTTTAATCACGTGACCAGTCAACACGTGGTTAACAACAGGCTTAAGAGTGCGACACAGGTGAGCAGTGTGAAAGGAAAGTAGAACAAAGAAGCTGGTTGCCACGAGCATCTGCTGCAATGCATGAAAATCGGTTAGTTTCCAGACTTGCTGGTTTGCGCATGCTCGTCAGTGCCATTGATGCTCAGAGCAAGATTTTGTGACCAGTTTGGGTTCCTTTTCGTTAAGTTTTCAACGAGATTTAATCTCTTGTTCCTAAAATATAGTCGTAATAGTGGACTGAGGTTTCCACAGAACAAGACTGAGTGACCAACTTAATATAATATTATATTTGAACGCAGTCTCAGTCAGTCCTATTTCTTAGTGAAATTTATTGCTTTTCAGGAAACAGAAAGCAGAAGACGATTTAGCTTGGATACATACATAGCAATTGTAAAAGCGTAAAAATAAATGCGTCCCTAGGCCTCCAAGGAAGGAATTCAATCAAACAAATGCTGTGAAAATAATAATGCCAAACACCGCACTACAAAACACTTTAGTCCTTTTCACGCAACTACAAAGTGTCATTTTCAATTTACACATCTGTTCTTATCAATATTTTACACTATTATCTGAGATTATTTACTGAATGCGAAGCTTCACCTTTTTGTTATTTTTGCCTATTATATAAATCGCCTGTTACACTAAAGGCCGCTAATGCTTTTCCTAGCAATTATTGAATCGTTGTATTTCTGGAAGTCGACCAGTAATAGGGACCGAAATTTTTATGCCTTGAATTTCCCCTTTCTATGAGCAAACAATATTGACATTCTTACCATCTCGGTGTTGGAGGACTTTCAAGACAGCAACCTTTTTTTCTGAACTTCTCAATAACCGGTTGTAACTAAAACATAACACATAAAATCGAAAGGATTTCTTATCTCACGAGGGTCTCCGTTTTATAACGATCGTATCTTCGACCTTTTTGTCGGTATCGCCACGCTTCTATTACCTTGAGCTTCAAATAACAGTTTTCAAAAGATGGATAATTAAAACTCAAAGTGTTTGTGTACAGAACATAACCAGTTTTATTGCTTTTAATTCTTCAAACTAAGATAGATTGACGGAGTTAAAGGGCCAATAAAATGAAAAAATTATAATTAAAATTTGACACAGCAAGGAATACCAAAGACAATTTAAACTGTTTGAAGTATCAAGTGTACACCATTAAAAACTGAACTTACTAGTCTTGTGAAAGAAACTCTGAATGTACGGATTCATGAAAAGAGTGAAAATGAATAATGTCTCATATTGACATAGCATATAATTCCGCAAATTAAACGACGCGAATATTGTTCCATCCTAAATTACACATCAGATCCAGAAAATTTTAATTGTAAACGTTAGCAATAACTGAAGTTAGTACGAAAGAATCACACGTTTTGTAGCAAAAGAAAAGATTATGAAAATACGAATCTTACTTAAATTATGACCTTTTTGTCCTTCTCAACGTTAATATTCATTTTTCACCGTTCCTGACACTAACATGGTTTAACGGTCGTCCTGATATAATTCTATTTATTCGCTGAACGCACTAATCAACTAATGGATAAAAGCGGGTGAATTTCTTTGTATATGTAATACTTTATTGCTGCACGGTGCATTTTACATGACTTTGAGCCAAACAGTGCGCACACTAGGGGACAGTTTTATTTTTTGACTACGTTATACAATAATTCATTTTCACAAAACGTTCTGTCAATATTTCCCGCCGTCTTCTATATTATGTGTCACCAAGTCAGTTTAAGCATGTCCGCCCCCTATTATTATCTCATATTTCTGTCCTTTTCCCTTTCAATTTGATTTGAGAGCCTGAGAACGAGACTGCAGCTAAAATAGTTCCCAGTCTGCGGTGAGAAAATTACAAGTCGTGGGAAAGCATAAGAAGGGTACGGCAACGAAGAGCAGCAAAGACTCTTCGTCAAGTCCTCAATCCTACCCCCATCCCCCACCCCCCCCCCCCCCCCCGTAAATCAGGACATATTTATTCAGCTTTGCGGAAAAAAAGACGGTGCAGAATAATATGTCTTAAATAAGGAAAGAACACATAGGCAGAAACTACACCGGAACAGCCAACCTTCCGGTTCAAAGTTTTAAGCGTGTCTGAAAAAAAAAAAGCCGGACTAGCCGCTCTCCATCCAATGTCAGAGTTACTCAAAATTCATGCAAGACTTAACTTTATATCACATCCGTAGAGTTCAATTCGTAGAGCAATTCTTCCATAAAAGTCTGTTGGTATTATACGTATTGCTACCGCTTCAAAAGGATTTACTATCTTGTTTGTTACTACAGCATACTGGTCTTTGTTGCCTTTGAAGTTCTGAAACAAAGGGAAAAACTGGTGAATTATTGGGATAATTTTATTTATTTAGGAACTGAGACAGATTTTGTTCGAACATTTGAGTGTGTCCTTTAGTTATTGTAAGAACCAAGGAGACAAAAATGTTTCCTATTTTGTTAACAAAGAGGTTGAGGCAAATTAAAGACAAAAGATGGACCACCCGGTTAAATAAAGGCTCCCACATTCAAGAAACTGGATTCAGATTAGACAAAAGCCAAGGCCTGGGCATAGTGTACCGTGCACTGTACCTTTGGCCACTGGACAAAGTTTTTTCACTCATTCATGGATTTTCCTTACTGTTTGCCATAGATTTCGTACGATGTTAGTATGGAGAAATTGTTTGAACATCAATGCATTTTATCTTTGATGATCATTTCATGACCTGAATATTTAATCAAGTAGTCAACTGTAAAGAGAAATGAGTCGCTGGTCAGGGCGCCTAGTCACGTGACTAGGGCTTGAAGGGTTAACATCCTTTTGACAACTTTAAGTTAAAAGCCGCAAGGTTTGGCTATGAGAATGGAAGTCTATCGAGGGTTGCAAAAGCTATCAAGTGAGTCGCCCCAAATCGGGGGTCCTGGATTTCTTATTTTGGACGGCCTACCCTCCGCAAAGAGCTAAGGACATAACGGAACACACATCGGCAAACTCCCACGGCATGTTACTGTTTTTTGACAAACTGAAGATCTGAAAGAAAGCTATAGAGTGTTGTCACATGACGTCACAACGGCCATGTTGGTGTCCCAAAACTAAAAAATGGCGGCCATGTTGGTGTCCCAAACTAAACCTCTGGGAATTGAACTCTATTTTTATGCAAATACTTTCTTTTGTTTCAGTAAACCAATATGGCCAGTAGTCACGTGAATGAAAACACTCTATAAGCCCTGTAGGTGTGCGTGCGCGCACATCAAGTAATTGAGAGCTGGTGCAGACGTTTAACAGATTTGTTAATGTTCAATTGCCGTGCATGAGTATTTACTTAGACTACTTACGACTGTCTGGTTGTTTTCCGTATATTTTTCGAGGGACAAGGCTCCTTTCTTCTTATACATGACGTAGTATTTCTTGACCCACCAGTGGTCTTTTCCGTTTCCTTGCGTAGCAATGTGTGTGATACGTTTTGCCTTCGGTTCAAAGCTCACCTGGAACCACTGTTTATTGTTGTCCGTGTTTGGAGTCCAGCTATCTCCCGAGCGATGAAGCCTACCCCAGGCCTTTCTACTATTGGTATGCGTAGACGATACACTGATCATGTCATTTGTTATCGACCCATCTTCCATTCCCAGTGGGTTAGAACAGGCTGTTGTGATGTTTGAATACAAACAAGAACAGTCAACATTAGCAGTTATAGTGAATACGTTTCACCTAACTCTAAAAATTTTAGAGTTTACCTAACTAACACATTAAATAGAGAATTAAACAAATTGTCAACCTGGTTTGCAGCAAACCGGCTCTTCTTGAATTTAGCCAAGACTAATTTTATGGTATTCAAGCCCTGGCAAAAGAAGCAATCCTTTGAATTTCAAGTTTTCATAAATGAGCAGCCTATCCTTCGTGTTTCTGAGACCATGTTCTTGGGTGTTTTACTAGATGACAATTTGACCTGGAAATCTCATATATCCTTAACAGCAAATAAATTATCCAAATCTATAGGTATTATTCATAAATCTAGGTTTTTTCTCTCTACTCACTCCCTTCGTACTTTATACACTTCTATGATCCTTCCATATTTATATTATTGCAATTTAGCTTGGGCTGGTACCTATAAGTCAAACCTTCAAAGAATTGTAACCTTACAGAAACGTGCGTTAAGAATAGTAAGCAATTCCACATACATTGCCCATACTGGCCCTATCTTTAAGGAACTTAAACTCTTAAAATTTCATGATATCCATTCGTTTCAATTAGGTTTTTTTATGTTTTCATTCAAAAACTCTACACTCCCTTCCAAATTCAATAACTTTTTTTTACTGAATAGTCAAATCCATAATTATAATACTAGGAATGCTCAGTCCTTCCGCTTGCCACTGTGCAGAACGAACACCAGGAAGTTTTCAATTTACTTTCAAGGTCCAAACTTTTATAATTCGCTAACTTCTGACATAACTAGTTCTCCCTCCTCCGCTTCTTTTAAAAGAAAGCTTAAAGAATTTCTTCTTTCTAGGTATTAACTTCTGTAAGGCTGTAATTCTTAACTAACTTACTTAATATGTGTGTGTGTACGTGTGCGCGGTCAAAGTTAATTTACCATAAGTCCATATTGTAATTCTAATATAAGATTAGTTAAGTGAGGAAGCCTGACTTGTTATAAGCTTCGTGGTTTCTTTCAGGTTTCCTCGCCATTTATTTTCTTTCTTCAATTTTTTTCTTCATTTTTTCTTCCCATCTGTAAATGTTGTGTATATGGCGAAATAAATATTGTATTGTATTGTATTGTAGGGGCTTGTCCTCTGTAACCTGGTTCGTTTTAACACCTAGGGGTAGGTAACTTTATTTAGACACGGTAATTACTTCAGTTTATAGCCTATAGTTTGAAAACATACCTTATATTTTAAATAGGAATAGTTGCATTGTTTAGGGAGATATATGAATTTTTCAAGCTTTCCCCTTTTTTCTTTGATCACTTATTAACCAGAAAAATGCATTTAAAAAAATATGAATATTTACGACACTTGTAATCTGACGACAAGCTTTCATTCACGAAAAAATTCTTAGTTTCTCTCTCCAAGGATGTGGCACTGGAGAACAGCAAACCTTTTTGTTTTTCCCATGTACCTGCTAATACATACTGATCTTTTGCAATTTTTGTAATTTTGAGTGTTATTCTTAGGTAAAATTATTGAAAATACTCTAAAAACAATGTTTAAAGATGTTTTATTAAATAAAAACATAGACTTACAATCATTTTGACACGTCGTATTTCCTTCACAAACACACCTTGTTGCTAAGGATCCTGGTACAGGCACGCAAGTCCCAAAACAGGGTGGATTTTGATCTACACACGGTGTGTAGTCACGTAACACCATAGTAAGATACAAGGCGCCTTGTGTCGGAAGTACGTCTCTGGGATACCATTCAGCTGTTTTGTTGTTTAACTCGCATCTTTTTGAAGTCGGGTAATAGTTAATACTGACGCAGTTTTGAACCCTTTCACAGCTGGTGACACAAGTTTCCACTCGTTTACCTTCAAGGGTAGAGATCACGTGACCTGTGAGCGCATGCTCCGGAACTGATTTTGTAGTGCGGCATATACCATCTCCAGGGGTTATTTCCCAAAAGAGTATGCCCAGGAGTAAATAACTGGTAACTCTTAAGAGCAGCATGAATTGTAAGTGTTGGCCTATTGTGAAAATATCAGCAACAAAGTGATCAAACTACGATGCCCCTTTTGTTTGAAAAAGGTTGTTATTCGCAACAAACGCAATTAATGCCAGCCTTGTTGATTCTCAAGGGAATGGGCCAAAGGAGGAGAAACAGGTCAGAAAAGAAACAAATTGCCCTGCTCTGATTGGTTGAAGATCGCTTACTTCGTGTGTTATTGCGTCAGCACAAACACAGACTGACATATATTGACAAGCAATATTCAAGTAATTTATGAGTTTAATATATTTTTGCCAGACTTCTGTTTCATTTCAATCCTGGACATTTACATGAAAAAGTGGCAAAAGTCAAAGAAACCAACTCACTGCTTCACAGCATAGCAGTCTACCGTGAAAGAACTAATAAGGTCGGCTAACATTGAACTACAATTGATGTCAAAAATGGGGCTTGCGGTTGACCATTCATATCCGTTTTTATTTCACAATACCGGACGGAAGCAGATTTTTTTGTCGATTGATTAAAATATTGTTTACCAAGCAACATTACAGCGTGTTTAATCTGTGGTATTTGGTTCTTGGTATAATTAAATATATCATTTGATCTCAGTAAGGTTTATCAGAAAATCTCAATTTTTTTTAATATTTACCACAAACAGTAAATTCAATTTAAAAATTCGAATTTAAAAGTAAAAATTGTAAGATACAGCACATGCAAGCGGAAACAATCTGACTTTTCTATCGCTTTACTATCTAGACGTAATTTTTAATCAGTGGCAAGAGCATACTAAGAAAAAGAAAGTCTGAGTCGAACCTTCGACTGAGCTACAGTAGACTCGTCGGGCCAAATTACAGGTCATGTGACAAACATCCTGCATACTGCTAGGATTTGAATGTCAACTGAGCTGTAGTAGACTAGTGATGGGAAGATCATATAGGTTCCACTCTTGTTGGGAGAACCCGGATTTTCTTTTTCCGAGTATGCCTCTGTCACTGACTGAAAAAATACATCAATCGTTATTCACCAACAGTTATTCATCAATCGTTATTCATATAATATCTCATATTTATACTGTCATACTGACAAGCAGAGGAAAGTAACGTTACTTTGCAATGTTTGAAACTTGATCTCAAGTTTGTGAAGCAAGTAGAAGGACTAAGATTTTTCTGATAAAACATCGAAAAACAACTTTATATAGAGCATGTTACCTACATATCGGTGCGCAATACAGTCGTTTTATGATTCTCTTATTTGCATAAGCAATTCGTTAAGTATAGATACGAACTGGTTTTGTGCTGTTTGGCTAAAAGATTATTGCTAAAAACACACATGTACGCAGCACATTCAGAACTACAAAATTATGCTCGAAAGTCAGTTTTAAAATAATTATCGCAATAACAAGGGAACAAAACAGCACTTAATTCTCTTACATTTTTCACAGAAAAACAGCCAGAGAGAGAGAGTTATTAAGATTTAAACAAAAGGATGACTTCAAAGTAAGCATAAAAATTAATAAGTCGTACCTGGATTCAATCCTATAAGTTTTTGACTCAGCAAAACCATCAGAGTACTTCCTATACTGGGGCTATTTCGTTCTTGCGTGCGTCGTTCTCCTTTGAGCGATCCCTTCTCTTGACATTTAAGTAGCAATACGCCATTCACCGGGTAGCCTTGTTTGCCGTATTTCACACATTTGTTCCAGCTGAATTTCTCCGTTAAAACTGATGTTTGTGTAGCAAGCTTATGATATAACATGCCCGACGTTGTCTCAGCAAATATTGAATTTCGGTTGCCAGTCAACTTCCCAGGAAAATAACCCTGACTCAACATCTGTCGCACACGCTGCGTCGTTTTTAGTTAAGTGGACTCCCATGAGTGCATAAAACATTTTTTAAAAATATTAAGATTCCGTGAAGTGTCAAAAAATATGCACAGAAAATACTACTTTGAAGGAAGTTCTACCATTCATGACTCCTTAAAAGAATCAAAATCAGAAGAACCTTATCAATAACACTACTGACCATGCGCAAGATATCATTCAGAATAGCCTTCATTCCTTGTTCTATGCATTTTAGGATTTCATCCGCGGCATAAAAAGCTAGAACGACCTCGCAGTTGCAAAGAACATCAAATACTTAACAATTATTCACCGAAGTGAAGGTGAATAGTGATGGACATCACTTTCACCGACACTGAGGTAAATAATTGTTTTAGTATATACCACACAAGCCGAATAACTAGTGGACCAAAACATTATTTTACTTCTGACAATATACCGACAAATGGTATGAAATTTTAAAGAAAAGTACTATTCACTTGTGTGGTATATACTAACACAGGATAGCACTGCTCGGTAGTACTATCTCAATGTCATACTAACTCTAGGACTTCGTCCGCAGACTCAAGACTTAAACCATAGCAAGCATCACCATAGGGAAGTGCTCAGTCAGCAGTTTTCATTTGAATGGTCACATTTTAGGATTTCATCCACATTGAAAATCTAGAACCGGCTTGCATAGAATGTTGAAGTACAGAAAAGTACTGCTCAATAGTTTGATTGAGTGGTAACACCCTAAGTTATCAGTTAGCATAACATTGTTATCATTCACTCCTACTCAGTGGGGTGAAACAGTCCGTATCCCTTTAATAACTAATATCACTATGAAAATTCCCCTTTCCATACACCCAATATCAAAATGAAAATTCCCCTTTCCGTACATTTATAATATAACAATACCCCAAGCAAGCAAGCGAAGCAGACTGAACGAAAGCTTCCGGAGAGATGGAGCGACAAAAAAAAAAAAACCAAACAAACAACAACAAAAAAAAAAAAAAACTGGCACACTCTCACTTTTTTGTCGCTCCGTTTTGCGCTCCACGACTTCACGAGCCTCGCGCTCGATGTCTTCTTCTACGATGTCTTCGGGCCACTTGCCAGCCTTAATATCAAAATGGCTGAAAAAGAGAGAAAAATACACTTTGCCGGAGCGTTGTTCCATGACGATACACCACAAGATGTCGGCCCACGGTTCGCTTATGCCAGCTGGAGATGGTTCCGTGCTGCTTTTCGATACCTTGTTCCCGACAAGACAGCGAGGGAGAGAAAAGTCGGCCCCTAGACCATATGATGCAGATCCCTTTCGTTAACACCTCAGTTCCACCTTACTGACTTAAACTGAGATTCAGCCATGTATATATATGACAATGTAGTCATTTTTTCTTCCATGTGGTAGGTTTGGAGGTTTGAACATGCGCACGGGCTAAAACGATATAATGACAGTTATTAAGTCAACACTTATTACTGTGCCATGTAATGAAAATGTGCCACGTTTGTTACTACAACAACTCAGATGCTACCTTTCGCCTCGTGATGTCTGGTAAAATCAATCCTAACCCTGGACTGGTTTCTGCTTCGACTGCTGGTAAGATCAATTGCCTCGTGATGAATGCCAGAAGCTTAAAAGGTTGTCACAAAGTAGCACAACAAACTGGCAATCCGTGTTGAGCCTCCTTCGCTTCCAGGACCTGGTGTACGCCGAAAACTCTGACGTTATATGCGTCAATGAGACATGGTTGGACCAAAATATCAGCAACTCTGAAATATTGCATTCTGGCTTTACAATATTTAGGAGAGATCGGTCTGATCGAGGTGGTGGTGGCAACGTGTAACAGTGCTGGATGAAACCTCTGGTCCTCTGCCTGTCAGCTCCCGAGTACCTCAGGGCTCCATTTTAGGCCCAATGTTATTTCTCATCTTTGTAAATAACTTGCCCGATTCGGTCCTGACGAGCCATGTTGCCATGTTTACCGATGACAAAAAGATATATAAATAAATTAAGTCTCAGGAAGATACTGCGTGCCTACAAGCTGACTTGCTTGCTGCCTAGTTGACGGACCTCACACTTACTGGCAGCTGGCTGGGATTTTTATTTCTTAAAAGTCTTGCTCGCTGGCTCTGTTTTTTCCCAGGAACGTTAAATAGTAAGGGAAACTCAGCGTTAGGTTTATTTAGTTTGAACTTGTTACAGTTACAGTTCACGGCAGTGACTGTACAGTTACTGTACAGGGCCCCACTGAATATCACTTTCGTGATGTGGGCTCCCTGTATAAAGATGATGATGATGATGATTATTATTATTAATTTAAACAACGTTTTGTATTCGTAAAAATGTCTGCTTTAGTTTTTGTATCGATAAGACATGTGTTCGTGACGTTTTTTTTTTCTGTCAGCTTGCTTAATACGGACAACCGGATAATACGGACACTTTGGCATGTCCCCTTTGTGTCCGTTTTAACCGGGTTCCACTGTAGTTAGTATTTTACTAAAGCAAACTAGTTTCCTCCAACACCCACCCTTTTCCTCTCACTAAACTAAACGGACGAAACCAAAAAACCTACTGAAAATTAAAAAGAAAAAGAAAGAAAGAAAGAAAGAAAGAAAGAAAGAAAGAAAGAAAGAAAGAAAGAAAGAAAGAAAGAAAGAAAGAGAGAAAGAAGGAAAAACTACTAAAAATATTTATGCCGAGTTCACATCAGTGTCGAAATGCTGCTTATGACTGATAAAGTACAGAAAAGGCTACATACTTTATAATGCGAAAGTCATAAAAATTATGACAATAAAAGTGAAGCAAATTAATGTTCCTGTTGGGTACGACCAATATAATAACATGTAACAGAAGGCAGGAAGTGGACACTCAGAATGACCTGAGTATCTCCTCCCCCCTCCCCTTAGGAAGGCCTGATACTCCGGTTACACCGAGAATAAACTCTTCAAGATCCGCCTCGACACTGCAATAAATATAATCCCGGTGCCTGGGGCGAAATAATTGCCTTGTTGCTCAATTATAAAAAGGTTAAAAGCGGCGCACTCACGTAGAGCTGACCTGGTTTCGTGGGAAAGCGTCATAACATATGTAGTAAAAAAGCGCACGGAAGTACAAAGTCATTTTAGAACGGTCAAGCACGGATACAACTAAAACAATTACGGTTAGTTGTGTGACAGCGCCGGAGTCTAAATCTTGTGACTGAAATTTGAGGAAGGACTTGAAAAAGACAAGGTCACGAAAAGCTAAAGAAAGCTACTTGAAGAAGAATGCCCTAACTTGGTATCTGTACATAATTTCGCCATAAACGGATATAGTTACACCGTCTGCCGGCGTCATCGTTAAGGATATTTTTATTGTTCGTTTCCTGCCTAAGTTCTAATGTAAATTTCATTGTTGTCTGAAGCTTCTGGTGCAGTAAACATCAATTACTTCACGGATAATTTGCCTTCAGTATCACGGAGATACGTGTCTCAACAGACTGGACGAAAAACTTTGCAGGACCCTGTCTCCTAAAGGTGTTGATTGGCTCGTATTATTATTAAACGGTGTGGTGGTTTATGGCAATACCGGATTTTAATTAGGCGTGAATTTGGCTCCGTCCGATTACAAAGCAAGCATCAATGTTTTCGAATAAATGTACCCTCCTTTATCTGAAGATGCTGTTTACAGTTCTTCAAGGTAAGTCTCTTCAGTTTTCAGTGTAATTCTAAATGAGTTAATTAGTGTTTTGGTTATCAACTCTACATTAGATCGGTACTGATTTGTCTTGTAATTTCGTAATTAACCATGGATTTTATAACTGTTGCACAATATGTATGTGGCTTCTCGTTATTATTATTTAATTGCGGAAGCATCCACCGACAGATAAAACACAAAACATAACAACGGTGAAACAAAAGACCTTCAGTTTAAGATATTTTCAAATAGTAGTCAGAGTTTCGAACAAATAAAATGTCTTCCCGGTCACATTAAACTCCTTTTAATTTTTCAAGTTAATAACTACATGAAAGGAACCGAAAAAGCTTGAGGCAAGAAGTGGGCAGTGCCATTTGCGCGCTCGACTAACCCTGAAAGATCACAAACGAGAAAGGCTATCTATCAACGCCTGTCTCGCTTTAAGCTTATATAACACGAGTTCTCAAGAAAATGGCATGTACTCCTCCTTACTTGTAGAACGGTCTTCGTACAAGATATCCACATTAGGGCAGTAGTAGCCGCTTTCATTTGAATGGCCACACTTTACACGGTTTTATTTTATACACACTTATGTTAATACCTTATGTCATGGGTCGAGGTTAACTAAACAGATAGGTATACAACAGATTTAGTTTATACAGGAAGTTTTGACTCCAGCATGTCATATGATTATTTTCTTTACAGATCAGTAGCAACTATTTTTCCTCTGTGGGCACTTGCACTGTTTCTAATTTAAGCTGAACAGTTCCTTCTTATGTATACTGGTCATGCTAAAAATATTTGCTATTGAAACGTAGCGATTTTATGACTTAAACGAAAGTTGGGGGTCAAAAATATGAGACTTTGGTATCTTTCGTGTGGTGCTATTTACTTTTCTATATTCTAGAAAAGTATAACTGAGATATTTTGTCAAGGTAGTTAGTCAAAGTTTAAGTTATACAAAAAGGTTTTAAAATCCCCAGTATGAAGAGACAATTTATTAATAACTTGACCGGCACGCCAGCACGTACATAATCCTCCTAAAAGGATTTAATTCGGTTAACACGTCCATGATGACATCAATTCTGACATTTACGTCATTTTAGTCAGCTGGTATTTGATCAGTTAATTGCAGCATTAGTCCCAATGTGTAGAAATTTTCATCATTGTTATTAAGAAAAAGGAACCAACGTCTAAAGCATGTTCTTTAACACAGTGGCGTAAAGCAAATTCAATATACTTGTGTACTAAGAGCTTTGAGAGGGAGAGGAACGTAAGAGGAAGTGTTAATCGATGTTAGGAATCACCGGAGGCGGTCTTTACGTATAGCCGCTCTCAATAGTCCAACTTTTTTCTCTTATTTTTTCTCGCTCCCACCCCTCTCCCCGATTACGCCTGCTACGAAGATTACCTTTAAGAACAGGATTACACAAGTCGTATGGAATGCTGAGAGCCAAGCGGTTATGTTGCAATGTATTTAAGTAAATGGCTTGCAATTTACGAACAGCTTCCATCTTTAGCTAAGTACGTATTTCAAGTCATCGTGGCGAGCATTATAGATAGAACAAATTTTCCATCAAAAATTCGCAAACGAATGTGAAATTCCAACTGATCTGCCGAAGATGGATGGATGGTTTGCCCGTCGTGTTGTCTAAAGCTGGTTTTACGCACGTTTCTCCCCTCTCCTAAATAGCACGTATTCGATTCTTTCAGAGCGGAAGTGAAAAACAAGTGGATTAACTTTATCCGCAAATGGATTGACAAAAGGGCACGCTACCGAAAAGTCACGCCAATAAAGGTTGTGGATCGCGTGATGAACCAAAAAAGCGCACGTGAATCGCGCGCGTGTCATGCAAGCCTATCCATATCGTGACCGCGTAATATCGTCAAAATATAGCATGCAGCGAACATGTCACTAGGCCGGGAATATTCAAATCAATGATCAATTTTAAATAACCATCTTTTTACGCAATCATTCATTTAAGTAAATTTTATTTCCTCAGTAGATGGTTTTAATATGTTTATATGTAGTGTTCATTGTCTTATTTCGTATTTATCTATTTTGTGTATGTCACCCTCGTTATGCGCCTATGAAGTCCAACTTTCGACCTTCAATATCCTGTCCCCGGGTACCTGAGGGTATTTGGACGAATCCTGACATACCTTGGGAGTTAAGGTAGCAAAGTTTTTTGGCTCCGTAGGGAGGGTACCCTGAGATCGAAGGGCCTCTGCTCGCAGGGTATAGGGAGGGAATTTGAACAAGCAAATTATGCCCGGGGGACAGGGAAAGTCGAAGTTTCCAATAGGCTGGCGCATTACTTTCTTACTAACTTACTCAGCAGAGCAAAGGAAACAACGTGAAACAGCAACTTTACCTTGGGTCCATGGTGTGTTTCAGTAGGTATCCAGTAACACGAGACACAGAATTGAAACCCGCCTCTGGAAATTGTTACCTATGTAGTTAATAGAAAAGTTATTCAAAATTTTGGTTGCTAGTTTTGAATAAACACTCACTCTTTTTTCTTCCTTACATTTAGCTGTTTTAGCTCTTCTGGCCAACAGGATTCAAATCACCCAAGCTTCTAACAGTACAATTTCATCCAGTTCACTGGTTCTTCCTTCATCAACAATCCAATACAACTTTACATCAAACTCTTTTTCCCTCTGTCATAATGAAACTCAAACGGCCTCTATAAGAACGAACGTTATTTCTGCTGTTCCGACTTCATCAGTGGCTAATGGATCAAAAAGCTCAGCATTTTCAAGGTATTTGAACAATATGACTTCTACTGAGCTAACAGAGTTACCAAGACCAACGATATCGATCACGCAATCTAACTACACAACTTCGTCCTCAACACCAACCACTGTGCTAACAGTGAAAGGCCTTCCTGATGGAAAGGTTATTGCAGTTTTGGCAGGCATTCTGGGAGCAGCTCTTCTTATCCTCTTAGGAATAATAGTAAGTAAGCGCATGGGACAAACATCTTTTCATAGTTTAGGCGCAGACTGCCATTTGACCAATTAGAAGGCGAGAGCAGACGCCTTTCCGGTTTTTGTTACATCCGCTGCACAAAAGCCAGAAAAGGTGCTTACTCTCGAATGGCCGATTCGAGAAACGAAGGAAGTCTACCTCCTGAAACATTTCACTCCAGCCACCTCCTAACCCTCACCAGTTTTTCAGAGATATTGGGTCCTCGCATCATAGCAGGCAAACCCGGAATTCGCCTCTGTTATCACATATATGTGTAGCCGTCCCAAACTGATACAGATGTGAATGAATGAATGAATGAATGAATGAATGAATGAATGAATGAATGAATGAATGAATGAATGAATGAATGAATGAATGAATGAATGGATGGATGGATGGATGGATGAATGAATGAATGAATAAATGAATAATTGAATGAACGAATGAAAGAAATTAATGAATGAACGAATGAACGAATGAACGAACGAATGAACGAATGAATGAATGAATGAATGAATGAATGAATGAATGAATGAACGAATGAAAGAAATGAATGAATGAACGAATGAACGAACGAATGAACGAATGAACGAACGAACGAACGAATGAACGAATGAATGAATGAATGAATGAATGAATGAATGAATGAATGAATGTATGAATGAATGAAAACGTTTTATAAGTGTCTATGTTTTTAGCTATAAGCTAATAAGGACACTATAAAATAATATGTTAAATACCAGATACAAATCACTAAAAAATAATAATAAAAAAAGAAAATCAGAGAGACAGTCAGAGCTTGTAGCAAAATCATGGAGCCGAGCGGAAAGGCTCGACAATTTAGGCAATTTTTACTTTGAAACCATTGCTTTGTTCATGTATTGTAACATTGAACAGATGAACATTTGCTGTGCTTTAGAATTATTTAAACATGCGTGGTAGTTCGACTCCACCCTCTTCCCTGGAGGGTTACTTCTTTATATAAGGTATACAGTTATGGTCCACCCCAAGGGGTGTGGTTTTTTATCCTGCGAGCAAGCTCTCAAGGATGGGGATGGGGGGGGGGGAAGAGGGAGGGGAGGGAAGAACAAGGTCCTTTTCCCCTTCCCGCCCTTCCTCTTCCCCGGGAGCTTGCTCGCAGGCTAATGGGTTTTGAACCATTTTGATCTGGAAATGGGTTCATTTTTTCGGACCATTTTGGTTTGAGAGTCACGAAGCGGGATTGAATGTCCGAGGCCCCCAGGACTCCCTGTTTCTGGAACGTCCCGCTAGGAAACCGTGAACAACTTTTCCCTACGAAGGCTCAATTGTAATTGATTTTGAAAGCTAAATTCTCAAGTCTTTAAGTTCTATCAAAACATTGGGCAAGTTTGCGCTAAACCTTATCATCAGTTGGTCATGAAGAATGGTCCAGTCAAAAGTGCAAATTACCATTAATCGATAAGAATGGCCTTGTACAAAATAATTATCCGAACTGTAAGTTGTCAAGATTTTTGCCCGGCACTGGTCAGGTATGAATCTTGGATGTCAGCCCTGAAAATGGGCATTAGACAGTTATTGTTGGTTTGACTTATGGTCAAGAGTTGGAGAACTGGCCCCAGTTGTTCAAAGGCCGGATAACTTTATCCGCTGGATAAGGCATTCTTCAGCGTCTAAAATATACTTCACGTTAAATGTATTCCAAGGTTTTCGTACACTCCCCAACTAAGCAGTGGTTAGAGTGTTTATATTCGCTTGTGCAAGAGGAAATACTGAAATATTTGCGCAGATTGAAACTGTCGGATAGTGACTTATCCACTGGATAAAATTATCCGGCCTTTGAACAACTGGGGCCTGGGCGGAATACCGGCCCCCACCAAAAATTCCGATGGCTTATTACCCAGTAAAAGTTTAGAGCGCTGCTGAACTTTCACTCGTGCTTTCGCTCAGAGATAAATTTCAGTACAGAAAAGAAAACATTTCTCATGTCTCCATAAAGTTGTAAAAGCACGAGTGAGAAGGTTAGACTCACAAGCCGGTTGTCGAGTATTTCAGTTTCGATTCAGTTCTTTATCGATCGATCTCTTTAAAATGTAATTACCATGGCAAATGTACTGTGTTTTTATGGTTACAGCTTTCACCGAAACAAAGCAAAATACACAGTGAAGGTTTACCATAGGCTATGTTTATGATATTCAAAAGATACAAGACTTATATGTTTCAGCGTGATTGTGAAATTGTCTAGCCAAAACACTGCTAGAAAAAAGTTAGATCATGATTCAGCTTGCTTTGCAAAGGCAACATGTCGGGCGAAAGCAATGGTGCTTACGGCAAATTCCCATTCAGTGGTATTTTTACTTTGAATTTAGTAGAGCTATGGTTCACACTTGGTTCTGTTGAACAGTCCAGTTAGATTTAACTTAATTTCCTGATTCAAAAAAGAAGACTTTCTTTCGATCGTTAAGCTTTGTGTGAGCTTAACTCATCAGGTGTTTCCAAGATGTAAAGTTTTGAGTTTGTTTTTCTTTTAAAAGGACTTTTTATAATTACATTCAGTCTTGTCTTACCTTTACGACATTCCTTCGTTCCTTCTCTGTAGAGAAAAATCGTAGATTTTTACTCAGGTTCGTCAGTTTATGACAAATTCTTCATACAATTGAAATAAGTTCACTTTAAACCGAAACATGAACCGACACTGTCTAGACTCGACGTGAGCTTGTTGTAGCAGGCGTGCCTTTTGGCGCGAAATTTAGAATTGCTTTACACATGCGCAATTCACAAAATTTACGTCACTGATGGTGGCAAATTAAAATTGAATTTATGGTCATTTATAGTATGGAAAGATTCAGGAAAATTGCTTTGTTTTTTCGACAATGGTGTTTGACTGACTATCTTTAGGAAGTAAGCAACAGATGAACCATTCACAAATACAATATCGATGCACTCAGAGTGTAAGAACTACCCAGTTAGTAATAAAAAGAGAGGATGTCCTCTCTTGGTAATAAATGCACATGCACGTAACTCTCGCTAAACCCAAATCCCCTTGAAAAATAAAGTTGCACAACGACAGGAATCCATTGCTCATGACAATGGTCATATTTTATCCCGTATACATTACCAATTCTAAATTTCTTGTGTATTTCTGTTGTTAGATTTGGCATCTGTGCATAGTGCAAACTTTGGAGAGAAGACCCTCGTCACGTGTGCAGCCAAGCGACATGAGTCGTAGCGCTAGTGAACTGCTCTGAGCAAGCGCGGGAGTAGCTGACCACTGGCTTATCAGACTGGGCGTTCAGTGGAAAGAAGGCCAATATCATAAAAGAAACACAAGATCGCAAATACTCCGTTTTCATGATTGAATCGAATTTAATAAAGCTCTTGCCTTAGCTTGCCACAAGCTTAGGAAAATGTACAAAGTACATGCTGGGCGGAGCAGAGCCTCGAGCAGTGAAAAGATCTGGACAAAAAGGAAAAAGGGTCTGGACACACTAATTTAATTCCATTCTCTCAGTATTATAATTTACTCACTCAAAACTTCAATTTGCGGAATTTTTCCTAAGAAATTTGTTGTGGGAGACAAGTGAAAAGAGCATTAAAGGGGCAGTGTCACCTATTTTTAGTGTCATTTTGAATCACCAAAAAATATATTTGTGTCCATAGAAAGACTAAAATAATGGTTCAGTTTTGTTAACAATAACTCTACTAATGCACAGAAACTAGTATTATTCATCTTTGGCTGCGGATGGCTAGGATGGAAATGGATTGCAACTTGGAAACATTGGCCAGTTTTTTCAAGTTCTTCCTGGGCATTTTTCGGGAAATCACTAAAAAAAGAACAGATGATGGTTTGTTCTTCCTCCAAGAAATCGCTTAATTTCCCCCTCCCCCCTCCCGATGCTCTAACAGTAATTTCGTGTAAGAGGAAAGGTTCTTTGTCAAATATTTGAGTAATTTTGACCAAAATACGGCAAAATCACCGTGACATTGCCCCTTTAAGTACACGAGGCAGTACGTGACAAAATGGTGCGACAAGAGCCACACAAGAGACCTTACACCCTTTGAGAATCCTAAGCTTTCGGAAACAAATACTAGGATGTAAGGGCCTCTTCATATGATCCCGGTTGACCGGGCTAGCCCGCTTACTGAGATCTCGCTTTATTCCTATTTCTTTTGTAAAAAATTCGATGTGTGCGGGCCAGCCCGGTTACCGAGATCTCGGTTTCAGCGACCGAGATCTCGGGAGTCCGGGACGAAAATTTTCTCATATGGACACGGTATCCCGGTTACCGGGATGAAGTCTATAACCAAACATTCGTGTCTTAGAACGGATATATTTGATTATTACGGCTCATTTCTGAGATGTTCTAGTTCAAAATAATTCCTTTTCGTAGTAGAGATAAAGATATAATACTTTTGAGGTTTGTAGAACCAATAAAAATGAAAAATTCTTGCCGGGCTTGTTCGGTAAATGTCACGCTCGATTGACCGCGTCACCACTTTTCATCTCGGTAACCGGGATTAAATTTCCCATATGAAGGGACTGCAAAATTCATCCCGCTTACCGAGCCATCCCGGTAACCGGGATCATATGAAGAGGCCCTAAAACATTTCATTTTTCTAAACGTCCATAGCAATTTTGTTAGTAAAATAGCCTTCCGGTTTCTGGGTGGCGCACACCCTCAGTTGAAAATCATAATTTGTAAATAGTTGCAAAAGAAGTGTAAATATTTTTGTATTTAGTGGCTGAGCGGTTGCTAATATCATGGACTATGCTTAATTTTTCAACTGCTAAAGCTGAATAAAACTCAAGCTCTCCTCTAACAATCGTAAGATTTCGATTCAGGATTGGTGGCTTCCTGCCGCTAATGCAGTATTCAGGGTGAATGGGTAACTGAAACTGTTTGCATTTTTGACAATTACTTTGCTACAAGACTACCCACTGACATACACTTAAAAGACAGCTTTTTTCCGGTTTGCAGGTTGCTATAGTGAAAGAAAAAAAGTAGTTTTATCGTTTTGCTTATGAAAAATACTCGGACTTGCGAGTCAGGACCTGCCCAAATTCCATACCGTTGTCTCTAATTCTGAGATGGCGCCTTCAAACGACGGAACCTCAAACTTGTAAAACTAATTTTACATGAAATGTGATCTTTCTTGTGATGGACTCCAATTTCCATTTGAACTTCGGAACGGCCAATTACAGTTAAGAAAAAAAGTAGTTTTATCGTTTGGCTAATGAAAAATACCCGGACTTGCGATACCGAGACCTGCTTAAATTCCATACCGTTGTCTCTAATTCTGAGATGGCGTCTCAAACGACGGAACCTCAAACTTGGAAAACTAATTTTACATGAAATGTGATCTTTCTTGTGATGAACTCTAGTTTTCATTTGAACTTCGGAACGGCCAATTAAATATCCACCTGCGTAAAACGCCAAAAAAAGGCGCTGCAAACGACCGCAAACGGTATAAGAGCACAACCGCTGATGACGTATCGCGGGCTGATTAGCTTGATGGTTTGCAGAGCGAAAGAGCGTGAAAAGCGAAGCAGGGGTCGGAAACACCCAACCAATATACTTTCCTTTATTTCATAAATGACTCTCTTTTGAGCTGCAAAACTATGGATCTCTTAGTAGTATACAAGTTTATCTTATTGGCAACCTCGATCACTTTGGTGTCCTGCGAAATCTGTGAGCCTGTCACTATCGAATCGTGCTCGTCTGCAGGTTACAAGTTGACTGCAAGGTTTCCTGATGTTGACGGCCAACCTTATCAAGATGTACAAGTTTCTCGCTTGGGTATTTACATCCCTCTGTTGCAGACCTGTTCAGATTTTGCTAGTACAATCTTGTGTTCGCTGTACGTACCGAAATGCGAAGAAGGTAGGAAAAAGCCTTGGATTCCGTGTCGCAAAGTTTGCACCAAGTTTGTTGGAGATTGCTTTGGTCTTCTCCGTCAAGCGGGGCTGGCTGGAATGTTTACTGCACTCTGCGATCTGCTGCCTGACGACAAAAATCCGTCACAAAATTGTTTCTATCCACCAAACTTCCCGAACACTACTTCCGTTGGTGAGTTTCTGCAGTTAATTTGATCAATTTGTTTACTTGCAAAAGTTATACATTATATATGCAATAACATTTTGCATAATAATATTGAGATATGCTAATCATGCATGTTGTTTGTTCACCTACCGGTATTCATTTTGTTTAGACAATGGAACTTAGGACCCCATTACGTGTCAAATTTTAGCACCACAGGGGGCTAAGATTTTGTTCTACTCTTGATATAATATTATTGTATGATTATTTCAGCTGAGGCATAACTGTAATCTCATACATAGATGTTTTGTCTTTGGAGAACAAAATCTGTTAAAATCTGTCGCATTCTCCAATTTCACCATTTTCATGTGAATTTTCAAACCTTTGCTTTGCGTGTGTGTAGGCGCAAGCTCTCCAAAAACAACAACAAAAAAAAAACAAACTAATACTCCTGTCCTTCTATGAAGGTAGTTTCTTGCATCCATTTGAATACAGTGTCAGCTCTTCAGGCATCAATTCAGGCCCGTAGCAAGGCTAAAATAACTAGGGGGGCCGAGCAAAATGGTTAAACAAAACTACTCTTACCCCCCCCCCCCCCCCGACCCGTCACCCCAAAAAAACAACAGACAGATTACGGAGTTAAAGATGCAACGAGAACATAAAAAAAGCAGTAGATTTAATAAGCAAATCAATAACTTTGCACCTGTGTCACACTTTTTGGTACATTTCTTTGCCGTTTTTTTTACGCGGACTACCACGTGAAATTTCCTAATTTCACGTTTGAAGGAGGACGTAAACAAACGAGGGCAAAGTTTTCTTTCTCTTTTTAAATTTGGAATCGGGCAGTGAGAATCCGACTGCAGGAAAATTTTGCTCTTGAGAGGAAGTACATGTATTTGTGTGGCTTTTGACAACGCGCGAATACTAAATTGTCATAAACTAAGGGCATTTATATTGCTATCAATGAGCGGATATCTTAAAAAACAAGTAGTTTATTTCAACAGCTTTCACGATTTGAGATTGGTTGATTTGGATCCATTTTTGTTCTTATTTCCGATTCACAAGGTAGGAGTGCCTTCGTTGCCGTTGTATATAAAAACAAACTGTTAGCTAAAGAAACTGACAGGTAGTAAACAAATTATTAAAGGTTGTGAAAAGGCACTTGCAGCATCAGAGTTCTAGACTGATTGATCAGTGTACATTAATCTGTTTTAATTATCTTTTTTGGCACATTGTTTTTTAACTTCCAAAAATTCTGGGGGGGCTCAAGCCCCCCCTGCCCCTCCCCCTGCTACGGGCCTGATCATTATCAACAAAACTAATTAGCAACAGCTTTCTTCTTTTCTCAGAAACTTGAAATCTATTCTTTTCTTGAATATAATAGTGAAATAATGTTGAGCATTCACAGTCATGCAGTGTGTCATATTCCTGACAGATTGTGACGTCATTCAAGTGGATTTTAACAGATATTCTCTCCCAGAGTGAGAAGATCTGGGTGTGTGATTGGCAAAACTGAATTGTATGTATATGAGACACTACGAAGACATAGCTTGAAGATAACTAGTGTGGATTTCAACTTTTCATGCATCCAAATGACAATGATTTTGCACATTCAAGTCCAATGTTAGCCAGCCTTGGCTGATATTCTATTGCATTAATTTTGCATAATTTTTCTCAGCCCAATATACTGTGCTGAAAATTACAGCCAGACTCTAAAGACGTATTCAAAGATCAAACTATTTTATCCACTGAATAAGTCACTCAATCCAACAAATAAAGTGCAGAGCTCTGAAGTCTCACACAATGAGTATGAGTCTCACTCAAATGGAGTCCATGTCACTCTCATTCTAAAACAGGTGTTTCGCATGTATAAATGTGCATTTTTAATTCCATTCATGCATTAACAAACTACTAGAAAGTACCTGTCATAATAACAGCTCAAGAAATGCAATGTTTTATTCTGTCTGGCATGATTGTGTGAAATTCATGCAAAATGAATCTAAAATTATGCATGCAAAAGGCGCAAAGTCACTCATTAGACGCCCGCTCCCCCCCTGGTTTGGGGGTGGAGATCACTTGTGTCCATATAGGAGAAAGCTGATAGGCTCCCTCGTCCCTGTTCATAGTAGGAGTGTTCGATCTAATACATATGCTTTCTTTAATCAATTGCTTAAACTTGTCGCCGTCCTGCTCAACTATTTCACTTGCTTCCCAATTCATAATATGATTGTTCTGACAGACGTGGTCTGGACGAGGGCAAGGGAGCCTATCAGCTTTCTCCTATATGGACACAAGTGATCTCCACCCCGAAACCAGGGGGGGAGCGGGTGTCTAATGAGTGCATTGCTCCTGTATCAATCCTACATGCAAAATTGAAAATCATTAGCTCAGGATTCCCTCAGTCATTGTGACCAACGTTGAGAATTTTCATCTATATTTTCTTGCTTAAAGTTAGAGTTTTTTTTTCTTGTAGCCCCTTCAACAAATGTCTGTTATGATGTTACACACCAGCAGTGCAAGAATCACCTCCATTACAACTACACATTCATTCCAACAATTTATCAAGCTGAGTTGGAGACTGTATTTAAGCCAGTTATTTCCAGTAAGTGTTCAATGGAGTTGGAAAAGTTTCTGTGCTACACTCAGTACCCACCATGTGATCCCAACCGCCCAAGCAAGACATTCATACCATGTGAATCACTCTGCGTTACAATCGACAAGAAATGTTGGAGAGAGTTTAAGAAAGCAAAGATTCCGCTACCTCACTGTGATTTCATTTACCCAAAAATGAATGGTACAAAGGGTCTTTGTGAAGTCAGAGAATGGCCAGCATCTTGGCCAAAGGAATTCAGGCCACCACCATATGGTAAGTATAGCACTGCATGTGCTAAGTGTATTCACTCAGTATGTAGGGTGTATGCATTATCGCGTAAGTGAAAGTAGTTGTGAAAATGACTGTATGACTGTACATCCATTGACCTCTTAATTTAATCAGTGTGTGTAGAAGTCATATCTTTTGAGTCAAAACTTGGACAGAGGCTGGGCAGCACATTTGGAAGAAAGACTGTGTCTCCCCCTCCTTTCATGCTCTCTACCCATGTTATAAACAATTTTAAATCCACCACTGGTACAAGGATCTGATGCAATTATTGTTATTTACCTTTCTCCCTGTCACTCCACTCTGAAGCAATCTTTTGGTCACAACAGTCTATGGACCATTCTTAATGTCTGTAATCAAGGCTTTTCTAGGTACAGGTGGTCAGGCCATCACCCAGGCTCCACCCAAACCTGAGATGTATGAAAGGTCAGACTACAACAGTAGGGGTATCGAAAGGTCTCATTCAATTTAAAAGTGCTCGCAAAATTTGGCCTCTGCTCGAATTGCTCGCAAAAATTACACGGGTGCTCGCTTGCTTGTGCTCGCAAAATTTTTGCAACTGCTCGCATGCTCGCATATTTCTTGTTAACATGTGCACGAATGCTCAAAATTTCGTTAATCCTCCTTTGTAGTTATTTTTTATACATATATAAACGATAAATCAGTTATGTTATGTTTAAAGGGACACAGTCACCTGGTGCACATGCGCATTAGATACCATTTCTAAGCTGATTTGCATATCACACTTCATCCGCAAGTCTCGCGCCGAGAAGCGCATCCTTTGAAAAATCTAAACAAACCTTGTGTTGTGTTTGCCAGTCAAAATTATTATAGTGATTATAGACCTAATGTCATATTGGAACACTCATTTTCTTGCTACCATGAAAAATTTACTGATGGACTTGTCCTGGGAAAGCCAAACGTCAACGAATACCTCTGAAGTCGAAGAATCATTCAATTGTTTATTTCGGTATCCGGTCATGTGAAAAATTATCTTAGCTGTTTCTATGTTTCACAGTGTTTGCATAAGAAGCAAATTGAGTTCAAATATAATAGCGAATCGCCTGAACTGCAGTGTAGCGAAACGACTTTGTAGCGAAACTACTGGTAAGCTTAATCTCTGCTTTCAACCACATATTTTGCGTTTATTATAATTTCGTTTCTACAACTTCTCTGTTATCTAAATTTAGGAGCTAAACCCATGTCGTTACAAGAACGTTTGCTCGACCCGTAGAAAACAAGGTTCTAATAGAGGTTTTCCTTGTCGAGGAGATAATCGACTGTGTACCGAAGCTTGTCTTCGTCTGAGCTCCAAACCAAGAAGCTATGACGCGAAGTTCGAATCGTTTACGAAGATTCCCTCCGGACGAAGCTTTCGCCAGGTTGAGAAAATGCGATTTTCGAAATATATATAATGGAGATTTGTTCTCCAGTGTTTTTGATTGATTTCCCTGGTTATATTGGTCGAAGGAGGCGATTTCTTCCGCCGGCGTCTTCACGTTTCCCACCTCTTCTTTTCATGTTCCATTGGAGACGCGATCCATACTGTTTTTAACCAAATATGATAAAATAACACCATAGGATGAGCAAAAGCATACTCAGAAACAGGTTTCCAGCAAATGATTGAAAATCCAATAAAACACTGGGAAGATTGAAGCGGATTTTTGATTTCGGGTTGAGGTGGACGTTTTTCAATATTGACAAAGCTAGTGTCCAGGTCAGCGCGGTCACAAAGGTGACTGTGTCCCTTTAAAACAAAATGGTTGAAACATCCTTACCTCTGGCTTCAGCCTTTCTTCAACTGAGTTCAGCCTGTAACTATTGTTCTGTTTTGGAGGTGTCAGCCAGATTATTTATAGCTATTACTTTGTGCAAAACAACGTATCCTATTTTAAATAACACAGAGATTCCGGCTAGCGGAAGATTTACGAAGTGTTCGCCGCTCGCCATCTGTATTTTTCTAAAGTGCTCGCTGCTCGCAAGAAAAATTTGTCAACTGCTCCTGCTCCCAAAAATAAACACACTGCTCGCATGCTCGCAAATGCTCGCAAAGACCATTCGATACCCCTAACAGTAGGTCGGAACTCTTTACGGAGGCTGTGTGTGTTCTTTTAATGCTTACTCACCTTCAAGGAGACAAGGCAAGGACTTAGTTTCTTCTCCCAATGACAGAATTATCTGAACTGTGGCACCCTGATCTTACTAGTTATTTAGCCATTATTCTGTCATTACTAAAAAAAACAATGATTTTTTTGTCTGTTAAATCACCAAAAAAACGTATGTGTAATATAATGTTGAAGAGTTGTTTTTGATGTTACTGTTAATGTTTCTTTTTTATCAACAGCCCTTGGCACCTGTGAAGAGATAACTGTAACGTCATGTGCCAATGCAGGTTACAAAATGACGGCAAAATTTGGTGCACAATTCCAAAAATCAAAAGGAAAACTCCTTGATCTCATGCTTCCTCTGCTACAGTACTGCTCACCACATAGCAGCTTGATACTTTGCTCCTTGTTTCTTCCAAAATGCATTCCAGGGATTGGTAGACCAATGTTGCCCTGCCGACAAGTTTGTTTGGATTTTGCTAAAAAGTGTGTGCAAGAACTGCGACTGGCGTCAACTGCAGGGATGACAATGGCTCTTTGTGATCTTCTGCCAGTATATGATGGAACCCCAAACAAGTGCATCTTACCACCTGGTTTTAAACCAAGTTTAGCCAACTTAAGTAAGTCAAATTCAAATCTTGTGGCTCCTTCTTTATGCAATGAAAACATTTGATAAAATTGGTAATATTGGATTGTTAAGTCACATACAAATATAAGACTTAATTAAGGTGAGAAATAACAGAGAACTTTTTAGATTTCCCAGGATCATGTGAGTGCTTGATCAGGTTAATAACACAGAGTCCCACACTTGTTCCTAATAATCTGTGGGACATTAAAGAACCCACACACTGTTCGAAGCCTAGGTGACAGGCTATCTTTCACATTCATGCCTGGATAAAATTATGAGTGGGTGGGTGAGACCAAATATGGGACTGATAGCAGCTGCCAGTGGAGCCTTTACATGCAGACGTCCAATCTCACCGCACAGAAGAATAAACCGCCATGAGACTACGTGATATGTGGTGTATATAAATACATTATTATACAGTACTGGCCGCCAGAATAGCAGCATTACACATGCGCATCATGTGTAAATCTGCCATAATTTGCACGTAATTTACATGCAAATTATGCGTCGTTATGCGCGAGTAAAAAAATTACATGCAAGTGCATTTAAATAATAATAATAATAATAATATTATTGTAATCATAATAATTAATTATAATAATTATTATTATAATTATTGTTATTGTTATTCTTGTTCTAATTATCGTTATTATCATAATATTGTTATTATTATTGCTGTTGTTTTATTATTGTTAGTAGTAGTTAATTATTAATAATAAAATAAAATTAAATGATTTATTATTTTTTAGTCTCTACCAGGAATGTCTGTTACAGAGTGACATCAAGCAAGTGTTCTGCTGATCTTCACTATACAGAAACATTCCTTCCACCAGAGGATCAGAGGGCATCAGAAATAACCATTCTGCAGCCCATCATAGACAGCAAATGTTCACCAGACATCGAAAGGTACCTTTGCTTTGCTCGTCTGCCTCCATGCACTGCAGACATCTCCAAGGTTCAGTTGCCATGCCGGGAGCTATGTCAGAGAGTTAACCGTGACTGTGAAGATGAATTCAAGAAACTACACTTTAAACCTCTGCACTGTGATTATCTGTTTCCACCAGGAGACAGTATCAGTGGACTCTGTGATGTTTCACGATGGCCTGCACCTTGGCCTTGGAAAATACCAGAACCCCTCCCTCCTACTTCAGGTAAGGACTATAAAGCAGTGTTTCAAAAAATAAACTTAATTATGTTTAAAGGATACAGTATTTATTTATTTTTGAGCAAGAAGACTTAAAGGCAAGTGAGACCTGGGGTTAGGGTGAAGAGTTAGGGGAGAAAGAAAACGAAACTATGCTATTGTTTTTACCCCTCTCCTATTAACCCTTTAAGCCCTAACAGTGATCAGCATCAATTTCCTCCTTGTAATATCAATGCTTATTCAACCCCTGAGGTCATGAGAATTAAGGATATGATCACCCAAGGTGAATTTTCTTGATATTTCATTAACTTCTCCGCAGTACTTTTATAAGAAAAGTATGGGGACAAAATAGGAGAATTTGTTCTTGGATATATATTTAAGGGTTAAAAGTGTGAAATTTTGGTGGGCTCTGTTGCTCACTCAACCAGTCAAGAAGGCTGCCATTGTTGAATGTTTGGTCCGATTAAATTTTAACTGAACTAAAAGGTTGACTTTGCTCACTCTATAGACCTTCCACTGGTCAGTATTCATTTTTTATTCAGGGCAATGCAACTGTGGAATGAGCTGCCAGACAACATTCAGGAAGTTGACAAAATAAGTAATACTTTTTCAAGGCTGCCAGTAAGAGAGAGCTGTAAGAAGAATTTTAATTTAGTTAGATTATATTTGTAATTTTTATTGAATCAATTTTGTAATTAGCTATTAACGAGTCATTTTTTGGCATGATTAATAAAGTGTTACAGTTACAGTTGATTTGACTTTTCCCCTGAACAAGCCTTAAAAATACCTGTCAGTAAGAATTAGACAGAGGTTAAAAATAATATTCATCATTATGTTTTCTTGACTATTTTATCACATACAGCTGGTCCTGCAAAGTGCGTTCAACTGACAGCAAAAGCATGTCAAGGTGCTGGATATGACATGACTGCAAACTTTCCACCAATTCATGGCAGGCCATATCAAGAAGTCAAATCAGAAAGTCTTAATTCCTTCTTGGCTTTTTTAAGGATATGTTCACGGTACAGTGAAGCAGTCATGTGTTCCCTGTCTATGCCAAAGTGTGTGGAAGGTGTTCAGCGGCCCATTCTTCCCTGCCGAAGTGTTTGTTTGGAGTTTGTAAGGAACTGTCAGACATTTCTGTCTTTAGCTTCGCATGCCGGTTTATTTAGGGCTCTCTGTGATCTGTTACCTGAGCAGGATATATGGCCCAACACTTGCTTTGTGCCAAAAGGATTTAAACCAACTATCCCTTCTGGTGAGTAAAATAATCAGTAATTTTACTACTAAATTCATATAATTGAAGGACTTGTTTAATATTGTCACAACGAGGTTGCAATTTTTTTCATTAAAAACAATAGAAATTAATTTTCTCATAGTCATATTGTGCTGCCAGAAAAGTATACTTAACAAAATAGCTAGATTCCATTTTGCCATGCGTCTGTTCAGTTGTAGTGCACATGATGCAAAAATATGGTTAAAGACTCGGATCTTTTATTGCACTGTTTATTGTTTGTGAAAAACGATATCGTTTTTGTTCGGTCATGATGGACGAACTAGCTAGTTTGTGATGTGAACTTTGTTGATAAGGTTTTGGACTCTGGACCCTGACTGCATGAGCTATTCATACCATGCAATAATTAATGTTGTCTACGGGTATTTGCTTGTCCTTTAATAGATCAATTGAGTAATAGCCAATGATGATGTGTGCAGAATCTTCGTTAAAATCATAGTGTGAGGTTTAGTTTAAAAATGTGCAGTCTTATTTATACAATAAAATGAAGCTCAGGAGCTAAAAATGGCATTCCGCTCGCAAACATTTTTTGCTGATGTGCAGCTGTTACTTTCTAAGATTCTGAGTCTTGTTTTCATCATCATCATCATCATCATGTACTTTGCCGAAGGAAGAGGAGTGCACAATATGTGTCAGTTGCAGATCTATGATTTGATAATTTCCCTTTCTTTCCTTTTTTGTTTCTTCAGTGGCCAAACGTGGTGGCACGTGCAGTAAGGTTGTGAAACCACAATTCTGTACTGCTGACCTGCACTACAATCAGACGTTCATCCCAGAGAATGTTCAGTCAAATCAGACAATACTGCAGAATGTTCTTAACTCCAAGTGCTCACAAGAATTTGAGAAGTACTTGTGCTACACAAGTGTTCCCCCATGTAGGACGAATGATCTGTCGGTGTATGTGCCATGCAGAGATATCTGTGAGCAGGTGGGTTTTTAATGCTGTGTTAGCCTTTGCAAAGAATACAGGTCTTGACTCACAAGGTGATTTGTCTGAGCAGATACATAAAGAGTGTCCAATGCATTATTTCAGATCTACTTTGGGTCGTCTTCTCTTAGGCCTTCGTTCACAGACTAAAAGACTGTTTTCAGCAAGCAAGTACTGCTCAATAACTTTCATTTGAATGGTCACACTTTAGGATTTTACCCGCAGACTCAAAAGTTAGAACCACCTTGTACAGTATAATAAACAGCACCACAGGAAAGTACTGCTCAGAAGCTTTCATTTGAATGATCACACTTTAGTATTTCATCCATAGACTCAAAAGATAGAACCATTTTGTACTGCATAATAAACAGTACCACAGGGAAATAGCGCACAACAGCTTTCATTTGAATGGTCACACTTAGTATTTCATCCACAGACTCAAAAGTTAGAACCACCTTGTACAGCATAATAAACAGTACCACGGGAAAGTAGTGCACAAGAGCTTTTAATTGAATGGTCACAATTAATGCCAACACTGAATATTGAATATTGAATATTGAATGTTGAATATTAGGGCAACATCTCAAAGCATAACTTTTAGGGTGGTGACTTACTAGCCTGCCTGTAGTTAGCGGGATGTTGGGCGTAGGCCAGCGACTGGGCGAAGGTGAATGTTGGATAAACAAACAGTGAAGCCGAAAGTGGAGTGGGGAAAAGGCAATTTGGAATTCCATTTTCTCAGGGCTTACAGTGTAAGCCACTCATGGTGACTCCGCCACCAAAGTTTACGTTATGCAAAACTTTAACAATACCGCCAGCTCTTCAGGTTAATATATTTGCATGAGATCTGTGTCAATATTTATAACCACGGTTTGATTGTTAGCTACAAGTAAATCTTAAATGTGTATATCTGAGTGAAAACAGGTTGAAATAAACTTACAAAGTTGTTAAAAAAAATGCTTAGCAAGGAAGAAGAAGTAATAAACATGAAGGTAGTTTTATTTGTTGTACGTTTTTTCTTGTTTTGTCAGGTAAAGCGTGACTGTGGTGGAGAGTTTATGAAACAAGGAATTCCCCTTCCAGACTGCTCATGGATTTATCCAGATGAGACTCACCGCACAGGCTTATGCCAGCTGAAAAAATTCCCAACTTCATGGCCCAGCGAGATAGTGGCTTCAAAGGGTAAAAATCCATACGATGTAAACAAAAAATAAAAATATGTAGCAATAATGTCACATCATCATGCAGGTTGTGTTAATGGAGATCCTCTACAATGTTCATACAAAACTTGAGGTCGTCCAGTAGACAACAAGTAATCCCTTATTTTTCCTCGGGATAGTAATCCGAGCCAAACACGCACACGCAAACGCGCGCGGAAATTGCCTTTTGCGAGGAGACACGTCTCGCGGAACAATTTTGGCACTCAGGAAAATAAGGGACTAGGGGGTTAGTTTCTAAAGAAACTGTGGTGCTGCGACGGTGGGGAGTAGAAATGAATGTTTGGTTTAACTAAAGGTAAATTGGCCAGTGTAATGAGATTCCAGTGCCTAGCAGCTCTTGTTACATTTGGCTCTTACTCTTGGCTCGATACCCTTCAAGAGAACAATTCTCCTAGTGTAAAAATCAAAAGCAGCTGCTACACTCGGACCAATGAATTACGTAGCTCTCTAAGAGCTGCTTCAGAACCTGAAAGGAAGTAAGAAAGCCAAGGAAATGAGGAAAGCCCTTGGAAAAAGGACGAGACTAAACTTAACCGAAATCCAAGGCACACTGGGGTTCTTTCGGGTGGAATGTCTGCTCTGAATACCTCAATCGCTATGTTAGGGTTAGGGTTAGGTTTTTTCTTTCTTTCTTTCTTTCTTTCTTTTTTTTTTTTTTTCTTTTTTTTTTTTTTGGTGTAATGGCACCCAAGGTTTTCGTGATATGGGAAATCAATTCTTGTTGTTTTGGAAAGTACAAAGCGTGCCGTTTCGAGTGCGAAATAAAGCAAGTAGGAGAAAGCCAACATCAGTGCATACATTCTAACTATTCTATTCCCTAAATACTAAAAATTCAGCTACATACCCCACAACCTGTATCAGCGTACAAAAATAATTGTATACCTTTTTGAGGCCTGAAAACGAGCTTGGAAAACAGAATACGACTTACGATAATAGATAAAATAGTCGTATTGGAGTATTTTACTTACATTTTATCGTTGGGTCCTCCCACACCACTCTGTCTACAGAGTAAAATATACTGTAGCCTAGACTCCTGGGCCGGGTTGTTCGAAAGCCGATTAACGCTAATCCACGATTACAAGTTAATCGTGGTTTTCATCGTCGCTCGTTAAAATTGATTTCGAGCTAAAGATAAAGAAAAGGCTAAGTCAAAACTGAGGGCTGAAACTCTTTTGGAAGAATCTTTGTTGATTAGCAATTAAACTCGAGTCAAAGTTTGCGTTAATCCAGGATTAGCTTGATCGGACTTTGAACAACTGGGCCCTGGTTACTGAACATTGGCTTTCAAATACAAATCGTTTCTCTGTCTCCAAACAGAACATAGTACAGTCATTGCATGAACTTAATTATAGAAAATGAAGTAAAAGAGATTTGTTCTTAGAAAAATAAACAATTGGTAACTATTATGTACATGTAAATGTAAAGTTAATTTTCGCTTTCTTAATTTTTTAACAGGTAAAAACGAACCTCAGAAAGCCAAGAACAAAGGTGGTTTGATCGCTGGCCTGGTTATTTTGGTGTTTGCCATAATCGCTGTGGTTTTGATAGGTTTTATGTACTTCCGCTGGCGCAACGGCACAAAGCAATTCGCTGCTCAGCGGTTTGAAAATGAGCCGCGGAATGTGAATTTGTAGAAGCGAGGTAGTTGCTGATTGGCACTGAGCACTCAGTGGAGTGAGGTAGAGGAGGGCACCAGAAGAGAGCTTGCTCGCAGTTTAAGCACCATAAAGCTGTAACTTGCCTGGGCCTAGGCGTAGTAACCCTCAGAAGGCACAACCTCGTTCCCTGAGTTTTTTTTTTCCGGGGAACGAGGTTGCAGAGGACAATCAACACTGGATTCTACAGGTCTTTATTACTGACTATTTTTGATGCTAAGTGCTGGCACTGTCCACACGCATGCGTTAAGGTCAATTTATTTGAAAACGAAAATTTTTTTGGTCAGACATCTTTTTTTTTTTTTTTTTTTCAAGCCTATCAGTTTGCTAATGACGTTTATCGGTGTTGTTACGTCATCACTTCCAAAAACCTTTGTTTTTATTTGTTTTGCCATCCACACGTAAACTATGATTCTCAGTTTTCAACAATCCCCACGGTTTTGTTCGTATGCGTGTGTACTGAAGGTCTAACTGGACAAAAAGTCTCCTTTTTCAAAACAAAACAAAGAAAGACGATTGAAACCGGATGCGTGTCTACTTTGGTTTATTTAAGCGAAGGGCTAGGGCATGCGCACCATGCTGACAGTACAAAGTTTTTAAAGGGGCTCGTTTCAGAGCGCAGTGAAGTATAAGCATAAGAATTCGGAGGCGTTAGAAAGACTGTCTTCTGCTTCAAAACTCGTTTTCGTCCATGGTCAGAATCTTTTCTACTTTTCTGCTTGCGATACGTGTATTTTTCGCGTTTAAGTGATGTATTTATAAGTAATAAATGTATATTTACACACGATTAATAATTCATCAGCTCGATACAATATAAACCACAAGATAAACTATCAATATCATATGTATAAACATATATTATAAGTAATTTGTTCGTGGCAAAGGAACAATCCTGTTTCGTTGCGTTTAGCAAACTTAGAGCATAAATACTCTGGAGCAACCAGTCTTACTGAGTACCACTGTACATGATTGTAGTATAAGCATTAAAATAATGATACTTTATAAACTAGTGAATACTGCATTACTTTGCTATTCGCCTCCCGTTAGCGCGTGACTTTTTCGCCATTTTGTCAAACAGTGCTTAAATGGGTCTGGCTATTCGCTGGTTTGGTATGTACTAAAACAATTTGTCAACTTTGGTGTCGATAAGTAGCGGTGAATGTTTACTATTTGCCAGTCATAAGTCTGACACCCCTTCTGGTTGCCCAGTTAGGTAGATAGATCGGTGTCATAAGTCAGTTTCTCTTGTCACCTGTATCCTAATGCATCTTTTGTTTCTAAGTTGTTTAGTACGAAGTGTAGTAGGAACAAGTAGACGCTTTTTTCGTAGAACTCCCTAATTCGTGGTGTATTTGTAGTTTAGGTAGGGTTCTTTTTCGTACAGTAGCCCTTAGATAGGAACTGTGTAAATACATTAATATTCGTAATACTCTGTAGAATTTCAGTCTAATTTAAAACTAAAAGATGGTTCACCTTTGAGAAATAAAATTTCACTAACACGTATAGGGACTGAATATAAGTGTCTGTTCGAAAATAATCAATTTTGTTGATCTTCAAGGTTGGTTGATTTTTCTCCGTTTAGCTTGTTTGAAGCAAGATCGAGACCTTAAGGACGGCGGACGCCCCCCCCCCCCCCCCCACCCCCCGCTGAGCAAAAGAGAGACCGTTCGCAGTCTATTGAGGACATTGCGCCAAATTTTCTTAGTATTCACTGATTTCATAGAGCATAGTGCGGAGCATTGCGCGCACTCAGCGCCTCTCCAAACTCTTTTTCAACTTGAAGCAAGTGCGAGAGAGAAGACTGTCGTAAGGTTTCTCTAACGGTTTTCGCCAAAGGGTAAAATGCGTTGACAAGGCTAAAAAGTTTCCCTAGTTGTATTTCTGGTTGATGATTTCTCAGTAAGGTATATATACGTTCCAAGCAGACGAGAAAAAATCTTTGGTTGAAGGGAACTTTGACACTTTGGAGTGAAACGGGTAAGTCCGACATGTCTTTAAGTCAGTCTACTCAAAACTCGACATCGCTCTTAGTTATCTCTAACAGTGGAGGCCCGATGGTGTAGTGGTTTACGCGTCGTACTTTCGAATAGTTTCGATAGGTTGGTCTCTTCCTTTCTGTTTTGTTTCATGAGACAAGCA
This sequence comes from Pavona decussata, assembly GCF_977016875.1. Lineage (NCBI taxonomy): Eukaryota > Metazoa > Cnidaria > Anthozoa > Scleractinia > Agariciidae > Pavona > Pavona decussata. Next base: position 6,387,226 of record NW_028145860.1, on the reverse strand, counting down.
ATTCAACTTTCTCCCCTAACCCAGGTGTATAAGTCGGTATACGTACCGGCTGTGACATACTGCTTGGGGTAACCCCAGTAGCGGAGGGGGGGGAAGCAATACACCTAGTTGGCTTCATGCCACAGAAACGTTAACCGAATGAAACTCCGGCCGTGCCCAGTAAAACGTCTAATAATGTTCAAGATTTCTCCACGTGCAGTCTAAATTTTGCCCGCTTCTCAGCTCTCAGATTAATCTTCTCTCCCTTTATTTTAGATATTCTGTTGCCCTTTTACTCCCGAACTGAAAACTACCAATTTCAAACCAGGGAAAATTTGTGATGTCTCATTTTGTAAAATATTGACGATTAAAATACAGAATCGCACCAGTGCTGCTTAGTAGCTACACTGAATGATCATACTCCAGGATTTATAAAACCTGCTCAAAACTGATAACCACCTGGTGCAGCCAGTGTGGTACAGCGTAATGAAGTAGTGTTAAGTATGTGCCAATTGAATCATCTTTTTACGGTTTTAGGACCTACGACCTTCTGCAGTATGAGAACAATATCAAAGTAAAATACTGTACTGGAACCACATTTATTAACACAAGATAAGGCTCAAATAACTAAAAATTAAAAAAAATCTCCACGCGTCCGTGAAAATAGTCCCCAACACAAAAGGATGGCATACTGCAACTTGCAGTGCCGGTGGAAGCGTGTGATAGAATGCTAAGCGACTCAGTATCCTACTGTAACGCAGAGCAGGCGAGTGAGAATGAAGGATACATATATACCGTACACACGAGAAAGGTGTGAGTATCCCTCAACCGTGCGCGAGGCTACGGGAGGGATGTGTGAATGGAGCGAGCGAGCTCGGTTCGGCGAAACCTAACTCTAATACAACTTATGACGATGACCAGATCAGCCACACGAGGGGCGATACCATGGTGACAGCCACAAGTTACCTCTCTAACGCTTCCAGTAAGGTAGACTCTGATGAACGCTATATATAACACACCGTTGAAGAATTCTTAACATTATGGGACAACTGATTAAACTGGATTTGGATAAATTTTCTCACCAACCTGCAAAACATTATTTCAAACCTAATGATCAAAAAGTAAGATAACATTTGCAGACAGCTGTTTCTTGTTGCAAGGTTTGCGGGTGTGTTCATGCATTATGGTAAAAATAGGTCCCACGCATGCGTATTGCAATCAAGCTTACTCTTGCGTGATAAAACAGAAATCACATGCACTAACGCCAAGACGTGACAAGCATGAGATAACGTTTGAAGAAAGGTTGTCGGCCTTTTAAAAACAATTCATGAGTCTATTTCCTTCATCAGACTTAATGGGCACTGCTTCTTCAATAACATAGCTTGTTATTATTCTCGGTAATCGGTTCAAAAACATCATTTTAAACGGTATTATATAATGAAGGCAGGTGCATATTCTCAAACGATACGTATCTCGTCTCCATGGATATTGAATATTGAATAAAGTATCTAACAATCCACTATCAAAGGCAATCTTGTCCTATCTTCATTCCATTTCATTCTCATAGCTGCCTTCAATAGCCAGCGTTGTCATCCGCCGGATGGAAATGAAGTGCGCCAGAACGAACTCTTTCAACACTGATTAGTGCTGTTTAGATTCCCAAGTCATTCAATGGTAGCCACCCGCTTCATAATTAATTTCGCTTAATTTGCATTTCACACGTTTACCGGCCAGACTGATTCGTGAGTCCAAACAAACTTACTACATGAAACCAGCTCAGTGGCAGCACATCAGTTTTGTTGCTGTGGAACTCACATAGGACAACATCCCATCCGTCAATCAGACTTGTGTCATCCGATCAGTAGTAGCACCGTACAAAATATGTAAGTAGGCTTTGCCTGTATTTTGATTTATAGTCTACAATCATTTGTAAATATTACCGTCTAGTCGCTAAAGTCCACATTTCGTTTTTATTTCAATCTGTCTCGTTTTCTCTCCTCAGGTGCCAGTTCAAGTTGTTTGCTTGCCTCCTAGTTTCTTCTTTCTTGCTGAGGTTTTCTCTCTCGGAGCCTCAGTGCCAAAGAATCAATAAAACAATTCCCGATCTTCACATACAGTGTGGCTACAACCTTACCGCTCGATTTGAATACAATCAACACTTCGACAGCGCATCGCGAGCTATTCGTTCTTTGAAATCTGTCCTGAAGAACTGCTCGGCTTTTGTTGATATCATGATGTGTTCTCTGTTCCTTCCTCGGTGTACCGAGGATATAAAAGGTCCATATCTACCCTGCAGAGGTGTCTGCCACGACTACGCGAATGACTGTAAAGATATTATTTACCGCCGAGGATTAGAATGGACGGTAGCAATGTGCGATATTTTGCCGGTAAAGGACAACCCACAGACGACTAAAGGTTACAGGGAGAGGTGCTTCACTCCTCCTAACTACAGAGATAGCGGCAAAAGTAAGTTAACAACACTCGTGCTAACTTAACAGTCATGCAGGGACACGAGTTAACACATTTTTAATTAACAAATTAAAAAATTATAACGTATGGTTTGTAAAAACGTTTTTAGCGTTTACTCAGATAAAACAACTAAAAGCGGAAGAATCTTAAAACGAAATAAAATTATTCAAAACAGTCAAGCAAAAGACAATCTTTGTTATTATATAAGCTATTTATTCTTTTGATATTAAAATTTGCTCAAATTCTCCGTAGATGACAAGAGCGCCTAGAGCACGTTTATTTGTTATGATAAAAAGCTATCTGAAACCGCAGCAATATCAAGGTTATCAATAGGTGATGAAACGAACATTTTTAGGGCATAAAACATTCCTTTGCATCAATTTAGGAAACAACGATAGGAATTACTAAGATATGATATAAATATATAAATTCTGAGTTGATATTGTTTGATTTGTAAAACTGAATAGTGGCTTCATTGAATACCGGAAAGGCATTCCAAACAATTTGGCTCAAAATGAATTTTTTTAGTATTACGTGATCTCCTACCTAAATTGACTTCTTAAAAAATCAATAGCTATTATGCACGGACCTATTATCATGCTGGATCTTTCAATTTATTTATCTGCCGACATCATAACTGACTCACAAAGATACTGCATCAGTGTCCCAGTTCCTGGGTCCCACGCAAAAAAAAAAAGGAACCGCGAGGTCAGGTGTTGGAGCCTCAGTACAACCTCATGGGTGACGTCATAACGCAAGCCCTACCATGTTCTGCCCAGCCTTGTAGATAAAACTTGTACTAAGGAGGGCAGGGGGTTTTCCTGTGATTTAAAAATCAAGATCTCTGGTTCTTGAAAAATATGTTACGTTATGCAGGGAGCCGAGTAACATCTTTCTCAGTCGCTTTAATAAATGGTCCTTAATTAATACAACGAAGTCGAAGTCGGCGTCTCTGGTAGTACTCGATAGGACTCGACACAAGAAAATCTATGCATGGCCGTTTTATTTCTCTTGATAGGAATCTCTACGTCTGTAACCACCATACCTGTATAATTTTATTTTCGATCAGAATGCGAGAAACCGTTATTTTCTCTTTGATTTCAGCTCGTCTAACAGAGATAAGTTTGACTTGTCGAAGTCAGTTGGACTTCGTCCTCCGTTCAAAGACTTCAAAGGCGTTCCTTTTTGTGTTATTCTCGTCTTTAATACATTTCAAACATACTTTATTTCTACAGCGTACAAACACAACTGCTCAAACATAGTCATTGAAGCTTGTCAAGGTATTCCTGGTTACACTAAAACAGTAGTTTCCGAAAACATACAGCGTACGTACCATAACTACATCAAATCAAAAATCAAGTACAATGCAAGCGACACCTGTAGCCCTCTGCGAAAAGAAATCGTTTGTGCGGAGAATTTGCCAGCCTGTATTGATGGTACGACAGCGTTCCTGTGCAGAGACAACTGCCTGAGTTTTTTCAACAAATGCGAATCACCGTTCTTCTATGGTAAAGACATGTGTATGGAGTTCCCCAGGAGGGAAGGCACTGGGAAAGAGTCGCCCATATGTAAGCAGACTCACTGGCCTCGGGCAGAGAACTGGCAGTTACCTGAGAATACCACAACATCAAAACCTGAGCCAGGTACGTACGCGTGCCACGCAGCACCTTTGAACTATTTATATTGAAATCCATTAAAATGACTGTAAAATCGCGAGGAAAAGGGAGTATTTTTACCAGTGAGAGCCTCCAGAGAGGGCGTGGGTACGAATCCCGCCGAGGTCGAAAGATTTGTTTGTTTTCGGTGACTCAAATTTTCGTGATTATTAGCTCGAGAGTAATTTCAAGAGCACTCTAGAATAAAAATATCAGTTCGTCGCTAAGTAAGAGTGGTTTATTCAATTAAGCCAACTGGTTAGCTTGGCTACGCATAGACTGCGGGGCTGGCGGTCTAGTTGGCGATGCAGGACTATATGTTACGCAATATTTATAAATCAGGGCACTTCAGAACCTCCTCGTGAATGTGGCGCCACACAAGGCTCGTTAGCTTGCCGGCACTCTGATAAAGTTTGCGAAAAAGGAAAAACTGAGAACAAGACAAATGTAATTCATGTGTTGTGACAACAGTAAACATATTTGTTCTTCCAAATAGTAGCACACTGCCCATTTCTTATAGCTTATGATTCATATGGGTCTTGACTGTTGTTCACTTGTGTCCCAAAAAATAATATCGCAAAACAGAACGCTCTGTTCTCTTCACGCACACAGGAAGGTCGCTGGATTAAAGAAAAGCGTGGACAATGGTGAAATACCAAGCATCACCGTCGTGAAATCTTGCGCGCTAGCCTTGCAATTTACATTGCAGTCTACCGATAAATCAACAAATGCATGTTAATTTTACTTTTCTCTCCAGGAGTTTCCACGACTCAGGGACCTGGGGTTAAAACAGGTAGGTACCTCGCTTTTGAACAGAACTGTAGCTCTTATGTACGACTTTGATACATAAAAAAGGGAGCAGGTCATTACAGCTACATTACTTTGCAGTTGCATTACATTATAGTTACACTGCATTGGAATTACATTACATTGCAGTCCCCGGCTACCGATAAACCAACACTCTTATTTGCCATATCCATACAAGCATGTTATGTTTACTTTTTACTGCAGGAGATTCCACGACTCAAGAAGGTGGGGTTAAATCAGGTAGGTACCTCACTTTTGATCTCAGACAACAGCACTGTGGCTCCTACGTACGACTTTGATACACAAAAAGGGAACTGGTTATGGCAGCTACATTGAAATTCATTTTTTTAATTACATTGCAGTTACTTGCAGTCCCCGGCTACCGATAAACTAACATTCTTATTTGCCATCCATACATGCATGTTAATTTTAATTTTTCATGTTAAATAAATGTTAATTTTACTTTTCTCTGTAGGAGTTTCCACTACTCAGGGACCTGTGGTTAAAACAGGTAGGTGCCTCACTTTGAACTCACACAACAAAACTTTAGCTCTTACATGTCTTATGTACGATTTTGATACATAAAAAGGGAGCAGGACAGTTTATACTTCAAGATGAGTGCTGACTGCTTTACTTCTTTAATTACGTTCTCAAGGGGCTCAGAAACTTCTCATTACTGAAACAAGTAATAACAAGTTGCTTTTTTCCAATCGCTTCATAAGTGTACTGAATTAGTAGTTTGACTGTAGCAATGGATTCTAGTCGGTGAGATTTCTATTTACATGATTATTGTTATTATTATTATTATTTTAATTTTTTTAAAACTAATAATCCATTTTATTGAATAACGAATAATAAAATAAATTTTATTATTATTATTAAATTTATAAATGACCAACTCTTAACACAACCCTATGCACTCCCAAAAATTATGTACATTTTCAGCAAATATAAAATTCTCGTATTCAAATTCTTGTGATATAAGGATAAGCATGTTCAACGTGAAGCTTTGAAATATTTATAAAAAGAAAAAAATATATATATTCAATCTGCTTTGAAAAACAAAGGAAATATTTGCTTCTGATTATTCTTATTCTTATTATTATTATTATTAAAATATTTTAATAAAGTTTATTTTATTATTAATTATTATTAAAAAAATTATAATTATTATTGCACAAAGGCGACAGAAAGGATAGATTAGAGTATTTTAACCTTTTTCTTATTGTTTGTTTGTAGACGAGGTTCCTTCGCCAGTACCTGGAATTCGAGGGCATCACAAAGCAAAAAAGTCCCGCTCTAATAAACTTTTAGTTGGGCTTGTAGTTACGTTTGTATTTGTACTTCTCATTGCTTTAGCTGTTGCAGGATTCATTTGGTACAGGAGAAAGAAAAGTCGTCAATTTGATTATCAAAAACAAGTTCTCTACTGTGATGACAAAGCAGAGGAATTTGAAATTTTCACTTAGCAGTATTCTTCATAGCAATGATTTAAACTAAATAACTTTTACAGTTATTCTAAAATTAAAAATCTGTCTGGCAAAGGTTGTTGTAAAACAACACGTTATCAGGGAAAACAGTTATACAGTGTTCAGTAGGCTTTAACTGATTGGTAATCACACGATATAACTAGATATATAGAGGTTTGAGTTCGTCTTAACTCTGGTAGATAGAGGGTTCAAACAGCCTCGTCCCTAGTCGTTTTGGCACGCGGTCGAATGTGACGTCATTACGCTTATCCCCAGGCCCTTTCTCGCAAGCTCGGTTAGCTAAATAAGCGCGTTGAGGCCTGGGAACGAGGCCGGGGTTTAAACTTTATCTCTTCGCAGATCTAGAGGTCAAGAGATCTATCATACAAAAGAAACAAAGAATAGATGTAATAGACGCTCGGTACGATTGGATCAAACTAACGGCCTGATCATGTCATCAAAGTTTCGCGGGGTAGAAATTTTACGATTTGAGGAGCGTAATATAAAACAGCATGATAAGTTTTTGCATCAAAACACCAAAAATAAAATATTCTCTTCAAACAGTTTTCATTCGGCAGTAGACTTGTTTTGTCATTAACATTAACAAGTTATGTTGTACTTTGTAAAGAAATGAGGTCGCCAAGCGCTACGAGTGTCGGGTTAGAAGATAAAATAAGCCTGTTTTTTTTTTTCAGCTCCAAATACATTTTCACTAAGTATATAGAGATATTACTCTTCCTTTCTTTACACATTTTTTACAATTACAGTGATCTCTCATGAAGTTTTCAGTGGGTAAACTATAAAAAAACGTTTTAATGACTGTGGCATTATAGCTGAGTGTATGGTAACTTAAAAGAAACCAGAGATTTGTTAACATTCGCTCCTTTTTTTTTTTTTGGTTTAACTGAATTTCTGCATGGTTTCTGAGGGTTTTTACCCCAGTAGATTGGGTCAGTAGTCAAACGCATTCCCTTCATGAAGCATCAAACTTCACACAGTAGAAAGGAGTCAAGAGACAGAGTCAACTTGCAAGTTATTATGAAGCGAAGGTTTTGTAAGTAAATTAATCCATCTTCATTTCCAATGCGCACATTTTTGGTCAATGGCTGTAAGGGCTCTGGGGACGAGAACGAATTTAGTCATTTAAATAAATTGGTCATTCGATATGACGAACTCTGTAAGTTAATTTAACATTGGAATAAATTTATCCTAAGGTCACAAGGTAGACATACTCGTCTTTGGACCTCATGTATATTGTACTGTTCAAGTAAAGAGGAGCCCTACTTAACGTCATTTAGTCAAAACGCTTCTGAAACCTTGCCCGCTCTTTATTTTGAGGTATTAGTAGAGCTTTAGTATCTGAGACATCTTAAATCTGACATAAGTAATGCAAAACTGAATAACCTTGGCCATTTTTCTTTGTGCCGGGTCTTATTTCCTGAGCCTAAAGAGCATCACGTCTTGACATGTTTCAGTGATCACAATTCTTGTTTTGGCCTGTTCCAGGCCCATAGTTATTAAAGCACAGGAACTGGGAAGAGAGGCGGTTCTCGAATAATGAAAGAGATGACTTGAGTATCTGATAGTGAGGATGCCAGTGCTGTCGATCAAACGTTACACGGATCGTAACATCCGAGCACATGGAAATAAACGATTCTGATTGGCTCTTAAAACTTCAAGTAATGCAGGAGCGATTGCGGACGTCATAACGTTAGGGCTAGGACCAGGGGAGGACGAAAAATAATCAACCACAGCCCTTTTAAGATTACAACCTCAACTGGACACAATATATCACCATATTTTTTGTTTCGTTATTTTTTTTTTCTGGAAAGGCCTAGCCAAATCATATGTTGGGACGGTAAAAGGTAATAGAATAGGTAAATCCGAGATTTTCTGTTTCTTTCATAAAATGAACCAGATGTAAGTTAGTTGTTTACGTTTAGATTCGTTTAAAGCTCATTTTCAAGTCAAAGCTTTTGTATTGGTGCCGTCTCATGATACGAGCTGACTTCTAATAGTGTCATAACTAGTACATCTACATCTTGTGGAGTTCATACGTCAGGATCCATCAGTTTAGAGTTCACAAATATCTGCTGCTGGGTAAACAGTTATTTTGTGGGCCATCAGTTTTATGGAATCATTATTTATATACTGGAATCCGAACACTCACTGCACTAGCCACATGTAAACCAGAAAATAGTATGGAATAATTTCGTTACATCATCTATTGTTTGATTTTTTTCTGTTCAGTTTTGACATTCACTGAGAACACAAGAAGTCGTCGATAATGTCTTCCCTATCAATAATGTGATAAGCCTGATTACTGTGTTACAAGCTAAAACTACAACCACAAAACACACACACAGGAAGACCACAAAAAAAACCGAAGTAGGTTAAAATCGATTCATCGACCAGAAATAGTTTGTATACTTTGCTTCGGTTTCTCACTTTGCTAAAACTGAAAATTAAGACGCCCTACACGAGGCAATTTGTCTTGCAACTTGTCTCGCAATTCCGTTGAGCCGTTGCGACATCCCGGGTGCGACACAAGTTCAACGAAACGTTGCGTATTGTGATAAACCCTGCAATGAACGTGCCTCGCAGTGTTTTTGTTGCAGTCACTGTGGCACGAAGTAGAACCGACCTCTACCTTTCGCAACGGTTTGGCAACAAAAAAATTGCGAGACATTTTCATTTTAGGGCATGTTACAATAGACAACGATTCATGCAACTTGTGTCACGATCAAAAGTGAGAGACAAGTTTCAAGAAAACTTGCCTGGTGTAACAGCGCCTTTTAAAAGAGATGCATGTACCGTGCACCACACACTAGCAGTATTTCTTGGTTTTCCCTCTTTGAATAATAAATTTACATAATTAGCAAGTTTCGGCTGATGCTCTTCGCAGGTTGGTCACGAGAGCAGGTGTTCGTGTTCATCGATAGACACACTGTCACAACAGACAATGTAAATCGATAGCGAGTGTCACTGAAGGAGGGTCAAATTCGCTCCGCTGTTTTCATTGCTTGAAAACGCAATCGGTGCAAAATAATGCTTTGTTTTATGACAAAAGCAAATTCATTCAGCCATGCATTTTGAACGAAAGCCGGCGGCTGTCACGATTCACAAGCAAATATTGTTTGAGTTGGTTTTTTAGTTCGGCTTATGAATTTTATTTTTGCATCCTGACTAGTGAAGCACATCGGTGAGTCAGCGGATTCTGGAGCAAACAGAGGAACGTCAGCCGCTTGATAAACATAAAAGTTCCTGTTTGTACGAGTAGGTCACGTTTGTTTCTCTGTACAACGAAAATAATCGTCGAAAATGACTCTTCTGTCGTTGGTTTTGCTCATCGCCATTCAAAGCTTGTTGGCATACTATGCATATGCGTCAAGTGAATGTCGGCCGCTGAATAGTACCATGTTCAACGACTGCATTAAAGCGGGATATAATGTGTCAGGCGAGTTTACAGGCCGCCAAGGACAACATGAAATTTCCAGCTTAATTGCGAGTATGCAGAAAAAGTTCAAGGACTGTTCGTCGCACTCGGCTTTGATATCTTGTTCGGTACATCTTCCCAATTGTTCAACAGCTTCGTCGAGGTTATCGTTGACCGGAAACGTGTGCAGGAATTTCACTCGTGATTGCCAAAACGGTTCACAGGAGACTGAAGGATTGATAGCTTTATTCCGAGGATTATGCGAGGTTCTTCATCCAAACACTGGTGCAGATGGTAAGTGGATAATTCTTATCTCGAATTGCAGGTTATGTGTATTGACAGTTTCTTCATACGATAAAGAAAGGCTCGATGTGTAAAACGCAAAATATCACTTCCGCGTTGCAGTGAACTCCTTTCAGTTGCCTTGACCACTATTTTAATTACCAAATATTTAAACCAGACTCAATACAGTCCAATAAAGTCGAGCTCTCCAGGGAATGTAATGTTAACAGGTAGCTGTGCACAAAAATAAACCGAGACACCAGTTTACTTCGTCTTAAATCAAAAAGAGTTGTTTCTATTTGCGATATTTCATTTAGCATCCAAATTAGCAGTAAGAGATTAATAGCGCTTGCAATGGAAAGCAGATATCGAGTACTTTGGACTTCCTTCCATGCACTGCGCCCTGCAGTACTCATAAATAAAATGCAAATAATAGACACAAGCATAATTATCCAAGTGCTGCATCAGAATATGCACCAATGACCGAACGTCAACATTGGAAAGGAATATGTTAGTCGAATTGTTTATGTTTGAAACGAATTATCTAAACAAAAAGGTAGAAATTGTGTTCTGAAATATCATAATTTTCATAAACTAGTTTTAAGTTAATTTTGCTGGTGGACAAAGGGTAAATTATATTCTTTTGCTTTTTAGATGACGTCAAATGTAAGCCCCTCAACATCAGTCAATGCGCAGATGCAGGTTACGACTTCACAATCGTATCACGTGAATATCAGACGATAGTGGAATCAAATGCACGTGCGATCTTCCAGGACAGCGGTGCAAACTCCACGCTCAGGAAAATAATTTGCATGGAACTAGCACCTCCGTGCGATGACAAAAATAAAAGCACGTTACTTGCACCCTGTAAATCCACCTGTCAGGCAGCGCATAACCATTCTCGGTCTCAGTTTCTGAAGATCTTCAAGAGTCCTGACTACTGTTCTGTGTTGCCAGTGAAGAAAAGTATGGTTGGAAAGGAGATTTGTGCGTTCCAGGCCTGGTCAGGGGATAATGCCGGCTATTGGCCGAGTAATTTGTGGACATTCCTTGGCAAAGCAGGTAGATTCACTTTTACATCAGGACTTTTCCCGCAAAGCTCTCATGAACAAACAGACTAAACAACAAATATTAAATCAGGTTTTCAGTCGAAGGGTCGCTCTTTGGAATAAATAATTTTCACAGTTAACAACCTAACAAGTAATCACTCAGCTCATTAAACACATAAACAACTCACAAACTTAGATTCCCTTATCGCTGACAATGACTTCCGATCAGTGTTAGAAACAGTAGCCACCCTGACCAGCAGCCTTCTTAAGCCGGTCTAATATCATACTGAAGTTTTCTTTGAATTTCTTCTTTTTTTTTTTTTCAGGTACTATAACTAATACACCCAGTACAACAAATCCACCTGGTTCAAACAGTTCATCCAATACAACAACTCCAACTAGTTCGCCTAGTCCATCCGCTACAACAACTCCACCTGGTTCAAATAGTACATCCACTACAACAACTCCAACTAGTTCGCCTAGTCCATCCGCTACAACAACTCCACCTGGTTCAAGTAGTACATCCAATATAACAACTCTAACTAGTTCGCCTAGTCCATCCGCTACAACAACTCCACCTGGTTCAAGTAGTACATCCAATACAACAACTCCAACTAGTTCGCCTAGTCCATCCGCTACAACAACTCCACCTGGTTCAAATAGTACATCCACTACAACAACTCCAACTAGTTCGCCTAGTCCATCCGCTACAACAACTCCACCTGGTTCAAATAGTACATCCACGACAACAACTCCAACTAGTTCGCCTAGTACATCCGCTACAACAACTCCACCTGGTTCAAATAGTACATCCAATATAACAACTCCAACTAGGTCGCCGAGTACATCCGGTCCAACAACTCCACTTGTTTCAACTAAGACATCCGGTCCAACAACTCTAACTCCTTCAAATACTACATCCGGTCCAACAACTCCAACTCCTTCAAATACTACATCCGGTCCAACAACTCCAACTCCTTCAAATACTACATCCGGTCCAACAACTCCAACTCCTTCAACTACTACATCCGGTACAACAACTCCAACTCCTTCAACTACTACATCCGGTACAACAACTCCAACTGGTTCAACTAATACATCCGGCACAACAACTCCAACTGGTTCAACTAAGACATCCAGTTTAACAACTCCAACTGGTTCGACGACCACACCCGGTTCAACTCAGACTACACCCGGATCCAAAGGTAAGCGCTAAAATAAGACATGAATTTGAAATTTTAAATATCCCCATTGGGGAAAACGATTTATAGCCATTTTTACTAACACTGACATCATGCAGAAGCAACAATCGCAGCACTGGTTCCCTTGTCTGATCGTTTATGATCGGTGGTCCCTGCTCTGTTGTGAGTGGTGGACCATGAGCTTTATTTCGGCTTGTGATGTGATATACAGGCAAGTAATGCCCACTAAGCCGTTGGACACGATCGATTAATGTAACAATGATTATCTCGCTTTATTCACTAGGTGGTCCGCGCATCCAAGCAAAAGGTGGCAAGAAGCTCTCGGCTGGAGCTATCGCTGGTATAGTGTTGGGCGTATTAGTGATTCTGGCTGCCATTGCATTTGGTGCCATATTTTTCAGGAGATATATCAAGACAAGAGCTCAATACAGGCATAGCCTTATGGTTGATATGGATGAGCTTTGACTGAATTTGTTACACAAGCGTGTAATCGTTAAATGTTCCTTATCAAATTGGTAAAAAGAAAAACCAAATATGGAGCACAAGAACGCAGACCCTGTAACGGCCACGCAGTCATTCCCTAAATTAAATTACTGCCTTAAATTAAATTACTACTTGAACACTGTTGTCTCGAGAATCGGACACCACATTCTCTTGAGTAAGTAGGCTAGTGCGACAGCTTAATTTAACAAAGAAGTGTTGTTTTTCGGACATAAACAACAGTAAGTTTAGTATATTCACCCCAGTTTATAGCGGGGTGATGTAATTTTACAGTAAGTCTACGTCACGCGTGACCAGTGTCTCGGAGAATGAAATAAAACATTCGAATTCCTCTTTGTTATGTCCGGCATTTGAATGGAATCTTGAAGATTTCTCTGGAAATCTTTCCGAAAAAGACACATTAACTGAAAAGAAAAATTTAAAATACTTAGAAACAATTGTTATTTTTGAAATACGGCCGTAATGGAAAGAAACTTCCATAACTTTGTACCGTCAATAAACTAGAGAAATTTCTATAGGGGAACTCTGAAATCTCGCTAGCGATGTTAAAAACTGACACGGAAAATTTCAAAATTCCGTTCAAATTCCAAAAATACCGATCATGCGTGAAGAATATTGACTGTAAGAAAAAAAGAGAACTTTTTCTCTCTAATACAATAATAATGGACCTTATTTTAAGAGGGTAGCACATGACAGTAAGCAAACTGATAACCCAGTGGCCCTCTATAAAATGAAAACTTAAGACATAAAACTACTAAACGATTAGAAATGGTATTGAGTCACTCATTTCTATACAGTCCACAAGTCGAAAGTGGGCTCCTTTTTATAGTTTGCACTACTGACACTGATCTTTGGTCGGTTGACAGCCGACCAGAACATTGCCCACTATATTTTTGCTGTGGTCAATCAGTAAGGATCACGTGGTCCCTTAACTGAACGCACAGGGCAGGACAGAAGGCTGTACAGTTACTAATGTTTGATTATCAACAGAGTTGATAAGCCAAAGGTAATTTAATAGACCATTTCCGAGTTGCTTTGAACCTCATTATGAAAACGAGGCTACGTGCAACGTCTTTGTTATGAAAATTAGTTTTCATTCATATGCAAACAAAACTAATTATCGTAGGAAAAGTTTTGCACTTAGCCTCGCATTCATAGTGAGGTTCACAGCATGATTTGAATGCTGACGTTCCGGGTGTTGGTCCTTCGTCAGAGCGATTGACTAAACGCTAGAAACGCTAGAAACGTCAGCACACAAATCTCTTTACGGTGGTCAATTTACCTTAAGTTATCACCTCTGCTGACAAAACCAAATATTCGTTTCCACTCCCAACCGACCCAGCACCACAGTTCTTTAGAAACTAACCCTCTTGTACAGTAACTAGTCAAAGTTCACGGTCGTTTCTGAACAAAGAATGCAATTCTTTTAGTTGTGGGTTAAATGTATTGAGCTGTGTCCTTTATAATTATCACAGCTCTATTAATCCTTTTTTTTGTTCATATAACATGGCGTTGAAATGCAAATGTTAGGGCAAGGCTTAATATTCAAACGTAAGCTCAGTTTTCACCTGAATGCTTTCTCCGGTGATGCTATTTACCACACCGCACAAGGTTATTCTTAATTTCTTAAGAAACACTTTTCTATTTCCATCAAATGGAAATTTAAGCAAATTTGACAAAGTTGTTAAAGTTGCGGTTGGCCCTTGGAATCAGTAACGGTTGAATTGTTGTCCAGACCTTATATGGGCGATTGATGGCGCTCGGTCATCAATTTTGTACTTTTATAGTAAATGTTTAGACTACTTAAGGAATAACAATTGATCCTCTCTTGGTATAAGGTAAAAAATAAACCCGATCTTCAGGGTATTTTGTACTACTTTTGATATGTTGGAAGTAGAAAGTTAAAGAATAAATGTATGACGTAATAACAAACATGCTATTTAACTAGTTTAGCAAATAAAAACATTTTTGCTTATAATGCATTATTTGCGTATTCCATGGATAACTTCCCCACTCCCTAAATTACCAGTAAGATAAATTATGAAGCATATATATTTTTAACTACGGTCCAGTTTTATGTGGATGTCAGGTTGAAGCATCGTTTGTAATTAGTAATAGCTTTACAAAGGCGCTTATTACAGCTATAGTTTCACCAGTTTTTCTCAGTCAGTCTCCTTTGCAAAAGAACCTGTTTCGAAAACAGTTTCATAAACGGGGAAAAAGTCCAGTCGAGATCTTTATAAGGTTGGTGTCTCCAAAAGGTTTGTTACATATAACAGCCTTTTTCTGTTATTTATCTGATGAAGTCAATTCCATGTCTTATAAAATAACCAGTTTCACAGGGGGCGTATGTTATGTTGGAAGGCACTTTGTTTTCAACTTTACCTGTATCTTAGTTAGGTTTATGAAACTCTGTAAACTTCATAGACGACAACAGCACCAGAACAATTTATTTTGGAAACACAGCGACCCCGACTGGGAGGCGGGGAGTGGAGAGGGGGCAAACTACTGAATGTGAACTTTTGATGAGGTTTGCGGGGTCGTCCTGTTTGATTCTCCATATCCTGGAGAACGATATTTTCGTTTATGTTTCCGCACCATGGTAGCATAGCTATGGCTAAAAAGATACATTTTTGCTGGTTTTATACTATCTACAATTCAAAACCTTTTGTGGTTTTGTGTAAGACTGATACATCAAGAACCGTTTTACGTTGACTTCATATTACAGTAGGTCTGCGGTCGTTTCATCTTGTTGTTTTGTGTACGCCACACCAGGAGGACGCTGGCTACGCCACTTCCACCAAATCAGACCTGCCAATGAGAGCCCCACAACAAGTAGGGTCACCAACACTGCCACAGCGATGGCCCACCCTTTAGGGCCCTGTTTTTCGGGTTCCTTTGTTGGTAATGGTGTTTTACCTGTAAAACAATTCATACGAATGTTGTTAGAAAACGTTATTTTCTCAAGCTCTAAATTGTGTTCCCTTTAATGTGGTCAGGCTTGCGTAAAATAAACAATAATTTTCTGTAGACATGTTTATTTTGCGTTGAAAAAAGGTTAAGACTTTCGAGTCTGTGCTGTCTAAGTAATCCGAATTGTGACAATAAAAAGGAAAACAACTTGAATATTCGCGCAAACAAACGAAAGAGTGAGACTGGCTGCTAGTAGGTTAGGTTAGATGGGATTTTCTAAAACTAGTCAGGACAGCAATGGATGCACTCGCACCATTAATAAAAGACTAAAATAAAAGACTTTATTAACCACATTGCAGTCACTTGTAACTGATTTAAAGGGTTACATACATGCTTCTAACACTAAGATCACATGATCATAATAGCTACAACTATGTAATATTATAAAATGAATAATGCCCGTAGGTGCCCTAGACAACGACCTAATATTATCATGTGTGGCGTTTTCCCATCATCTGCGTCTTCTCGTGTTCCTAAAATCTTTATAAGCTTACAAGCCCCTCCCTCCCCCCGCCCCCTGGATATAAGTCTACCAAAAACGCCTTGCAAAATTGTATAAGCCCACGGCTTATAACCGGGATTTTATTGTAGACGTAAGTAAGAGAGTAACATTGACTGACCCATATAATCAAGCCAAAGAAATGGAAGAGGCCACTCTTTTCGATCACAAAATCCGTGACTTGTTTCTCCTTCAGTCAGCATACCGCAAAACTCTGTATCCATAAAATGATGGCTGTAAAATCAAACCAAAACATGACACTTGTGTATAAAGAGAATCATGAAAATTCTTCCACTATTGCAACAAATAAACAACGAACTCTGTAAACGCACACTGAATTCATATTTTAATGCCTGCTAAAAATTTTACCCCACAAGCACCCCCCTCCCTCGCCACCTCTGGCCCTCCGAGGAGAAGCGGCATTCGCATTTACACGGGGCGAAAATTACCTCCTGTGCCTCGCGTCTTCTCGTGCGAGGGAGACAATTTTCGCGCGCGCTCACGTGTGATGCTCGCTTTACTATTCCTGAGGTAAATAAGGAACTCGTCCTCTACAAAAAATTTTTGGTGTTTGATTTCATTTACTGATAGGATCTTCCACTTCCGTTTCCTGACAAAAGCGAGTGATCGCTGAGACATAATTATACTGCACCGCCTAATCGTTTTAGGTATGTATGTTAACTCACTCTGGTTCGACGAACGAGTTTTTCCAATAGCCAAAGAGCGCAAGCGCGTGAGGCAGTGTCATTTTGGCGGGAAAACGAGACCGTTGTCGTCAATTTACTAACGAGTTTTTGTGAGAACGTCGTAGTGGCGAAAACAAGTCCTCGATACTTGGGGCGATCTCGTTCTTTTTAGGGGCTTAGCTATTATCGCTCAATACAGTTGCGTCAAGTTCGTCGCTCAC
This sequence comes from Pavona decussata, assembly GCF_977016875.1. Classification (NCBI taxonomy): domain Eukaryota; kingdom Metazoa; phylum Cnidaria; class Anthozoa; order Scleractinia; family Agariciidae; genus Pavona; species Pavona decussata. The sequence continues at coordinate 6,369,998 of NW_028145860.1, read as the reverse complement.
AAAAGAGAGGTTAAGAATGACGTTTACGGCAAACGGCTAACGTGAGATATGACCACGTGACCATGTTTATCCTATATTTGCCGCTCGCTGTTTTCAGTTTCTCTGTCAAATCGAGTAGTTTTGCGTTAACATCAAAGGCCAAAATTAGTTCGCACTATTCTCATCTTTGTACTCTTTATTTCAAACAAGAAGCTGTTTCCAGCTTATACTCGGGCCATATTTGACTGTGTGGTGCGTAAAGCCTACAATCTTTTAACAGTGATAACCTCCAGCATCGCCAATTCCCCCAAATAGATAGCCTGCGAGCAAGCTCTCTTAGGGGTGGATCCACTTTCCCCCTCCCGCCCACCACCCCGAAGAGAGCTTGTTCGCAGGCTACCAAATAGATAGATGGATACAGAGATATAGTGAGGCAATAAGGAACCAACCAGATAGAATTGCATTTCTTGCAGTCAGAATGAAATACAGGGGAAAACGACATTTGTTATACGAATGCTTTTTATAATCCCCGGGCTTTAATCCTTACGTCTTCACCTTTCGTTTAGAGACAGAAACCATTTGCACGGTTCTAATATGTATGTGACGCCGGGTCAATGACGGATCGTAATTTTCGGCATGATCTAGACCCGGGGGGGTACTCCCTTATGTGACCTTAACGGGGACGTGCGGCCCAATAGGGTATGGTTTTCAGGGTGTTTTGTCTTGAACGGGGTATCTATTTCATCACTTTCTGTCTTAACAGGGTATCCCTACATGACTTAATGTGTATTGTGATTGCCAATGCATTAAAATACAGTAAGAAACTAGTGTATTCTTATTTCATTTTAGTCTTCAACAGGGTGTGATTTTGGGTTAAATGTCATAGAAAGGGCCTGAAAATTTTGAATTCTGTCTTAAACGGGATAGGGAAATCGGAGAATTGTGTCTTAATGTCTTAAACAGGGTCAGGGTTTGAACGCCTGGGCCGCACCTCCCTACCCAAGCATCTGTTAAGTACCCCCCACCCCCTGATCTAGAGTAACGTTACGCATCACGCGTACGTTTATATCCTTGTACGTTTTTCAATGTTTCGCGGAAATTCAGGGGAAAGCATTTGTTATTCACCTTTCATTTGAAGACAGAAACAGTTTCTACATTGATTGTTTTTCTATAGTAAACCGGTGAGACTTCTTTATCTATCTTGCACAGCTTGGCCCGCGAGGTCATAGACTGATTTAGTTGCCACATTTTCGGATAAACAAAACTAACCTTGAGGCACTCAAGTGAGCCTAAAGAACACTCCAGTTAGCCTAAATGGCACTTAGGCTAGCTTAAATAGCTCCCCGGTTAGCTTAACGGTTAGCAGTTTATGTTGGGGTTGTTCATGCCTCGCATGTTTTGTTCATGACTTTCATGCCTCGCTTGTCTGGCTCGGATATTGTAAACATTCCTCACAGCCCGAAAACAAAGAACGCGACCGAGAATTTAAAGAATTTGATAACACGACAGAAAACGTAACTCGTACCAGCCGAGTACAATAAACGAGACTGAGAACAATAACCCGTGGCCCGAAGTCTTATCTCTCGGCCCATCGCGACCCCAAAGAGAAAAAAGAATTTGATAATGCTACCGAAACCTTAACTCGGTCCGCCTTACGGCCCGAGTAAAAAACATAAACGCGAGGATGTACGTTTTCTGAACATTTCGCTAAAATCTTGAAGTCAAATCTCGTTTTCAAAATCGTACACGTGTTAGAATTTAAAGGTATCTTATTATGTCTATCTCGCTATTTGGTATTCACAACAGCCAGCCTTTGTTCCAGTGGATGTGCAAATATAAACTCCAAGCGGTTATTTACCTGAAATACCCGGGGCAATCTCTGGCAATGTCGTCACAAACCGACCTACAAAGGGTCTTCAACATAGGATTTGCTTCTTCAGGAAAACACGGTGGAAATATTTCTCCGCAGAAAAGCTTTTCTATGTTCTTTCGGCACTTGGGATACTTTACCAGGGCTTGTTCCGCCATTCTGGGAAACCTTTCCTCTAAATCACCTTCATTGTAAGTTTTGTTGTAAAACAACTTGTAGACTTTCTTCTGCACTGACTCTGACATCAGCGTGTGACTGTAAATGCCCAAGTTCTTACAGGCGGGAATGATTAACTTTTGACAACCACGATCAAGTGGACCTAAAAACAAGAAATAATTACTGTTAGACTATTCACAGTCCCCCTATTTTTCCGTGGGATTCTCGAGACCGGTGCGCTTCGATGGAACCGCCGCCATCTTGGTTCATCTATTCTAAAAAATCGAGTGTATGAAAATTTTACCCCCCAAAAAATCTTTCAAACAAACGTTTTACCCCCCACTGCAATGACAGTTTGAAAATTTTACCCCCCCCCCCCCCCTTCCCCATGGTTGGCCTGGTGGTTGAATTGTTGAGAAGTTCTTGGGCACAACGCTTGGTTACATGCGGAAATCGCTAGCTCTCTGAATCTGAACTGGCAAGAGAAACAATCACAATTTAGGCGCAATTCAAGTAAGGGAACGTACCTTAGAATATCTCTTCAATGTCTTGATAATAACGATGTTTTGTTATTGCTGGAGTCTATTCTTCAGTCGTCAAAAGAAGGTACACAGAAGGTCAAAGCAGCTCGGGGTTTGAGAGCAGTACAGGAGCATTTGATGTATGGATGTAGATCAAGGATGTGGATATATAGATTCTGAAGAACCCTACCATCTCTATTCGTCTTTTGGTCAATTTTTTTGCCCAGATAAACAAGCCTTCAGAGATAAACTGCTTGATGAAATACACGGTTTGCCTGTCTATGTCATTACTCAACCTATTACGTGCAAGATCTTTGTCGCTCTGAAGAATAGCAGCGATATGGAGAAGTATCTAGTCGATTTTACCAACTCTATGATTGATGAGAAGAATGATTGCTAATACATTTAGTTGGTACCCTTAAAATTTTACCCCCGTCACTTTTCGCACAAGGTAAAAAATTACCCCCCCCCCCTCCAAAAAAAAAGAGCTCGTTTAAAAAAATTACCCCCCCCCCCCTCAAAAAACACCGATCGGTCCCTTATGAGGCAAACACCTCAATACTCCAGAATGTACAATCTAAATGTTTGTTTTCTTTGGTATGTTTGGGAAACTGACCTGACTGACTCTCAAGGGCATCCAACGGATCGTTTCTGTAAATTATCTGTTCGGAAGGTCCTTAATCCCTTACAATTTTCTGAGGGTAAGTTTCACCTCGAACTTTCGCGATATGGAACATTTAAGACCTAGTGTTTTCGGATTGATAAAAATGTCGTTTCGGGTACCGAAAAAAGGTCAGCTAAGATTTTCGAAACGGAAATAAGACCTAAGGTTTTCGGCCAATGGACAAAAATGCCCTCGTAATTTCGAAAAGACTGAAGTTCCCCTAGAATGACCGAACAGATAAAAATATTATAGCGCAGCCTAGAATGAACCTACAGAGCTTTAAAGGCACTTCAGATAGCCTAAAATAGCGTTTCAAAGGTCTGAGAGAAAACTGTCGTTGGATGCCCCTGTGACCGTCACGCCTCATGATTTCAATACTACGTAAATACTTACTTGGCACGCTGTCATTCGTAGTGAAGTTAGGCGGCTCAAAGCAATTACCACCGACTGAGGTTTCGTTCGGAAGACTAAGGCACATACTGAGAACAATATCCAAGTAAAGTTCACGGAAATCGTCCATCTTATTCATACACTTCTTCAAAAACTCCCCACATACTCTCCGGCAAGGATACACACGCTTCCCTTCGGCGCTACATTAATTTGGGAAACATTAATGAACATTCCATGGCCACGGCCACACTGAATGTTGAGCAGTTGGACCATGTCGATATGATATCATTCAATAAACCTCCAACTTCTTTCTTGATGGGGACAAGCTTCTCGTGCAACGGCAGCGTGTAATTATAGCCCGCTGCTGTGCAGATGTTAAAAGGACTGTTTACAAGACTCACACATTTGCCATCATGTGAGTCACAGACTGATACGAAGACGCTGCACAATAAAACGTAGCTTAATAAAGCTGATGTAAGAGACTTCATGTTTGATAGAAACATTCTCGCTTAACTGATCGCTATAAATGCGCAGTTGCTAAGTAAGCTCTGAACAACCTGAGTAAACCAGGAAGACTGCGAACGCATCCTGTCTCCTGCCAAAATAAAGCAGTTACACACAAAGTGGCATCCAATCACTTGACTTGCTTCACAGATGACGTCACAAATGTCACGCATGCTGATAGCTTATCAGTTTCCGTTGTAGCTAATGCCAGGTCAAATCGAGAGCTGCGGTTTTTTCTCTGATTACGAGAAAGGTTGAGATATCTGATTACGCCTGATCAACTTGACTGTTATTTCGGCAAACTTTTGTTAAGGGATCAAGGGTTAAAATACACCCAACACAAGATAAATGTAACAATCAAAACAAACCGACGCAGCACCATGTCAGTTTCTTGGCTAAAAAATGTTGTCATTAGCACTCGAATCTCTTTACGGCGACCAAATTACCCAACTCTGTTGATAAAACAAAACATTCGTTTCCACTCCCCACCAACGAGGCACCACATTTCCTTTAGAAACTAAAAAAATTTAAAACTGAAATAAGTGTTCTCGTAACAAGTTTGAACTTCATTTATTTTTAGTATTTTTCTCGATTAGTAAGTTTAGATAATGTTATAATTGTTTTTTTAAATTTGATTAATTTTAATTGTGTAGTTATTAGTAACTTAAGTATTTAAATAATTGTTCCTGAAAAGCCCCATTGGGGAGGTAACAATAAAGTATGTATGTATGTATGTAAGTTTGGAGTGGTGTCGATGAAATACTCTCTCAATAGTCGCGCATCTTCGAACTATCCCCACACGCGGAACGAGTGTTTAAATCTCGTTGAAATCGCTGTGAACATGATAACAAAATAGTGAAATTTTATTCAATTCTAGCCAGTAGAGTAGACTTATAAGGCTAATAACATTTAGGCTAGTAATGTGCTTAGGATTTTAACAGGTGCTCATGATTTTGACCGTTTCACCGGTGCAGGAAAGTTTACTTTTATTTTCAGCTCATGTTTAACCCCTAAAAAGTACTAGTATCTTACCCACCCGACCCTCACTTTTCTTCTTTTGGTTAGTTCTTTAGCTCTTTTAGTTCAGTAGTTGAATCGCACATCCCTGTGATACTAGCTTATGTATCAGGTTCCAGGGGGTGGGCATCTAAGGGCTGTCTTATGTATTGTTTGGAATAAGACGGTGTGCCCACGCGGCGCATTCTCCAAAAGAACGCAGCCCACACCGCTAGCCCGACAAGCAGGATGCTCAACATCACGGTTACAATGATGGCCCACACTTTAATACCTCTAGCTTCTGTAGATTCTATAGAGGACAATGCGGTTGGTGAGGAAGTCTTCGTCGGTTCTGGAATAGATTATAATAATTAAACGTGATCAAAATTGTTTTCACTGTTCACTGAGCTGTCAGTACGTTCTTTAAAATCTTGCAGTCTTAGTGATGGTTAAAGATTTGGCTTTAATGTGCTCCATGTATATGCGCATGCTACGTATTAGTCACGTAAAGTAGGAAAATTGTTTCAATAGAGTGATTGATAGATTGCTGAATTGATTGATGTATTAATTGATTCATTGACTGATTGATTGATTGACTGAATGACTGATAGATTGATTGATTAAATGATTGAGTGATTAAATTACTGACTGACTGATTGATTGATTGATTGATTGATTGATTGATCGATCGATCGATCGATCGGTTGGTTGATTGATTGATTGATTGATTGATTGATTGATTGATTGATTGATTGACTCATTGATTGATGTAAATCTAACCTGCATACTGGACCCAGCTGAACACCTCTGGCCACTGAGTGCTTTGACAGAAGCCATGTGTGGATTTTCCTTTTGCCATCGTTCCGCAGTACTCAGCAGCAGACAAGTCGTGGCTGCAAACAAGATAAAGGTTCAAGAACTTTGGTATCAAATGTATAGGGTAAAGTAAAGACTAGTGTGAAGACGCTTGTTTACATGCACACGAATCGTTACATATTTAGTAGAGGACTAGACCCGCTCAAAAATCACACTATTTGAGGTCACACAAACCTATAAAGATCATAAAATAGAAATTACCCTCTCCTCCAGAATCAACCAAAGGTGAATCCCATTTTAAAATATTTTTTTCAAAAATAGTATTGATATGAAGGCAAAAGAAGCTGGGGTACAAATTTTCCTCACAAATCATCACATATTTCTTGATATTTTAAACACTCAAACTGCATTTCTTCCCATTTTAATTAAGAGTCCGCTTAGATCTCTAGGGGTAATCACGTGTCCTCCGTAGCTGGAGTAATCGGGGAGGGGACACTGCGGGAAAAATTGGGAGAAAATGGGGCCTGGGAGAGGGCCTCTCCCAAGTCCCCATCCCCGATTACGCCTACTACGTATAGGGAAGTGATCACGGAGCTCTTGGTTTGACGTTGTTGGATACAAAACAGGTCTCGTTATCAATCCATGCAAAATGAAATTACCTGAAAAAGTCCGGGCAGTCACTGGCAATCTGATCACAAAGAGGCTTACATAAGCTGTATAGGCGAGGACCCTCGTTAGGGAAACATGGCGGCAAATGCTCCCCACAGAACAACTTTTTTATATTTTCCTTGCACTTCGGATACTTCTCAAACTTGGCTTGAACGAAGGCAGGAAATTCTGTCTCCGGGTTTTCGTCCGTGTAATCGTTTTCGTACATCCAGTGGTACAGATCCTCTTGCACTAGAATTGAGCTGAGCGTGTAGTTATACAATCCCAGGTTTTTGCACGCTGGGATTATAAGCTCTTGGCAACCTCGATCCAATGGCCCTATGAAAACAGTTAAAAAATTACAGTTTACCCTCTGCATAGGCATACTACCACTTCAGACTGTATTTGTATTGATTATTGTTAGGTCGTAAAAACTAACTCAAAGTAATGACATCAAACCAACTGACTTATCATAACTAACACAATGGTATGATAAACAAATCAAAGAAACAAGCGCAGAAACCAAGTCGAGACCGTATTCGTACTGCATCGATGTGATTGGCCTTCGATTTGCTTCTAATTCTATGAAAAGCAACATCTTTGCTCTGAATGGTTTAAGAGTAAGGCAATTGGGGATGAGTGGGACTCCTATACAGGCCGACTCTTGACTGGGAAAGAAGAGGCCAGGAACTTTGAGAGAGTGGTCGGGATTGGAAGAGGCCTGGTTCAGAGATCAGAATTAGAGTAGAATCGAGAAGGGCATTGGAGAGGAGCCGGGAGAAATCGGAAAACGTTTGTGGTTCTTTTCAGTTCCAGTCTCGTTCACTTCAGAGGACTGAGGCTTGGGTTAAATCCAGTTCAGCGGTTTGATTGGGTACCCAGATTGTCTACGTCACTGTGCCCAGAAATTAGAAAGTAGTTACATGCACTGATTTTGAATACGGAATCTCTCGCAATGAGTAACTCTTGTTTGTTGAACTCTAGAGCACAGGCTAAGCTGTGGTACTTTAAACGCCCTATTAAGGCACCCTGGAGGCTTGTTTATTTTGTAGGCCTCAAATCATTAGCTTTAAACAAAACCTTAACACGTTTTCCAAACTTTAACCATATGGCTAACTGAGACAGAGAACTAATGGCTTGTGTTTTAGGAATACTCTGAAGTCATTTTTACCGTAGTGTTATAATACTTCTGCATGTCCTTCTGCATGTGAAAGACCAAGTTAATTTTCTATATTGGCCACCTGACTGATGTTTTGACTATTGGTGCCCCAGAATTTCGATGTATGTATTTCCTTTGTGTTTTATAACCTTAGAAGTGTAGGGAGGGGATTGCATAGAGAAGGGTGTGCCTTCAAACGGATCGAGGGCTTGTCACAGAAAGGGCGGGGGCTTAAAATTGAGGGTACCTTCAAAACGTTTTATTGTGACCTCTTCAGTGTTTCTTAACTAGTTACATTGGAGTGTGGTACTGATGCGCCAAAAACCAATTTATAGGAGTATTACGATCATACAAGAGGTCATTTAATCATGAGGAATTTTACCACACAGGCCGGTTTTGTTCCTGAGGTGCATAGCAATATAGACTCAACACTAGCAGAGACATGCATTCAATATATGGAAGGTACTATCTTTCAAGCTTGAGACCAGTGTAGTTTAATTGAATTCAAAATTTCAAAGGGGAGTTTGTCCAACAAAAAATTGACGCAAACGAAAATGCGATGTACTGACAAGGAAACGTATTCGTTTTAATTCTTTAATTAATTAATTAATTAATTAATTAATTAAACAGTCCAGATGCTGAGCCAGTTTGGGTCCGTGATGTTGCTTCACTGAACAAAGACCAAAGGCCTACAATAGAGCAAAACTCCTTTCGCGTCCTTGGCTGGGGTTTTCAGCTTTTCTGTTACAAAAGTGTGACTAACCATTTAAACAAAGCCATTATACTTTCATTTGCGGTTGTTTATTTGTGATATTTTGTTTGAATTTGGGATTTCTTCTGTTTATTTTTTAACTTTGGTCTTATAGGCTTCACAACATGAAAGCAAATGAGGCAAACAAAACATTTATTTTATTAGCTGACTCACCTGGCACGCTCTCGTTAGTGGTGAAGTTTGGAGGCACAAAACACGGATCACAGCTCGACGATCCATTTGAAAGCACAAGGCATGAGGATATTAAATAATCCAGAGAAAATTCGTCTAAATGAAGCTCACACTGCTTCAGGAACTCCGCGCACACTTGTTTACAAGGGTAGATTGCATCTCCTTTTGAACTGCACTTGGGGGCTACAAACGCACACTCAACAGCTTCGGCCAATCCTTCTGCGGAGCAGTTCTCCGCTGATTTTATAGCCTCTATCATTTCCTTCGCCATTTCGAGTTTTGTTGCATTTGAAACGTAGTTGGGAAACGGCAAAGTGGTGTCATAACCCGCCTTCATGCAGATTTTAAAGGGACTTTCTACGAGGCTGACACATGGTTCAATTGCTTGTAAACGACGAGAGAACACGAGAACAAAACAAAACGTCAAAATACAAATCGGCAGAGTGGTGGAGCCATAGAATTTTGTCAGTACCCACTTCATCGCCGAGCTCAGCTGCACGCAACGAAACCTTGTTATCCTGATATTTACAGAACTATGACTGAAAACCTTTCCCGCAACTTTATATTTTGGCCTGAAACGCTCAGATATTTTTAACTTAGCTTGGAGTGATATTTTCAAGGCATTTTGCACTAGTCGCGCTGTCTCAATACTCGTTTATCACATGATGTGTTGACCAGTGCAGTATATCGAAACATTCCTTGCTATGGTTATTAAATACTTCCTTCGAAAACATTTACTTAAATTTTGCTCGTGAACTATCCTCAAAGGGAACCATGTACAGGAAATACAAAAGCTTTTTTGTTTCGAATACAACTCGTGCAAACAGTGACCGATCCAATATAAAGGCTGTATTGCACCTAGGGCTCTAAAAATAACACATGCGAATGTGACAATGATCGTAAAAAGTTCGTGGGTGAGTAAACCAATTCACGAGCAAAAACGAACCAAACTAGATGCAAAGAAACTGAGAATGAACGACTAATTAATGTTGGTTTTCAGCAGCGGAATAGCTTTTAATATTATTGATTAAAAAAGACAAATGCCGATATACTTGTGATTTCTGGCTTGATATTTCCTATTATATATTGGCATTTAGAGAGGAAACACGCGACGCAACAAGATCATGCATCCTGTATGCCGTAGGTATATATGAAACCGAATAAAACACGATTGCTGTCGGCCCTTGTAGAGAGACATGATAAGTTTTTGAAATATTACTTCCTTGGAGAGTGGCTGATTTGAACAATCAGAATTTTAGTGCATAAAGCCGACGATGGTTTAACTCGGCTCCTACTTATACCTTTGAAATGTTTAAGGCGGCTGGAAACAGTTTTCATTACTTTCCAGCAATTGCACTTTGACGGATCAATACTACCACTCTTCATCAGTTGATACAAAAACAATGATTCCAAAAAATGAGTTAATTTTGGTGAACAAGTTATGGTTGTTTTCTCGACATAATTTTACCTCTAAATGTATATAACTAAAAAAACTAGTTAGGTGACCCACATTTTTATTACTGAACTATAATCAGCATGTTTACGTAGATAAATTTTTTGCAAAGTTTACAAAAATTCTACCAGAGGGGCTCTGAACGCCTCTGATGTTTTCATCTGCGCATTTGAATACTCAATTTGCGTCCAATTATAGGAAAAATGTAAAAATGCATTAAAAAAACATTGTTCAAAAGCTTTCTTAAATAAAAATGTTTTAGTCTATTTTAAAGAGATTGAAGTAGAGACGTATGTTTTATAGTGCTTGGTAGTAGGTTCTATAAAGATGATCAGTGCAGAATTTGAAAAGGCACGTTGGACATATGTCACTGTGACAACAGTAGTTTTTACTTATGAAACTAGTTTACGATTTGGAATAACATAAAACAGACATCGCCGGTTCGCACGATAACCTTTGGAACAAACCTCTGTTCCGTGTACGACGAAACATGCACAACGTTGGATCAGAACATAAAGTGATCAGTCAAAAATAAAATAGACAATTTTTTGTGCTATCGATTGTGATTCCTCTGTGGGGAGAGGACCTTTTTAAGAGTCTTTTACTGAAAAACTGATTTGAGTCTGTATATGAAGACTCCTTTTAAATGTTCTACTAAGTTAATCACTGATTTGTAACCGGGGTCGATTTTTACGGTTCTACTGAACTACTGGCCATTTTCGTCGGCTGAGAGTTTTTAGAGCTCCATTGCTCCTTCCAAAGGAGCCCTGTCTTCTTCTTGCTTTTTGTACCCAGACCGACTTGGAATACGTCGCCACTTCCACCAAATGGCGCCTCCCAGAACCACGGCTACAATGGTGAGGGTCACCACAACCGCCACTGCAATTGTCACCGCTGTTTTGGCCGATTTGGGGCCTGTTGTGGCCTGTGGAGCCTGTGTTGGGGGAGTCTTTGTAGGCACTGAAAGATAAACAATTCATCAGAAGTTTGATTCAACCCATTCTTTTCTTTGTTGTTGTTTTGGAATGAAGGTTCGTAGCGCTAGCTCCATTTGGCTTTTTCGTAATCCGTAGCCGGTAGTAGCTTATGCTTAGTGTTTTCAAAGAATGAGCGGTTATGAACCAAGATTGTGGAGAAGAAAGGAAGACTGCCCATCGTCTTTCTCATCTGAGCCAAAAAAAGCAACAGCAACAACAAAAACTCTGACTGAAGATAACGCTTTCTCTTAATAGAAAAGAGTCAGTTATAATCAATAGACTAACCACTGATTCATGCTCGTGTGATAGACAGTCTGGCTTCCCCAGTGACCGACAGGAAACTGACTGATTCACTGACGGGTGGCGGTATTGAGATCCAGGCTGATTGACGGACAGATGAGCGGACTGTCTGTTTGATTTACTGACTGATTAACGAAGGTTTGAAGGATTGACTGACTGATTGATTGATTTAATTGTTCGAAATAGATCGAACAACTAATTAATTGATAGAATCATTCACTAGTTAACTGACTGACTGACTGATTAGTCAACTGATTAACTGATTGGTTGATACAATGACTAAATAAAGGATTGACTGACTCACTATCTGAATGATTGAATGATCGACTGACTGCTGACAGACTGATTGGCGGAATGACTGACTGACTGACTGACTGACTGATTGATTGACTGATTGACGGAATGACTGACTGACTGACTGATTGACTGACTGACTGACTGACTGACTGCTGACTGACTGACTGACTGATTGACTGACTGCTGACTGACTGACTGATTGATTGACTGACTGACTGACTGATTGACTGACTGACTGACTGACTGACTGACTGATTGACTGACTGCTGACTGACTGACTGACTGACTGATTGATTGACTGATTGACTGAATGACTGACTGACGCACTAACTGACAGACAAATGGACAGATTGACAACCGGACTGACTGACATTGACATTTATTTGCCCTTTTTCCCAATATATTGACAATTTATCCATAGTTCCAGAGTACATTATTCTGTTTAGCTTGGAGTTGCGATGACAGACATATAATTTACTGATGAGGGGGTTCATAAAACGAAAGACTAATGGGAAAGAGAGAAGTATACTAATGCGCTAATAACGGTTTGAGCATCAGGAGGAACTAACCTCGGATATTACGAGTCCAGTGAAATGGTCGTGGCCATTCTTTTCGCCTACAATACCCATGACTGGTATTTTCTTTTCCCGCAAAACTGCAGTACTCTGCCAGTGGAAAATCGTTCCTGTAAATCGTAAATAAAAGTAATGCTATAATATGACATCGGAATGGTAAGAGTAATTATAATAATTATAATAATAATTTATAAACTTACTATAGTGCCTTTGAACATAAAAATGATCAAAAGCGCTTTTAAAAAAGACGACATAAAAATTCCTAGGTCACTATGAAAGTTTGAGAATAAGAATAAAAACAAAAGAAATAATAAAAACTACTAAAAAGCTACGTTAAAGAGATGTGTTTTTACATGTTTCTTAAAAGCGCCAAGCGATTCGATCTCACGGACATGCGCGGGAAGGCTCTAGTGTTCCGCAACGTAGGTGCGGCAGCGTAAAAAGAACGAGCGTCTAAAGTTGTGAGCATGCGCCCCTCTGGACGATCTAAAAATGCTGTATAATTCGATCGCAATGAGCGATCAAAGGAGGATAAAAACGACTCAATGCTTATAAGAACTGACATTCGGAAAGCTAGTGACTGCAATGATTCGCTTTGAGTATCATGGCGCGCTTCGCAAAATTAAGTCGTTGTGTCCCGGAAGTGAAGGTTGTCATTAGGGGAGTCCTTATAAGCGTTGCAAGAGAAAATAAGGAGGACAGGGAAGGAGACACACAATGTTGCCTGTTCACAAGCGATTGCGAAAAGCTCTTCTAGAAAACATGCACGCGCAGTAATCGGCCAAATAAACACCTCCAAAACAGTAACGCGGTTAGCTATCAACTTTCATAAAAATCCCCCAAAACGCGTCTCACAAATCACACGCGACAATAATAGGCGTAACTTGCTCACATGTCTCTAAGCGCGCGAGCGCACTCTATTCGCGCGTCACGCCAGTGTTCGTTTACTGTCTTCTTAACATTGCTCTTGGGATATGTTATGTTAACCGAAGTCTGTATCTCGAGAGGTCCAAAAATATCATTTCTCTTGACTGAGTTTAACGCGTTTTCTGTACTGATTCTGCGGCATAGCATAAAGATATTCTGACTGTTGATATTTCCGCCTTAGCTGTGATGGTGTTCCATCACAGGCTACCCAGCATACATTGAATGTTGTGCCGTAGTGCTAATAACACAAATGATGGGTCGGCGAATGAACTCTGCAATGTATGCTGCAGTACTAAATGTTATTATGTTAGTCACAAAAAGGATACCCAGCGTGAGTGACTGGGAATATTACTGAGGTTTTGGCCATGAATACGTGGAGCCGGGTCGCCTCACTCCTTTGCCGTTGTCGGCAGGTCACTAATTGTGTCAAAGTAAAAGTTACCTTACAGTTTTCAACTAAGTTTTATCAAAATCACCTGAAAAAGTCTGGGCAGTCTCTAGTGATTTCGTCACAAACCGACTGGCAGATGGTGTAAAATCCGGGACCTTCAGCTGAGGGCTCATCCGGGAAACATGGCGGCAAGTATTCCCCACAGTAGAGCTTCTTTATGTTATTTTTGCACCTGGGATACTTCTTAGACAGTGTGACAAGGCCTGGAGGATCATTTGTTTCCACGTTTCCTTCTTTGTACTCTTTACGGTAGTAGAACTGATACAGTCTCTTCTGTTGTTTCAAAGATACGAGAGTGTAGTTGGACACGCCAAGGTTCTTACATGCAGGAATAATCAACGGTGAACAGTTTCGATCCAGTGGCCCTGTGAGGGTATAAAACATTCTTCCTGTCAGGAGTGGGGTGGAAAATATCAGCACTTTTAGACCTTTTAGAAGCGAATTTAGGGATTTTTTCCCCCCCTTCCCCTCCCCCCCACCCCCCAAAAAAATAAAAAAATAAAATAAACAAACAAAAGAAAGCGCTACTCATTAAATTTGGATTGAACAGTCGCTGGATTTCATTCTGTATTATTTAGGCTAGACTGACATTACGAAAACAAGAACAAATTTTGACCTGGCCCTAGTTGTTCAAAGAGCGGATAACTTTATCCAGTTGATAAGTTGCTATCCAGCAAATGAAATGTACTCCAACCAAAGCTTTTGGCAAGTTTTTCACGCAATCCCATACTTGAATTAGACAGACACTTCTACTCTAATACACAAATTATAGGGCTATAAGGAAATTCTTGCACAAATTTTATCTGCCGCATATAGTGACCTATCCAGTGGATAAAATTGTCAGTCCGCTGTTTGAGCAACTGGGGCCTGATCGTTTGACGGGATTAGTGTGAAATTTATTTCAGTAATAAAAGATGATAACATGTTGTTGCCACCCACTTTATATTACAGTAATCGATAAATCAAACTCGTGGAATACACTGAAAAGAACTGCAACATTTGTGAGAACTGAATAAAATTCGAGGGCACAAATGCAGTCACGTATGTAAACAGTTCCGCGTGAAGAGCTCGTGCAATCTAATTATTCACTAAAATGGTTAACATAAAAATGATACACTTTGTTCTCTCGCAATGCAAATTTTTCTGTCAACAAAACTATTTTGTCTGAGTATTAATTTGATAAAATGACATGTTTAAGTGATGGTGTGTACTTTTTAAATATTTTCCCAACTATTAAAAGTCATTTGGGAAGTGTAATTCGGTGAACGGTTTGAGTGGTGATGAGTGTCGAGATATAACACTTCTGTTAGGATTCTGCTAATCAGTATTTTCAGCACTCACCTGGAATGCTCTCATTTGTGGTGAAGTTAGGCGGCTCGTGACACTTGCCACTATTTGCTTTCTTAGTTGGAAGAACATGACAAGTAGCAATTACATAGTCCAAAAAGGCCTCAGGAATTGCTTTCTCGCACTGCTTCAAAAACTCATTACAAACTCGTTTGCAAGGGTAAACACGCTCTCCTTTTGAGCATTGTGGCACCATATATGAACAGAGAATTGATAATACCACGGAGTCGACTTGTGAACAGCTCTTCATCCTCTGAAAGAGTCTCTTAAATCCAAACCCTGCAAATCTGAGTTTGGGTCCAGTCAAGTCTTTGGGGAACTCAAACGTGTCGTTGTAACCAGCAGCTGCACATAGACCAAAGGTGCTTTTAACGAAATTATTGCACTGATCATTGGAGCGACCATGCCTGTGCAGTGTGTGGAGAGAGTTGGAGGCTGCAAAGGCCGCACTCAGGCATGAGAGAACAAACAACTGGATCATGATCGGTTCAACGTGATTCGTTTTCCGGCTGCTTTGCGAGCAGTTGAGTAGAAGTGAGTCTAACTGAGCTGTATCTTTAACTGACTTTCTGATGTATTCCGCATCGATTTCAAATTTGGGAGTTTGGCAAACAATGGATGATGACGCCGCTGTTTCCAGTTCATTGAACCATCAACGCACATATTATTATTATTGTTTTTTAAAATATTATTATGCCGAGTCTTTTAGGTCACTTTATTGACCATGGATTGGAGCTCTTTGCTCAAAAAGGCTGTCAGTTGTCATTTCACACATTCTACAGCCCGTAAAGTTTGCATATTGCCCGCTAGGATTTGCCTGTCGTTTAGTCCTTTTTGTCGGCGCCATTTTCCGCTTTATTATTGTGCTACTTTTTATCACGCCTCATGTTTCATCAGTACTCTTATTCCTCTGTTAAATTTACTATAAAATAATGTTTAATTTTGAAAGCCTTGAAATTATTACTTTGTGAAGTTTAATGCTCGGTCCCACTAGCGGCTTGTCTTATAAACACTAAAGGTATTTATTTCAACGTGATTGACCCGTTCTTATGTAACCGAACATTGCGGGGAAAGATTGTGCGGCTGCTCAGCTCTGCTCACACGCCGAAAGCGGTTCTTGGTAAAATCATAGTTACTTGACGGACTGGTTATGAAACTTTGCCATAAAAAAATGGTGCTGCAGTTTATGTTGGAAGGGCTGCGACCCTGCACAATCCTTTGTTTTAACGTTCACACCACAGTTGAATATCTTAACAAAAACATTTCGATTGGACAGTTGCTCCTACACATTCCAAATTCTATAGTTGTTTGTGCAGGGTCAAGGCCAAAAAGGCAAACAAAAACATATAGGTTTCATAACCATTGCCTTCAATTAACTATGGTAAAATATGACGGGATAATATACCATAATGACGGCTGGTTTCTTGAAATTGATAGTCAGAACCGCGACAAATGACTGCAACTGTAGTGATAATGCCATGCGTTCAAATTCACCAACAAGCCTTTTTCTAATAATTTCATTGAAATGTTGGTCTTTTTATTTGCAGGTTGACTAAAAGAATTTTTCCCAAGAGAATCATCACTTAAACTCGTAAAATCATTAGACATTACAACAAAACCAGCTGCTACAACAACAACTTTCACAGCGACAAGCACGAAACTCGGAGGGAAACTGGTACCAAGGAACATAATCAAAGTCTGTACACAAACCCAGTCTTAGAGAGGGCCTAAGGGGACTGCCATTATTCCAGACGTGCCCCTCGGTGATTCGTTCAATTTCATTACCGTGGCAACCCGGCTGTCTATTTTAGTAATCGTCAACGTGACTGATGGTGACTCAGTGACTTGATTTAAATAGCGGCTTTTTAAAAAACACGTGATAATATTTTTTTTATTCGGAGCTGGGCTCCTGTCGGAGTGATTGTGAACACGGCGATGAAAATCTTTATAACAGCCGTGCGACCAGCCGTGCTATTTTCTGTGGTTCTGGTTTTTTTACCGGCAGATGTTTTCCCCCAGATGTGTCGCCGCTTAAATCCTTCGTTGTTTCAAAGATGCATCAATGTTGGCTACAATTACACAGCAAATTTCCCGGATAATTTCAACTCTCACGAAAATATCATCGGATATCACTTGGAAAGGGAAACAAGACGATTCGAACAATGCTCGGAGTATATCGACGTTATAATGTGTGCGATATTCGTTCCTAAATGCGTCGAACATCATAATCGCCCAGTGTTGCCGTGTAGGCGAATTTGTGAGGAGTTTGTCAAGGACTGCGAGTCAAGAGTGGACTTTGAAAAAATCGAGTGGATAAAAGGACTTTGCCGGTTACTGCCAACGACACGAAACAACAAGAATTTGTCTGAGTGCTTTGAACCGGCAAATTACAAACCGCGTGGCAACATTTCAAGTGAGTAAAAATAAAAATTATACATAAATTAAATTTAGCTGTCAGCTGATTTAGCCAGAAAAAAAATATAGATGTCGACAAAACTTTTTCTTTCTTAGCAACTATAGGTGAAAAGTAAGGCAGAGATTTACACTTCGCTTGAAAAAAAGTAATTACCACAAGGTCGCGTCGGTAACAAGTGTAAGTTAATTTTTTATTTTGAGAGAAAATAAAAAGAAAATATTATGAAAATCACAACATTTTCCTTTTAGGTGAACTTTGTTTACAGCTGACAAGGTTTCAGTAAATTGTTCGTTTCCTAAAAAAAATCCCGCCCTTTGGTTTCTTATCCAGACCACATGCAAATTAACAATTGAGTTCGTATTTTGAGTGAATTGACACTGAAAGAACAATTGATTGAACTTGTGGCGTATTTGTTGAATAATTAAACTGGACAAACAACGTTTTTGCTGCCAACGTACAAGTGTGCGGATTGTTCAAAGCAAGAGGTCGCAAAGGAGTGGTTTTTGTTGGGGCTTTAGCAGGTCTAACGTTCATGATTTGTTAATAAATAAACAACTTAAGACGCCGCAGGTTTACAAATAAACCGGACGCCAAGTTTTCCTTACACACTTTTTAATCCGAGAAATGAATTTCTTAAACTGAAATTAACACGGGGTGACCATGTGCCCAATGAATGGGGGCAAACACGGCGATATCAATTTACTGAACGTTTAAATAAACGACAAAGATAAACGTTACCTTGATTTCGTTTTTGTTACCTGTGCTAGAAATTTCATGTAGGAAGAAATTTGGTACCTAACATTTTCTGAAAAGGCCACTCCTCAATCAGTTGCAGATTCTTCTGGTGCAATAGCGTTTTTCGATGAAAATCACATTGAGAAACATCAAAGACATTCCATTTGTCAAGAAAGAGCTACCTTTGTGCTTTCTTGTTCCGTTATCCCGCGACTAAGGTACAGCTTGACACATACAACAGGTCGTGCATACAACAGATGTGTGCATGACCTAGAACCTCACCCTATTTTTGATGACAGCCGGTAGAGATTTACTTTTTGCCGTGGCTTGCAATTGGTTTGTTCCAGTGTCGCAAGCATGAGTCCCGCAAGCAAAAGCACAAACATAACCCTGATGATTTCATGATCATTTCTTTTCACATTTTGGACGTTTTATCTTGAAATTTCGAAACCATCTCTAAGGATACAATGTGAAAATAATGTTGTATTAAATTTTTAGAACACATTACCGTTTACCGTCAGTTTGAACACAACTATCTCCGCAGCATATTTAAAGCAAAAAAACATCACAAACAAGGTGAAGAATGCGTAAAAACGTATTCCTGGGGTGGGTGTCACATTCCACCCTCCACGTTGGGTCCAACGAAAAAACAAAACTCACAGCTTCAGTGAAGAAGACGATAATTAAATGACTTAAATTTGTTGTCCTAGCGAATGTACCGTGAAATATAAGGCATTAAAGAAACCTTTTCCAAGCTCTGAACTGGCGAACAAATTGCATTAGACGTGCGGCGCATTTGCATGCAAATTTACTCTGCACTGATTAGTGGTCCTCACTGTCAGAGCCTCCAGCAAGATAACTTAACTTGGATTCTTTCAGACGAGTTATTATTGTGTTTACATTGGACGACACACTGGAGTCTTTGTCGTTTGTGAAACATAATATCCCATTTGGCGCCTTTAAATCTACATTTCCAATTCAAAACTTGCGCTGTCCACTGAGAACCTTAATTCTGTTTAATGTAATTGCTTGAAAAATTTGATAATGGGGCTGCCTAGGTCGAGTTTTCTTTGTTGTGCGTCCACCTGTCACTTTTGTTAATGTAACTGCGGGGAATTAACTATTAAAAGGTTAAAATTACATCGAAAGCGATCCCCTTAAGATGAATGTTAAGATACGGCTGACAAAATTAAAGAGAATAGCATTCAAAAACGAGGTAAATAGCTTTAAATATGCCGGAGTTCGGCCATCACGGCCAGGCTTAGTTGAACAGGTGTTAGGGTGTGGTACTTCATGTAATCTGCATGAGTTTCATCTGGAGTTCGTGCCATCAAAACGATAAAAATGCACACCACTCCCCAGCTTATCATGTTTAAAGTTTGTTACAAGGTGCTTTTAGTTACTGGCAACTCTTTGGGCTTTACTTGTAATTAAAGAAAGCCAAACTGTTCAAACAAAAGTGTGGCATTTGCACAGTCCGAATTTGCAATTAACAACGTTTACCTTTTTGGGGAGTGGGAGAGGGCAAATTAGTTCTACAATTGCGACCATAACGGTCTTATTTTCCACTAAAATTACTTAAACGCAATTTTTTTCAATTCGTTATATCGACAAAAAAAAACCGAAGCAACAACAAAAAAACGTATTCAAGGTCACGCCCAAGGCACTCACTCACTCTTTCTATTTTTATCTCAAGATAAATGTGGATCGACACGGAAAGCCCTCGTCCTTCCCCCTCCCCTGTAAGGATGCTCAACCTGTATTATATACCAAAAGACAATCTTTCTTAACCTTCCATTAGGTTAAAGCACGAGTCAGTTGTCTCACAAGAGATACCGATAAGGAAATCAACAGCAAGCTCCATTAATACAACAGGCACTAGGCCTGCTGACATCCCATCTCACCTAACAGAAGAATTGTTAACCGCCAATGATGTATATACATATATTACCCCAATTTTAATCTAGAATGGCGCCATAAGTCATTCTCATTTCTAGCCGCTAAACTTTGGAATTCGTTACCTACGTATGTTAGAAATGCCAAGGATATTTCTACTTTTTAAATGTCTTTTGAAGAAGCAGGTTTTTGATAGATTTAAGATTTAAGTAATTTAAATAATTTAAGTAATTTAAGTAATTTAAGTAATTTTTAAATTATTTCTTTTCTTTTTGATGCTTTTCGTTTCACGCACATGTTTTAACGAGTTTTTATCACTCCTAGATGTAGCGTGTGTAAATAAAGTATTGTTGTTGTTGTTGTTGTTGTTGTTGTACCATTACCATACGAAAATGACTATTGGGTGAATTCTTATTCGGACCAAAGAAGGTGGCCTCTATGACGAGGTGGTTGTAGGGAAACAAATGTTTGGTTTATCAACAGAGTTGATAACTAAAGGTAAACTGGCCACCTTTAAGAGACTCAAGTGCTGACGTTTCGAGCGTAAGCCCTTCGTCAGAATGTTGTAGGGAAAGATTTGTTTGTACATAATCGCTTGACTGGTTTTATCTCTTCCAGTTACCATCATTCAGAACTGCACCAAGCTTCAGATGTCTTCGTGCTCCCATCTTGGTTACACTCATACCACTCAAGGTACAGACATGCAGCTTATCATGGACAACGTGCTTAAAGGCAAACTTCACAAACTTGGAAACCACTCTGGCTGCTCCTCTACGCTAAAGAAGATATTCTGTGCGGAGTTTGCTCCACCGTGTTTCCCCATGGACAAAGAGAAAATCGTGCTTCGCACAGTTTGTAAGTCTGATTGCGAAAACTTGAAGAGAGAATGTCCAGAGCTGTATAGAGAACATTTTGGCGAATACAGCCACTGTGAGCAAATGGCAACAGAAAAGAGTGACTTGGAGGGATTTTGTAAGCTGACAAAATGGCCGACTGCAGGTCGGTGGGCCACACTCCAAGACAGTACAAGTAAGCCGAAAGACGGCACAAGTAAGTACAGACGGTCATGAAAAACATGCAAAGAATTTTGACTTGTAAGGCCACTACCACAATAGAGGGAACCCCATAATAAATTGAGAGCTTTATTCAACTTGATGTCGGTCATAGAAACTAATCGGGAAACAGAAAATGCTATTCAGAATCTTGCAGCAGTATGAGCAAGAAGGAAGACAAAGTCCTGGAAAACTTGGAATTTTAACTTAAACCTTTGAAGCCATAATCTCTTACCATTTGATAAAAAGGAAGGAAAATTAAGATGGCAAATTTTAAGCTCAGTCCAGTGACATAAGAAGTCGGAACTCGGGTATTTTCTTTGCCTTACGTTCATGAGATGTTTAATACTACAGATCTTTCTCGTTTCTCTGTTACTGGTACAGCACACTCCATCAAACAATCTTCCAAAATCTTGTTTACCCCTTTTCGTTTCTCCCAGTTTCAAAGAGTGATTGCTTTGTTAGCTCTGAGTGAGTTGAACCTGGTGATTATTTCAAAATACGGACTGGCAACTTCATGCAGCATACTCTAATTGGTCAGAGCGAATAATGTCTCCTGGGCCAAGCACATTTTTAACACGATAGTGATTGGCCTCAGTAGGATTCTTCTACGCATGTCACCGGCTAACAATGTCGTTATTAGTTCAATACACTATATTTCCAGTATGTTATTGCAGAATTATTTTCATCACCAGTATATGCCTCCACCCTAATCAAGTCCCTCTTTTTTTTTTTTGTTTTTAGCACCCAGTTTCCGCTCAACAGTGTCAACTCCTTCCTCTACTCCACCTTCTGGCAATTTATTCGTTCCCAGTCCCGTTCCGTTGCGCTCCAAAGTGTCCACCCCAGTAATCGTTGTTGCAGTGTCTACGGTTTTCATAGTGATGTCAATCATTGGTATCGTGGCTGTGCTCATGTTAAGAAAGCGGCGTCGGTTTATCCAGGGTTGCATGGTCCGGGAATATCACCAACAGTTAAATGAGTGGAAAGCTACAGTGTCATGAGCCCATGATCATTTGATGGTATTGCGGTTTCATGCATGAGCTTCTGGCCGGAGGATCCACAGTGCACGCGCTGTTCACGTGCACTGCGATGTTTTTTTAATGGGTGTGCCTTGAGGGGGGGGGGGGGGTGAATAAGAATCTATCATTTACGAGTTTTGTAAATGATTCTAAATGGTTTGTTAGCGGAATCTTCCAGCTTTCGATGGAAATTGAACTCTGCACAATGCACATTCAGAAAGAATAAAGAATTAAAAAGAAAACGGGGTTCGAAATTTTCGAAACCAAAACCGGACTGTTACTGAAAAATAGAAACCAGAAATGAGCTCTGAAGACTGGAAAATAATATAGTACCTGAACAATAGCTAAAATTTATTACACGGAATGAACGATCAAAGGACTGATCAGGATACAGGGATCAGAACCGAATGAGTGAAACATGACATAAAACCTGACATTACCGTGTACTTTTATATCAATAATACAAAGATCGAACTGGTATCATTGATGTGAACTATTTTCTTTATTTTATATCATCATCATCGTCATCACTTTTTATGTTTTTTTTTTTGTATTTTGGGAACAGCAAACATTGTAAAGGAGTGTATTATATAGGTAACGACAATAAAATTTTATTTTAATTTATAAGTGCATTTTGAATCGCTTCTTTTCTGTCTTGCCTTAGTAGATTTCTCATTGATCATCCTTTGCACCTTGTACGCCGCTACAGACACATTAAGTTAGACTGGGTGTTGTGTTAAGTTAATGTGTGTGATTGTTTGAAGGGGAGGAGGGGGAAGGGTCGTTGGGGGCCGGTCAAAGTCTATACTACTCTGTCTGTGTTTTTTGGCTGTAACTTCTGAAGTGAAAAAATTAATAAAATAAAAAAAAAAAAAAACTGTGACTGCTGTTAAACGGCAGACTGAACGCAAACATTTGATTTTATTTTTTTCCCGCTGGAACTGATAGGCAAATGTCGCGATGAATTTAAATGATGAAACACTTCACAGTTAATTTAGCATGAAATCAAATGCATAATTAGCTATGTAAGACAGTTCCAATTCCCCCCAACCCCCCCCCCCCCCCCCCCCCCAAAAAAAGACCTAGTTAACATAATGACTGAAGAGTCTACTCTGGATTCTTTTTCCGTAATAGCCGGAGTGAGCTTTTGAAAAAAAAAAAAACCCAGGCCGTGCTGCTAAACATGTTTAACAGAGTAGGCAGTCAGTTTCTATGAACAGAAATGAAAGAACTCCGCCACCTCTGGCGACTCAACCGAGCAGCCCACTTGCTGAACAGTTGCCAGTTTTCTTTCTTTCCTGGTAACCTTAATTGTCATTTAATGATTTCTTGGAATCTGTAAAATGTAACTCTTACCCGAAAAGTCGCGTCCCAAGCGCTGCTAAACAATACACAAACCGGAAAATGCGTTTCTTGGAAAGACAGGAAGAATATAACGTACAATGCTATCTAGACACCGCTATTGTTATTTTAATCAGGCTCAGGCCGAAACAGCTACGGATTTAGTGCCATCTAAATACTGAAATGTATTGAATGTTTGAGATTTTACCAAATATATGTTGGAGCGTTTAATATTCATTCCTTGTAATCTCAATTTCATATAATTCGATGATTTCTTAGAACCTGCAAAAACTGATCTGGAAGACTTCGTAGCGTGCTTAAAAGCATAGATTTTTACAGGATAAGGCGGTCCTTGCGGTCGATACTCCGTCTCGCTTAACTATCAAGACACTTCCACAATTTCTTTCCTTTTCTTCGGTTTCCATGGCAGTTAAGCTGTATATCAAGGCTAGCTGGTTCAAAGAATCTGACTTACACTGCGCCTGGCGTTGGTAGCTAAGCTAAAACGTACAGCAGATTAGATGTGATAGTTTTCACAGACTATCAGTTCTACAGTTATCATTTCGTATCGTTCTATGGTTGACGGCAAAACTGTTTGCCTATTATCAGATAACTCAGTGTTAAAACTGAGTTATACATATCCATGTCAGAATCGGCCGAATTGGTTAAAACTTGAAGATGCATGTATAGGGCTAAAAAAGGTTCTGAATCAGTTGTCCCAACTTAGAGGTGCACCGTTGCAGCGAGACCAAAAAAATGGGGAATCCAAAAATGGTTGCCCTTAGGTAGAGAGCATGTGCGATAAAGAACAAAATTCCTTGCTAAAACGTAATAACAACCTCGTCACTGCTTGGTTCTCTTGTAACCAGAGAAGTCTGTATCACTACTGACCAACGTATTGAGAGACTGGCACTGACTTCATAAATATCAGTGAAGTTTTATATTGTTCAAATTAAACAGACAGTAATTTGCGTGCATTGTGATACGTGCAAAAGATTATATTATCAGAGTTTTGAACAATGTTCTAACTTGATTTAAAATGGTAACCAAGAAGTAAAAATGACAGCTATTTAACTCAACATAGTTTAAGGTACAATCTCTGAAGTCCAACTGATGACTCTGTAACACTTGTCAGTTTATATCAGTCATACGGCTTCACTATAAAGTCACTATAAGTCCAGAGTTAGCTTTTCCTTTTAGTGGACAGTTTTACGGTTTAAAATGTCCACTGAGCTCCAGCCATGACCGAGTACATAGGCGGTGGCGGTAGTATACCTCTAATAACACCGTTACTCCTTACATTCCAAGCGTAATCATACATGGCCAGCAGGTCATTCTCCAGACCTCTAGCTTCCACAACATTCTCGGCAAGTTTATAACGAACCCACAGTTCATATCCTTTACGCAGGGCATCATTTATCAAGTCTTTTTTATGATTGCCGTTAGTGCAGTACCCAATAATTCTGTTTTTCAATCTTGGACACAATCCTCCCCGGGGGCACGTGCTGCCGACATAAACTACCCTCTTTGGCTGATCATTTCGAGTAGCTCGCCATTCATAGATTCCACAGTTATTACCAACTCCACCCAAGGCATCTCCAATATCTGACTTCACATATCCTTCTTGACCATGGCTGCGTGCTTCAAAGATTATCCTGTTATTCGTAAAGGGTACCATGGCCAGTATCCACGTAGACCAACCTGCGCTTTGTGGGGGTTGAAGACGACTGTTTTCTCTTAACCTCTGCCTCTGAGCCATCCCGCTTCAATCCAGACTGTGAAATGCTGCTTAGTGAGTTGGCTAAGTGGCAGTCTCCTTACTCAATGAAGTATTCGAGATGGAGGCGCTGCGTTACTGCCTTCGCTCATTTTTATGATGCAACACCTTACGGTGTTATCCAATGTCTAGCAAGCACGTGTGTCATGTGATCAAAAGACAAACAGGTTACAAATAATCAACCAATAAAAATGCTAAAATGACATCCACATGGCAACGTTTTTACGTTTTTCCGGTTTTCCAAGAAAAATCCCTAGACAATATAGAAAACCGGAAGACGAACAGAGAAAAAAAAACAGTGAACCTCTTTGTTCTCACTGCGTATTTTCATCTTTTTGTTTATTAGTTTTCACTACAAATGAACCATTCGGCGTATCCGTTTGTAATACTGAATTTTTCAGGGTTTTGAAGTTTGTTTTGAAGGAGTCGATGATTTCTTAGGGACTATTGGTTTAATCTTTTAATTTCAAGACGTGATCTGAATAACAAAATTTGTCTTTGTGCTTTTTAAGTGCGATTCTTCAGTGTCTCTGGGGCCAACTTGGACATTTCCCACATAGTCTTTGAAGCGACTAAAAGCTTTGAATTAACTTAGGTGTGAAACTTCAGTGTCTCTTTACACTCCTAGGGATATTCAAAATATTGACGTCAAGTTAGACTTTGTGTACCTTTTTTTATCATGCCACACCTTAACCTTTTACCCAACACATATGTGTCACGTGACCAATTAGTACTCAGCATTTCATAATTTTATTCCACTCCCGCCATGCGTCTGTCCTTCCAGTTTTTGTAAGAAACATATCCTAAACAATACAATTAAATTTTTCTTCAATAAGTTTTGAGCCCTGTTTTCTCTCGCACTTTTCATATGCACTTTTCATATGGCTGTCCTCGCTATCAACGAGAACACCAGAACAAATAAAACTGATTCGATTTACTGATAAGCCTATGTAAATTTTTACGACCAGCCTCTAAACAAGCGTAAACATGGACAGGTTTTCTTGGAAAGACTGTAGACAAGTTAAGGCGGGGGTAAACCTGAAAGCCGTTTTCATGCCGATTAAAATCGGTTTCATGGAAATATCTCGTTCACGTTTCAAGCAATCCAAAATCTCTCTGCTTAAAACGGAAACCAATGTTATTGGGTGTTTTGTGAATTTTTAGGTGAATTTTGGGTATATTTGGGAGGAGATAGTTTTTCTTGAAAAATTGGTAAAATTAAGAGAAATAAGAAATATTGAAGATTTAGTGAGGTTTTAAAATTAGAATTTGTAGTTAATAATTAATAGACGGATACCCAGTTAGTCCACTAGCAACCTGGGGTGCTCTTGCGTGGTTATCGACTGTCTGTTGGTGTTTTAAAAATCATTTTCTTTCTTTTATCTCTTCTTCAAACCTCTAAAAATCCCATTCAAATTCACGTTTACCCCCACCTTAAATGAGCAGCGGTTGATTGTTTAAGATAACCTTCGTGCGATGTAAAAAGTAAGATGATCTTCTAGGATGGTACCCACACGACCACATCAGCTTTGCTGAACTTTTAATCGTGTTTAAATAAATGCTGTTATTATTATTATTATTATTATTATTATTATTATTATTATCATTATTATAATTATAATAATAATAATTATTATTATTAATGTCCTTAGCTCCCATGAATCTCCTGTAGCTCAGTGGTATCGGAAGACCTTAGGTTCGACTCCTGATAGGAGCACTCGGATTTTTTTTCCGAGTATGCCTGTGTCACTTACTGAATAATAAATCATTCTCATCTTCTTGTATGTCACTGTTTCTTTTGCAGATTAGTCAATCAAAATTGCCTTCAATGTGTCTGCGAGGTTTTCAGTTCCGGATTCTGATTTGGGCAGCACCATCAACGTGACACTATCTATAACATTAAATACAGCTCAGCAGCAAACGATCACCAAAAGTAGGATATTATTCTAGGGGTCGATTTCCAGTTCTCCCTCCCTTGATAACTTTGGTCTTCACTCAGATTAACAGTTGGGTGCACTCTTGTATTTTTATTTCAAATGTTACCGACCTTGTTGCATCGCGACCAAACTCTCAGCTTTGAATCGCTATTTCCTGTAACCTGAGTATCACGCTTTTCGAGGTGGGAGAACCGAGGAGAAACCCTTATCCAAACCGCTCCTCCCTCTCCTTAGGAAGGCCTGATACTCGTGTTATTTTTCCGACTTTTTTTAGACCAAACCGTGCCCCCCTCCCCTCCCCTATTTGATCAGTGTATATATTGGCCATTGTTGTACCCAGTACAATAAAGAAGACAAAGAGAACTGACCCATAATAAGGAGTCATTTTAAAAATCGCTGTATGCTTTGCTGATCATCATGTGTGACATACGATACGCCTGCCCGTTCTCACGCGATATCATTTTCCATTTGTGACAATTACAACGACGAGATCGAGAAGCCTAAATCAAATACCAACCGGATTGGGTACATTCTTCACGGATTTGTATAAGATAAGCTTTGTTTTCGATCGAAGATGAATGTCAAATTTGCTGCATACATAGCAGTTGTGCTTCTAGTTATAAAACTATCGAAATCTCAGCGGAGGCTACCACAGTGCCGAAAGGTCGACAAGACCAAGTTTCCCGTCTGCGTGAACGATGGCTTTATTCGGACAAGTGTGTATCTTGCGAACGATATGTACGGATATTCAGTGATCATGAAGAAAATAACATCAAAACTCGGCAGTTGTTCAAACTATACAAGCTTTATCCTTTGTTCGTTGTATGTACCGCGATGCAAAGAAGATATCGCCAAGCCGTTGCTTCCGTGCCGCGATGTTTGCGAAGAATTTGTTCGGGGATGCGGGGAACGAATGGACACGAGTGGATTGAACTGGCTGAAGCCGCTCTGCAGCTTGCTAAAGACAAATGAAACGGACCCTAGTTGTCTAAGGCCAACGGGTTTCAAACCTTCGGATAAACCGCCTCTAAGTAAGTATGCTATTATAACTGATACAAAAGTGAACAATACCGTAACAAGCCAATATGTGATAAATTCCCGGCGAGATTTAAAGACTGCGGAGGCTGGAAAGACTGATAAAATTACATCATAAGGTAGGTTTTACTGTTGGAAGAAGGTTTAGGAACTAAGGCAATTGAATAAATATGCTGAAAACCACCGGAACAAGCGGTATTTTGGAGGACGAACAATAATAGCATAATTTGCATTTCGATCCGGGTGTACATCTCAAATTTTGGGAAGGGGTATGCGGCTATGCTCAACCTTTTATAAGAGAGAAAGAAGGAGGCTTTTCATACCCTGTTTCAGACCTGGATTGCCCCCTAAAACCAATTCCTTTTTTGAAAACAAAAACGCAAAAATCTCTGTTCTCTTTCAAACAAAAACCCACAGAAACCATATCCATTGAAGCAGAACTTCGAATACAGTTAATGCTGGGACGGGCCGGGGAGGGGGGGGGGAGGCCGTCACACGCACGCGCATGGAAATTAGCACTTCAATTCACACCGTTCTACTTTGAAATACGTATTGCTGGCTTTTCAGGGTTATTCAAACTCTAAAATTAAGAAAACGCGTACCAGTGTGAGGAAATCTTGCACCGTGTGTCCGGTTTTTGTGGGTCATAATAGCGAATTTCTATTGATTTATGTTGTTAATCGTCACTGACAGGTCTGAAATGTAACGCAAAGTTGTCAAACGAGAGGTGTCAAAGTGTGGAGACACGCACATTCATACCGAGCAGTATGCAACACCAGTTCAAACGCCAATTAAATGAGACTATGAACAAACTGGTCAACAGCGTTAAAAGTGAGTCGTGTAAAGATATTCTGAAGAAACTTGCCTGTGCATCGTACACGCCTCCGTGTGACGGCGACAAGATGAAGACGGTTTGTATGAGCAAGTGTGACGTGCTCCGTGACGACTGCCCTGAAGCACTGAACATCTCTGACGTTTACACTTACTGTGCGGAGCCTGCTCTGGGAAATTCGGACAGCGGTTTCTGTGAGCTAACGAGGTGGCCTAGTGCGAGGCACTGGGACACAGGTACAGTACAGTATGAGTTGACTAGTTAATTCAGGGACACAAGCATACTGAACACCAGCCATATTATCACCTAACATAGCACGGGAAAAACAAACGAATTCACTCACGTGTTTAGTTCGCCCAGTCCTATTTCAAATGATGTTGTGACCAAAGTAGAAGCAGAATCAGAACTGAAGAAAAACACTGCTCTCATCTGCTTATCTGTCTACTTCCCCACCCCACCCCCAAGAGAACTTACTCGTAAGCTAGTATTGTATTGGCCATTTCTTTTGCTATTCAACGGTATGAAGACAAAAGAATGTCCTTGCCACTCTCGGTAGGGATTTCAGACTGGGAATTCTGTGATTTAAAGTATAAATACCAGTATATAAATGGGACTAGTAATATCACAGATTAAAAGTGCGATCGACATGCCAATTTGATAGACCGCACGTCTTCA
This sequence comes from Pavona decussata, assembly GCF_977016875.1. Taxonomy (NCBI): domain Eukaryota; kingdom Metazoa; phylum Cnidaria; class Anthozoa; order Scleractinia; family Agariciidae; genus Pavona; species Pavona decussata. Next base: position 6,340,307 of record NW_028145860.1, on the reverse strand, counting down.
CGTGAAAATGAGGCCAGATTCTTGCATCAAAACGAGGTAAATTTGGGCGACAGAGAAACAAAATGGCCGCCAACCTCGATTTGTTCCGCTTGCATTTGCACAGGCAGCCCAACGCAAACACAAAATTAAACTTGCGGTCTCCCATTGTCGACCACGATAGCTTCTGGGGCCTTTTTAAGTAACGACCCTCTGGATGAGACGAGTCTTCGGTAAAAGCATCGAAGCATCCATTAAAGTAACAAAAGGCATCGTTAGTCCGGTGTAAAGGTAATCAAACCCAGCTTTATGTTCTCTTTCTCTACAGAGAAACCGCACAAACTGCCGTCTTCATTCCCAGGAGGCCTCATTGCAGTCCTCGTTTTGGTGCCACTGTTAGCGGTCATCTTTATCTACGCCGCCGTGGTTGTGCGCAGGCGCTATGAGCAGAAGAAAAGTGGTTATGTTCAACAGCGAACAACGTATACGGAACCCGAAACTGCGACGGATAATAAGCTAACGGTGTAATGATTTATGCATTCTATGCTGATGTCATTACCTTTTAAATTTTATACACATGGGATTGGCACAAGATTCCGTGCACGGCAATCTAAACGGCGCCTGTTGCTACGGTCCTTTTCATATATGTTTCACTTTTGTAAGCTCCTAAGTTACCTCTGAATATAAATACGAGCACATAAACAAAGGTCGTATTAAACTTGGCAACCTCGTTGCAAATGGCAAAGGTGGGGTCAATACGTATGTGTGTTAAGCAATGTTTTAGACAACAATTGCAATAGATACCACCTTTGCAACGGCTAGTTTTAACTTTTGATTATTTTAATTAACATCTGTTTATTTATTTTCTTAGTATGTAAAGTCTTAGTATAGTTTAATTAAGGTTTCCCCTATCGGTAGAGGGTCTTTCCTAGGCTCATTTTTGACACGCAAATAAAGTTTATCTAAGTGCCCATCTTATTCACAGTCTTGTTGACAAAACACATGAACCGAAGGTAGCAATTTCTTGAAACTGTTTTTTATAGTTCCCCTTAAAAATTACAGTTCTCTTCCTTAGTCTACCTGATCAAAAAACGTAAAATAGAAATTCACAAATTTAAACTAGGAAACAATGTTCCTGGTGTTCCTATAAACGTTTTAATTTAAAATGTACTCTTTCCCCACTGCACCGTTCGTCTTATCTGATTCCTCTTTTTTCTCATGAGTCATGCAGTGCGAGTGGATCAAATTTAAAATTAACTTCTTCTCAACTTCTAATCACCTAATACTGACGTTTTGGTACCGGGACGGACGATTAGTTTCAAGAAAGGCGACTATTCGACGTCGTTGAGTAAGGGCAGGTATATCCATTTTGACGTAACCTTAGAAAGGAAGTAGGTGGCTTGGTTGGGGGTATCCTTTAAGGACACGGTCAAAGGTGCATGATGTGGTATGACTGGCCCCCGAACGTTTAAACTGTTTTACAAGCATATTTTGTATAGATTAAGAACAAATCATGATAATTGTTATCTAGAATAAGGAATAGAATAATAGAATTAATAGAATAAAGCTCAATAGAATAAACCTTAACTTTAATTGACGTATTGCTTGCCCTTCATGTTTCAATCTTTGAAACGATCTTTGCGAATTGAAGTTTAAATTGTCCATAGGACGCCCAGCTTAAAACAAGACGTTTCGGTTTGAAAAGGCCCTGGCCTTTCCACCCTTATTTGTTGTTGTCAAACAAACACCAAAGGATAAAATACAACTAACAAACACATTATTAGTTAGAAATACACCTGGCATGGGAAACGAGTTGTACATGACAACATACTGAGTGGAATATTTTCTGTGGGGGAGGGGGAGGGGAAGCGAGGAAAAGTGAGAGAAAAAGGGGGGACTGGGAAAAGGAACCCCTCCCTTTCCTCTTCCCAGTCTCCTCTTTCTTCTCAATTTTTTTTATTTTTTTGTTTAGTTTTGTATTATTTTGTCACATGCGCGTGAAAGTGATTTTTTGGACGTGATCCGAACTTCTCACCTGCGAATACAGTAGCGGCAGGCCTGATGACTGAGGCGCCTGTAATTAGCAGGCTATACAAATTCTAGACTTAACAATGCAATACCAGAGTTTTGATTGGCTCAGCGGCCACTGAATATCAGCCACATTATACCATGCTCGAGAAATAAACTTGAAGGGGGCGTTACACCTGAACGCCATTTTCCCGCCACTTGACATGGCTTTAATGAAAATATCCCGTTCGCGTTTCAAGGAATCCAAAAACCCTATTTTCATATTGTGAATCTGTGTTGTGGGGTATTTTGAGAGTTTTTGGGTTGTTTTTGGGTATATTTGGGAGGAGCAGTTTTTCTAGAAAGATTGGTAAAATTAAGAGAAATAAGAAATATTGAAGAATTTAGTGAAGTTTTAAAATTGGAATTTGTAGTTAATAATTAATAGACGGATAGCATTTAGTCCACTAGCAACCTAGGGTGCGGTTGCGTGGGTATCAACTGTCTGTTATTGTTCCAAAAATTATTTTATTTCTTCTGTCCCTTCTTAAAACCTCTTCAAATTTCATTCAAATTTAGGTGTAACGCCCCCTTAAAACATCTTTTGGCCTTTCTTGCGAAACGAAATCAGCAAGATGTTGCAATACTTCTAGGCTGTTTTTACTAAAACTTTCAACTCGCGCATGTTGGATATGGAAGACCATGGAATGACAGGGAATGATTATGGGTCAACTCTTCGCTACGCGTCGCGTTGGCTATCTATCGTCTCTTATCCCACGCGTCCCACGCGCGCTTGTCAAATATTTCTAATTATCTACAGGGAAAATAACTGCTTAATAATATATGACTAATTGCGTTGCATCATTTTCAGAAGATTTATAAAGCTCCCTATTAAAATACACTTTCCATTCTACTTCAAATGCCATTAAAGAGAAAAAAAATAGTAGAAAAAACATCCGCTAGCAATCAGTGAGGAATCCTTCAGCGCGTGTGCTTGCCTCATATCCAGGGGCCAAGGGCAGAGTAATTAAATTCTTAATGACATACCGAAGCAAATGTATTTCACAGGACGATTCAACCATCATGCATTGAAAGACGCCAACACTGAATTTAAATCGTAAATGTAACTGCAAATTTTATTCTTATAGCTTTTTAATTATATACACATGACCCCATAAACTTCGTAGCTTTTTAAAGAAAAAAAAATGTGTTCAAATAAAAGTCATCTATCCATTTCACGGATGCCATCCTTCACACCGGAACTTTGTTGTCAAACTTGACATCAAACCGTTATTTTGAGCCCTTAAATTCTATTTTGGACCCTGTTGTTTTGATGCCATTGCCAACCGTACTTCTTGTACGATCTTGTTTAAGCAGACTGTATGAAAGTAATGCGGATCCCATATCAGACCGTCGGCTGTCTAGTGACGTACAGAGTATTAGAACCAACATTTGAAGAGTCTGTTGGGCATATTCCAGTACAAAAATAATGTTTTTTGTTTTCGCATTTCTGACCCTTCATACACTGTTGACCACTGTTCTTGGTGGAAAGAAATTTTCTTTAAAATTACAATTTAAGAATGGTAAAGCGAAGGTTCTTTTCTTTCACTGCAAACCGTACCGCTACTCCTGTGTTCGTTGTCGCGAGGGAGCGAAAAACGCGCGCTAGTGTTGAAAAATACTCGCGCCAAAATTGTTTTTTCCATGCAAGACATTCCCGGCTTTACTTTGAATTAAGTGTTGATCTAGTAAAACCCGGCATCACGTACAAGGATGTTTGAAAATGAATAAACAAGAAGACATTTCTGTGCCGGTTTTGTAAAGCACATTAAGTATTGGCTTATGTGAGTTGTTTCCCAAAAATACTTGGGCAATATAGCCCCCACACGCTATGTATGGCAGCCCGCAGTATAGATAATTCAATCAGTTAACGAATCGCTCGTGAAGCAAGCAAGCTAACAACCATGCTGCTGTTAATTCTGCTGTTAAACTGTGTGTTTTTCGGAGCAATAGATATTACACTTGCAAACAAATGCGAACGAATAGATACCTCACTTCTCCCAGCCTGTACCAACATTGGCTACAACTTCACGGCGAATTTTTCCAGTGTGGGACTACAGAGCTACCAAGCTTATGTGTCTTCAGAAATCGCACTTTTTGCCGATCGTTTCAATAGCTGCTCACCGCATTTAAAAGCTTTCGTTTGTGCTCGTTACGTTCCGAAGTGTTCCGAAAGCATGGAAGGACCAGTGCTGCCTTGCCGAGAAGTTTGCGAACAGTTTGTGGACGACTGCGGAACGCCTTTAAGCGAGAGTGGACTTTACAACCTGTATGCTGCATATTGCAGACTACTTTCGTCGGAAAAAGACAACTCCAAACAGTGTTTTAAACCTCCAGGATTTGTTGCTATATCAAACGGAACGAAAGGTGAGTTTCAACTCAGATTTTACTGACATTTTACATCGATTAGTGGTTAAATAATGACTCGTCCTCGATCGAATTAAGTTCTGATATATAGTCATTAACAAAAACGACTATCATTTCTTAAATTAAAGTTCTTCTTAGCGTTTTAGAAGCCTAATTTAATGAGGCACAATTTTCCTTTATATAGCAGTTTTGTAAATCAAGTTGTATAACAAAGGAAATAATTCATTACAAATAAGGGAAAAAGGAAATCGGGTATAACCCCGAAATTTTTGGTAAACGAATTTAGTCGCGTGAGACGATTGAAATTAAAGTTGCTTGTTGACTAAGTCAATATTTCGACTAGATAACGATTTAAAATTATCAGCCAGTAGAACAAAAATATAAAGGGTAATAAAATTGTCATTGTCCATATAATCACCGGTAATTGTGTTTTTCAGCAGGTGAAAAGCAGAAAGAACTTTAACAATTGCTGAAATTCCAGGAAATAATATTTTAGGCCGGAAAACCGTATGATTTGTGTTCGGGAATTTCGTTGCGTACAGTAAATATTAGCAGCCTCAAGTTCATCTTGACAACGAATTACAACAGTGCATGAATAGAAGCAAATATATACACTGATTATCGGTATAGAGCTTTGTGTTTAATATTTGTTTATCTGCAATTGCTGTAGTAACTATGGTTAACCTCTTAAATGAAAAGAAGAACTACTCAACTTAATAATTATTAATATTTTGTTCATTTCCGCCTTTGAAATTAAAAAACCTGAGGGAATCACTTGACCAACGAGTATCAGACAGACACTACTAGAAGTGTTTTCAAAACGTGTAGGTTGACACGGAAATATCTGTTTCTGCTGAGCTAGAGATGACATATAATATCAGTAACATGTCCTTTGGAATTCTTGTCATTGGTGATATCAATCTTCGAGAATTAGGAGAATTGGTTGAAAACTTATTTCATAAAAGCGTGTTTCTTTTTAAACCATGACTTTTGCAACTTCAAAGAAAAACAAAATTAATTTTCCAGATTTCTAAAATGTTAGTTATAACAAAAACTAAAGGCGACTCGGTGGGGTAATTACTAAAGTACCTCCTCCAAGCAGTACGTTTTAAAAAGAGAAACTTATTCCCTTATTCAGCAGTTTTTGATCATGAAATAAACAAGTTGGGTTACCGAAATATTTTCAATGAATTATCTCTTTTTCTGGTATCGTAGACGGGGGCCTTTCTCGTGACATCCAAGCATAGGAAGAATGAAGATTTTTTTTGCAATATTACCAGTCTCCATTGGTCAAATTTCTTGAAAATTGCCTATCTTGAAAAATCGTTTCTACTGACGTTTTGGAAGGAAAATATCAAGGGGTCACTTGAAAGATTTTCACAATATCCCTTATTTTGTTATTTTTGACTATTACACTGAATAGCTACGACATATTTTTCTAAAAATGGAAATATAAAATGTGAAATCCATATTGCAAACTCATGAAAAAATATTCCTTGCTCATGCTGATAATACTGAACTCGATCAGCTTATTAGTTATACAGAGTAAATTTGCCTATTTTTGTATTAGTATATTATGTCGTAAATTAAGACTTTAAAATTTTCTTTTGCTAATAATAAAGCTTACTTAAGCTTACTTAGAGTCATAATTATCAGAAACATTAAGCGCACGTGCATTACTAAACTTTTCGTCATCGTCCAATAAAAAATATATAGGGAGTCACCAGTCTAAAATTGATATTGTGTGGTTCTTAAGAACTGAGCTCGAAATTGACTTTTGATATACGTGTAATCAGATTTAAGTAAAACGTAAAACCTTGATGTAATCATTTAAAAAGTTAAGAACTGGATAGGAAGAAAACTCACCACTGTCGGCAACTACGTTGGTAAGCAATGAGATGTAGCATGACGTATCATGCTGCTGTTTAGGAAAGGGATACCACAATACATGATCCTAAAATAAAACTGACATTTTACCTGTCAAACGAAGTACCCACGTGTGCTTTTTGGATTATTTTGGAATCGGATAAAACCCGTACAAGACGTCATCGTATATTACTTGTTACAGAAGCTATTATATGATCTAAAATAGGACAAAAAATATCTAACAATTTCCTGTTTCCGGAATGAATTGGCATTCTTCAGTTCGTTTAGAATGCGCGAATTTGCGTTCTCATCGATCGATATTACGTGTACGCTGTTATTCCTAACCCAGAATTGGAACAGTCCAGAATGAATACAACTGAAATTTACTTCAGTAAAACGACCTTCCCTTTTGCAGAACGAAGGCTGCCAAGCTGTGAAGCAGAAACCAAGCCTGCATGTGTGGACGGCAATCTAAGCAGCCTGGGAAATAGGACAAGGACCAGACTACAGTCTTCACTCAACAGCCTCGCCTCAGTCCTCAACAGCAACTGCTCGGTTAACTTGAAAAGACTAGTTTGCTTCACCGAAGCAGCACCATGTGACACCCAAAATGGCCACACCCTATTCACCTCTCAATCATTGTGCCAGGAGGTCAGAAGGAGTTGTGATGGTGAATTTCAAAGACACAATATCTTCTTTCCAAAGTGTATCCCTAACTACTCCGAAGTGAGTGCTGGAGACGGATTGTGTCAACTGCCCCAGTGGCCAGTTCCGTGGCCTGACTCAGGTTTGTGAATGTCTACCCGACGGAGTTTTATTGACCATTTTTCACAATAAAGTACTGTTCCACATTCAGAATTTGAGTACCTTTCGTCAAAGATTTCAGACTTTCGAAGAGTTTGCAACCACAAAGGGTTCCACAAACTTATTACAGTCCAGTACGGCGTTAATCTCAATAGCATGTGTGAACGGTGTTTCGTCGATTTTCGACATGATAGTGCGGCTTTTTTCGCGGTTTTGGTCATCCTCTAATGTCTCGAGAAGGTTGCGATTTTTGCAACACAAAAAAGCTGCAGTCGCATGATTTCAGGAAGGGAACACTCCCAGAAGAGGAAGGTTTCAGCCACACATCAGTAAAGGTACACTTGAAGATTGCCCCTAAGCTATTTAATATCAATAATATCAATTCAGATGGATCACCTTTTGAAGGGTTGAATGTTTTTCAATCTGTTTTCAAACAGGATCCAAAAGTGGACAAAAAAGATTACAATGCTTTTGTAACAAGTGTGAAAATAACACATGCCAAACGGACGGTTCATGTTTTGTGGAGCGCAGCAGAGAAGGAGCAAACACGTTCGTTCAAACCTGCCTTGACAAAGGGCCAGAGCGAGACAGTATATGTAACACTGCTTTGTCAAGCAAACAGGATTTTCACTGCTGCGAAAAGGACTTTTGCAATGGCGAGCATGTTATTGGTAAGAACATTCACACGACAGCTTGTAGTCGGTGTGTAATCAGAGAAAACAACCGGCATATCAAGTAGATGGAAAGACCCCATACGAGGGACACTTATATACCATAACTAATGTTACATAAAATCACAAGGGGCTTCAGCACACGGTGAAATACCAAGAGGGTACTTCATACCTGTACCACGGGAAAGAAAGGGAAAGTTGAACTAAACAGGATAACATATTATATACAATATTACAAAATATATTTTTTTTATATTCCCTGCTTTCCAGCACCTTAGGAATCTTGTTCCCAACTCTTTTTACCATTTCCCCTGAACACTTCCTGTTCCCTATACAACCCGATTCCCACATCTGTTTTCCCATGTAAGGTAGGCAAGGCCAAGGGAACACTTCACGGAAGCAATTACATGTCCTTAACAATGATTTGTAAATAGAAATCCGAGTGCTCCTGATAGAAGCACTCGGATTTCTTTTTTCCGAGTATGCCTGTGTCACTTTCTAGAATAATACATCATTTTCAATGCGGAAATAGTTAGAAAACAATTTGCGTTGTATTTTTAACAGCAAAACCAACAGAGCAGGCCACCGCAGAAAACAGAGACAAAGGCAGAGTAAAAAAGAAAAATGCTCCAGGTAATATTGCACTTTCCAGGTTACGTGATGAGACGTGTTTCTGTAATTCTGTAGAAACAAGATTAAAAAAATCCATGGGTTATTGTGAAAATAGATGTACCATTAAGTACCGTTAAAGGTACAAACGGGAAACAGTTTGGGAAAACTTAACATAACTGTGAAAACTGATGAGACAAATTACATGTACAACATTAATCAACTTTCCCTTCAAAAGTTAAGTGGCACTTGGCAGCTTGTGCACAGCTTCATTTGTGTCTCAATATACACTCCTTAAAACATTAAGATAAATTAACATACTTCAGCTGAATTTGACAGTCGCCTGTTACTGAAAACACTGAAAGAAATGGGATATATACAGTTGCTAAATACAGCAAGAGAATGATGATTTTGCATAAAACGTTTAGTTAAATGTTACAGCATTGAAGTATCTTACAATCAGTTTGTTACAAGAATGTAAGTAGGAATGTAAGGAAAGTACTACAAGGACACAGTCAGGAGTTGAACCTGTGATCTTCCATGCAGCAGACATGGACATCGAAAGCAGGATAACTTTCAAGGTTCATGGGTGACATAATTATATCTTACAACCAGTAGAATGTGTCACCTTTAGATAAGATAAGCTTTATTTAATCAGGGAAAATTCATCAGCTATATTACAACTAAATAAATCATTACAAAGACAATAATTCGCTAATAAACGATGCAAGTGTAACAATTAACAAAAAGCTGCTTTCCACGAATGGCACGCCTTAATAAAGTATTTTTTTAAGTACACGTTTGAATTGCCCCATGTTTGCCTTGCACCACATGTCAGGCCGTTCCATAGGATGGCGCCACTGTAGCTAAAGCTTTTTTTGTAATAGTTTGTGCGCGGAAATGGAACATTGAGTTTATTCTCAGTCGCTAAGGTGGTGCATTTGTTAAAGAGAAGATAGTGAATGTGGAACTTCGTAATGCAGTGATTAAACAATGTTCAATTTATCTTTTTTTGTTTTAGACAATTCAAAACCAGATGAATCAGATAAAAAGAAAAAGAGTGGCATATCTGGAGGGATCCTAGCTGTTGCAGTAGTTGGAGTTTTAATTTTAATCTTTCTTATCTCATTTTTATTACATTTTACTGTGAAGAAGCTGAAGAACAACTCAAAAGCACGTCGACGAGCCAGTGGAAAATATGTTAATAGATCAAATATATCGTCCAATGGGCGAGCCGTTACTATTGGGGACAGTAACAAAGGGTTTAAAGAATGTGATGTATCAAAAATTGAGAGTGCTCTTCATTACTAGTCAATAATAATAATAATAATAATAATAATAATAATAATAATAATAATAATATTTATAATAATAATAATAATAATAATAGCAAAAAATGATTAATAATAATAATGATAATAATAATAATAATAATAATAATAATAATAATAATAATAATTATGATTATAATTATTTTTATTAATGATTGATTAACCAATTATTTATATGATAAAGCTCATCTGTGATGGGCTCTTCCAATCACAGCTATGGTTAATCAGGTGCCAACATACATACGTACCCATACAAGCTAATAAGATGAAACATCTGCAATGTTGTAAACTTGTTAGATGTTGTTAATAATGAAATATGGTCCACTACTTTTGACTGAAGCGATCTTGTCAAAGATAATTAGTTTCTTGTATTCTTATTACCAGTTGTGTTGTTTCCCAAAATTATCGGTAAATTAGTCTCTTGTTTAGTTTTGTCACCTTTCCAAGCCTTAATGTTTTTTTCTGCTATAGTTTAAAATACCTGTAACTTGTTATTAGTTGCCATAGCTATTGTGTGCTCTTCTTATATTACTGTTTTGTATTCATATTTAAATTTAACTTTACTAAACTTCCCTCATAGCTTAGAATTAACGTTTTCCTCCCCTCTTTTCTTTTTATGTGTGCATTTGTGTTTTCGGCTTTCTTGATGACCTCTTTGTTATTTCTTTTATTTGAATACTGATATCAACTGGCTACCTGGCTTCGGTAGCCCCTATAATTATTCCAGGAAGCTAGTACTCTAATAATATTATTACTTTTAGTATTTTCTTTATTGTAATTTTATTTTTGAGCAAGAGTGGGTACAAATTAAGATTGAAGATTAAAAGAGAATATCAATCAATACATAAAATGATATTGATTTAATTTAATAGACCCTTTTTCCTATCAATTATAACTATTAAGTAGACATCAAGAAAATATTTCATTATCTATCTGAATTTAGGTGAAGCATAAACTTTTCTGTTTCAAACCAATTTCCTGTATACATTGTACTGTACAAAATGACAACAATAAACAACTTTGCTACAAAATTATTAAAGCTGTTGTGTTGTAAACTACGTTATACTGTTGGTGCCACTTAACTAATCAACTCCCTAAACTTTAATTGCAATCAGGTGTCAAGCAAGGTAAATCCAACATTCTCATACAATTTAATTGCAGCATCCCTGTAGAATTCAGTAATAAGACTCACTGATGTTTTTCCATGGTGTTTGTGATATTTGAGAATATGTAGAGTAAGAGCCCTCCCCAGGCCACATCTCTGGTACTCGGGGTGGACTGCTAACCAGTGTAGGCGGCCTATAGATGTCCCAATCTCATCTTGCCAGGCAAAGGCTGTTGCTATATATCTTTCTCCATGTCTTATGAAGAAAAACCCATCTGCTCTGAACAGTGGACTTGATGCAAACCTAAAATTTCATTTTAAACCGTAATTGAGTTATTAGCTTTATTTATTAAACTTTTCCGGTTTGTTTGAAAGGCATCATCAATAAAAAGACTTTTAATTTATTACAACTGTAGAAAACTGGGAGGTAGAGAAGTATAGTGGTTATTGCATCAGAAAACTGTCTCAATGCTAAAAAAAAACTAATCACTTCTGTTTTCGGAACGACAAATGCTTCATTGAAAGTGTGAAAAGGGGCCAGCAGTACCTCATAAATTTGGGGGCAACATTCTCTTCTCTAAAATTTTTGGCACCTTACATTTTCAGAACATATGAAACTGTATTAGTTTTAATACACAAATTTACCTTTCAAAAGGTCACAAAATGAAGTGGGAATGTAGGAAATAACATTTAAACTATTTTGCTCTCATGTTCTTGTTGAGTGCCCTGAGCCTGGGACTTTTGCTTATTGTTGAGCCAGTTCCTTAGACAAGACACTCTACTCCACATTTTGACCTAGGTGTAAGAGTGCATGTTATTGGTGACATACTACTGATGGACAAGTATCCCATGCAGGGGAATGTAGGGGCGACACAGCAATGGACTAACCAACCTCCCCCCCTCCCCCTGGATAAGTTTGCCCCTGGCTCTTAGTCTCACTTAGCCTTGGCTTTGCTTTACCCAAAAGTAATACAACAACAAGACACTAACCTTTCCACAAATCTTTCTGCACTCCAATCAGCAACAAAATCACCAAATGCCTTTCTTACTACAATTATATAAGAGAAGACACATTGAGGGTAAAGTTAATTACAAATTTAGCTGTACCATGTGCAGTAAAATATGTCCTTTTTGCAGATAAAGTTAAAAAATGTTCACTGACCAACTTCAATCCATCTGCATTCATCACCTGGCTGCAAAGAAAAATTTAATCCTTCAAACTTAAGCTAGCAGTGACTGTAGCAAGCGTTTCTGTGGTATTGTCTGCCTGTGAATTCAGTTACTTTCAATGTTTAACCTTGCATGTACAATAATATTATTCCTCTTTGCCAATTATTATTAAATTTACGCATATATTTTCCAGACTCTGATAGCCAGGAGAGTGAAATGGAAAACTCAACCTTCTGACCATTTGCTTTTCGATAATTTTAGTCTATCAAATCAATATAGATGGTTTATACATTGTAACAGACTAGAGACAAGTCTTGGATTCCTGTGAATTCAGTTACTTTCACCTTTTTACCTTGCATGTACAATTATAACTCTTTGCCAATTATTATTGTCATGAAAAATTTACGTAGAGATTTACAACAGGAGAGTCAGTTATAAATTATAGAGAAAAATGACAAAAAGCATTATAGATGTGCAATATAAATTATTTAAATATATGTGCAATCAGTGAGAAACTAATGAGACGTCAATGGGTAATCGATCAACAATCAATAACAACAATGACATGAGTAATAATAATATTAATGACAGGCCACAACATTTTTGTTCATCCATTGCCCATTGATCATCCATAATAAATCAATGGCTAATCAGTTGATAACTTATTGATTACCCATCAATTATGGAAGATCCATTAGTCAGGGTATTTATTCGATTAATTACCCACCTCAAATAAGTGCCCACCCTGAAAGCCTAAAAGGTAGATAAGCACCCACCCTCGAATAAGTGCCCACCCCACCCCTTCCCAACAAAAAATATTTCTGCACTAGCCCAGCATGAAGTAAGAGAAGAGTCAGTTGTGTTCCAAAATTGATTATATTGTTTAGGCTCGTTTATATTAGCTTTTGTACTTTGTTTTGTGTTGTTGAAGCGAAACAAACTTGTTATCTCTTGTTTTGTTATTCTCTAAAAATGTCCTCGCTTGTGGAAAATGTCAGTTAAGAAAATAATAAGGGCCCACCCTCGAATTAGCGCCTACCCTTATGGGCCAAAATTAAATAAGCGCCCAAGGCGGCTAATGGAATAAATACGGTACGTCTGGTAGAAAGAAAACAAGAGAAACCTGTGTTTTGATTTTTAACATAGCGAGCGCCATATACCAAAGTTCATCACCTCTCTTAAGTGTTTTTCACTGCTTAATTGACGAAAAAACAATACTCAATACTAAATAAAGTCGTCAAATATTGCTGGCATGAAAAAAAAAACAAAAAACACAAAAACAAAAACGGGAAATGCCATGAATTTTTAAACAAGCGTATATTTGAATTGAACTTCGAGCTCGCACAAAATTCTTGCATGCAATGTCAAGCAGTACGTCAAGCTTAACGCAAAAACATCCGGGGAAGCATTCACATTCGGGTAAGAGTGAATGAAGCAATACTTATTGCGTGTAACTCTTACCTTCCAGGTACAAATTACGAAGTTTTCGCGTAATTTTACCTCTGGAATATCTCTTTCTTGGAGCCGGCAAAAATCCAAGCAACACTGGCCCTCCTTCATCTTCTTCTAGTTCCCAGGCTCTACCCAGCAAGGTTTTCATGCAAAACGCCTTTGGCCTCCGAGCTTGTAGCCTGCGAACGCACACGTATTTCCGGCGGAGTGAAAATACGTCTGCGTTCGCAGGCTACCGAGCTTGAGACTGGCGGTTGGTTAGCGCCGTTCAACAAGTGGCAACTTTTTGAATGGAATTTAGAACTCATGAATCTCTATTTCGTTCAACTGCATTCAACAACTTTCAACATGTTCAACGGCCTATTTCAACATTCAACCGGGGGCTGCGTGACACACTGTTCAACATTTGTTGAACAAGAGCTGCTACATTTGTTGATCAACAAATGTTGAACCTTGTGTCACCAGCTTTACAGACATGTCTTTGGTCTTACATGGTTGGGTGAGAGGACACAAAAACAACAACAACAGAACAATGTTCCCAGCCCCAAAAAACCAAAGCAACTGCAGGTTATAGGGGTCCAGTGAAAATAGAGCCTTTGAAAGGTGCAGATCTTCTGTGAGGGCTGTTCCGCGTAGGGGCGTAATCGGGTATGCATAGTTTCTAAATAAATAAATTTATTTTTGTCCGCTAAATGATGATTTTCTTTGTTTTTACTGGGTTTAAAAGGTTGAGAAATTTTAAACGGTTAATTTACCACTGGAAAACTTTTTAACACAGACCACGCTTAAAAAGGGACCTTTTTATTTCAAATCCTCATAGGATAACTGTTTTCAGTTTGAACTAAAAGTTAAAAGTCTTTGCTCATCCTCTTGAAAACAAACTGTGAAAGGACTTGTGACATCCCAACTTCCCAAACTCTAAGTTTCATCACTGTTGCACCAAAATAAATCCAACATTCTCATACAGTTTTAGTGCGGCATCCCTGAACGCTCTGGTAATGACAGTCACTGATAGTTTTCCATGCTCTTTGTGATATTTGAGAACTTGGAGAGTAAGAGCTCTTCCCAGGCCACATCTCTGATATTCAGGGATGACAGCCAGCCAGCGCAGGTGGCCTTCCGTGGTGTTAATCTCTTCTTGCCAGGCAAATGCTGTGGCTACATATTTCTCTTCATGTCTTATAAAGAAAAACCCTTCTTCCTTGAACAATGGACTTGACGCATACCTAACATGAACAGACCATCAGAAAAAAACATTATTGAAAACTGGACAGAATAGAAATTACGAGGGAGGGGACTCTCAAAAGCCGGACAAAGCTTGAAGATCAATTGGAATTTTCAGAAGGGGGGAGGGGATGGGGAGGGGAGAAGGGGTTGAGTTCCGAAAGCCTCTTTGGGTATATATGGATATTTCCAGAAAAACACATTTTGTATGACAGGAAAGTCGAGGATGGACTTCCTGCTATATCTGCTACTGGTTTTTGCTCTAATTTTGCCTGGACACAACAACAGCAAACAAAAACAACAGGAAGTCACTTACTTTTCCACTAATCTTTCTGCAGTCCAACTAGAATGAAAATCACCAAATGCCTTTCTAACTACAACAACGTAACAGAATACTGGTTAAAATATTAACTATAAAATAATTTGTTAAAGAAAGTGATTCTTAAGGAATATTGCAAGTCACTGACCTATTTCAATCCATCTGAATTCATCTCCAGGCTGAAAAATAAAACTCCCAGATAATCATTTAAAATCAGACTGACTAATTTATTAATTTATTGTTTGGGGAATTCTTCACCGCTAACCGGTAAGAGGACAATTTGCACAGCCAGTTGCAAGTTTGAGAAAAATCACCGAACAAATGTTGATTTCATACTTTATTGAATCACACGGAACAAGATGAGTCTTCAAAAGCTGCACAATGTGTTGGAACCATCCTCAACTGCAATTCAGTAAGCGGCCTAGCCCCAGTTGTTCAAAGGCCGGATAACTTTATCCGCTGGATAAGGCACTATTCAGGGTCTAAAATATACTTCACGTTAAACGTTGTCCAAGTTTTTCATTTACTCCCAAATTTGACTGTGGTTAGAGTGTGCATATTCGCTTGTACAAGAGCAAATACTGAAATCTTTGAACAGATTGAAACTGTCGGATAGTGACTTATCCACAGGGTAAATTTATCCGGCCTTTGAACAACTGGAGCCTGATATGTACAGCCCCTGAAATAATCCCAACCCCGACTGATACCCAAAACGTCCCCAATCCCCAAATGATCCCTAATTTTGTTTACGCCACCCCCAAAATGGCCTTTTTTATACTAGAGAACGCATTATCCGTCTGGACGAACTTGGGCAAACATTTGTTGTTCGTCTGGTTATTCGTCTTTAGTATCGAACACGGGCACAAGACGCGTTTTTTGTGAGTTAGATATTGTAAGAGTAGAACTTTTAAATTGTAAATACCTTGGAAAAAAGAAATCGTAATACTCGTGAAATATTTTACACAGAACATGAACAGCGCTTTTCTTCCACTCGAAAAGGCCGTAAAATACACATGGGCCTCTCCAGGCATTTTTGTCCAATAAAATTGCCCTCTTCCGGAAACTCGGAATATCCTCTCAATTTTTCGGGACATTCACGGAAAAGTTTTCGAATTTCCCGAGTTTTAATATCTTGCTGTACCGTAATTATTTCATGTTTCCCTGACATTTTCCGAAA
Source organism: Pavona decussata (assembly GCF_977016875.1). NCBI lineage: Eukaryota > Metazoa > Cnidaria > Anthozoa > Scleractinia > Agariciidae > Pavona > Pavona decussata. Next base: position 6,324,169 of record NW_028145860.1, on the reverse strand, counting down.
ATCTCTCCAGATTCGTGGAGGAATTTCCTGTGAAACAGACCCTTGATCTTGGACACCAAAGGGTTGCAATCCCCCTTGCGCGTAAATCTACGTATCGATGTTATATTTTCAAGGATGAATAGTACACAATACCCGTCGACAATTTGACAAGGACTTGACAAGGAACATGAATGAAACGCTTCTTTCCCTACGATGTCTTCGGGCGACTTGCAAAATGGCTGAAAAAGAGAGAAAAATGCAGCCGACAGCGGTACCTCTGGACACTTTGCCGGAGCCTTGTACCGTGACGACGAGCCGTGATGCCATGTTTGCCGATGACACAAAGATATATAAACAAATTAAATCTCAGGAAGATTCTGCGTACCTAAAACCTGACTTGCTTGCTGGCTAGTAGTCTGTTAGTTGACAGCCATCACAGTTACAGCTGGCTAAGATTTTCATTTCTTGAAAGTCTTGCTCACTGGCAGTGAAGAGCGGGTATTTTTTTTCCCAGCAAGGTTAAATAGTAACCAAGATTGACGTTAACGGACACTCAGCTAGTGTTAAGTGCAACATACGATTAATTTTCTTTAAAAGGGTCGTTGGGTACTTCTGTCAATTGCGTTCGATTGCCAAACCCAATAGAACCCAATTGTTCTATCAGGTTCTATTAAGTTCGACTAATTTAATACCGAACAGTTCGAGTAGTTTCGTCGGGTATATACTTACGTGACTGTAGCATTACAAAGTTCAACATTTACGCTTTAATTGTGCCACCTGTCAAAAAAAAAATTGAGGAATTCTCACCTTCCAAGTACAAATTACGAAGTTTTCTTGTAATGTTCCTTCTGGAATATCTCTTTCTTGAAGGCGACAAAAATCCAAGCGACACTTGTCCTCTTCCATCTTTAATTGTGACCAGGTTCGCTGAAACGTGATGATCAGTATATATAACACTGATATTAGCACAAATTTATAAATTACACTCACAAGAAAATAATTCCTTCAGAATCAGAGGAATTTCCTTCTACAGTTTATTTGCTCATAAAAGAAGGTCAGTTGTTGAGTGTTCGTCAATAGTTCAAAGTGCACCTTGACAGTTCAGTCTCAGAGTTTAGTCTTCTAGGATAGGTATATGTTTGATATTTGATACTGTCTGTATTAATATTTACATATGTTTAGCTTTAAATTCAATTGCACAGTTTACATTTACCTATCTTAGACCTAAATTGCCATCTTCTTGCTTGAATTCTTTGTTGATCAATGATCAAATTGTTGAGTAAGTTTGAGGATCTTACTTTAGTTTACGATTACTATACGTGTGTGATATTGCATAATATTTGAGTTGGTGAGAGAAAATATTTTGAACACTGTAATCCTGCCTTTGTCCCGGTTTAAGTGATGAGAGATCAGTTGTTCTGTCATATGATATCATTATAACCTTATAATTTCTCATAGCTTTGTATCCAAATGATTATAAATCATTTTCCTTATTCTTTTTTTTTCATTATTACATTGTGTTCAAGTGATATATAATATTTAAATTATTTTGCTGTACTAGAATCATTTTTATTTATAATAGTTATCAATAGTTTGTTATCTCACTCAGCTCAGACGAGAGGATTACTCTCTGACCTCTCTGTTATTATCACGCTAGATTATTTTGTGATTGACTATCGAGTACATGATAGACTCACTGTTATAAATTGTGGTTATATTCTTAGTTTTTATTTAATTATTGTGTTGAAGTTATTAGTAATTTGCTATTTGTTAATTTATTCCTTTTAGCAGTTGCCGCCCGTGATCACTTTTTTTCCCTTTTGTATAGTTATTTGTGAATTCCTTCTAAAATAAATTATATCTTGGTTACAAGTCTGTCTCATTGTTGAAATAACAACTCCAGAACCCGCCTCGGTCACGTAAGGCTGGTTTTCATTAGGGCATAAGCATTATAAGCAAACAGCAACATGAGGATAAGGATAGACGCACGCGCAGAAAACTTGATAAAGTGAGGTGGTGGACGAAAACCGAGTTGACTGCTTTGTGCTTGTGTCGCTCTCGTTCTCACTAGTGAAAACTGCGACATACGCATAAGCACAAGAAGAACAAACGTACTCGTTCTTCTCCGGCTCCTCGTTCTGTGTTCTCACTGGCCCGTGGAGGGGGGGGGGTTACTCTCATGTGAAAGGGGCGGGTATGCTCGTCGTCTCGCTTAGGAGTGTGAATTTCGGATTTTGGTCTCACTTACGGTGTTCTGTGTAAAACGCCATTATATTTAGCCGTGAAGGTCTCGTTCAGGGTTGCACGCGAAAAGTTACTGTATTTTTTATTTGTCTGTGTTTTAAAATGGTCTGTTTTAGGGGGTCAAAAAAGTTTGGGCCATGCACAGATTGGTCCAGCCTTTAGGGGTTTTATTCAAAACTTCCAACGAGCATCCCTGCCTCTTTCATATGAGAATCTCCTTCCCCCACCCCCTCCCCCCCGGGCTCACTGGCAAAAAAGGCCCTACCCACAATGCACCAGCGCAGAGCCTTTTTTCGCGCCAAATTTGTCACATGCTACGGCCGCTTCATCCGCTCGAGGGATTTGCAGTTCGTTTAGTTTGAGTTACACGGCAGCTAAAATTTCCGCTTAATATGCCTGATTACCAAGCAGAGAAAGGTTTTTAAGCGTTAATTCTATAAGTTATTTGTTGTTTCGAAGTTTTACGGACTTAGGAGGCGAATTTTGATTTATTTTGTGTCTGTTTTACATCATTATATTTTCACAGACAAAGCCAAGCGATTCCTTGCTGAATTCTACATCGATGGCGACGATGGAAAGTTATTCAAATATGGAGAGCAATTGGTGAGTAGGAAACTTACAAGTGACTTTAATTTCATTACTTTTCCTCTGTACGAAAATATTCTTGTGTGACTTAAACACTGAAAGGAACAAGTGATATTTTTTCACATGTGTTGTTGTCGATCGAATTTGCGGCTCGCAACATCTAGATTCCTTCAATGTGCTTAGCTGAAAATTAAGCTTATATCTCTTTTTCTAGGTGAAAATTGCCCATCGCGAGCAGGTTGAGCTCTTAGTGGAACTTGATGATATTGCTGAGGTAAACGAATGTATGAAAGATGCCATCACATGCAAAATGTGTTGAACATCTAATTATGCATAAGTTTAATTAGTTATTGTGTTCAATCGGTTTGCTATCTCAAACCAACCTCAGTGGGCTTTAATTTGTGCAGCTGATGTTGCTACTTCAATTTAGAGCTTGTATATGTAATGGATATAAAATATGAGCAATGGTATGTTTCTCATAAAAGTATAAGTTTTGCAGAAGTTTGTATGCATGGCTTGTTATGTTATTGAATTTTAACTTTAATTAATTGAGTAATGGCTTTAGTCTCATGATCTAGTAACTTGTATGAATTGCCTTATTGCTACTGCCCAGGCTATGCTATTACACTGTCACATCAAAGGGAACTAAGTCTGATTGGCCCAATGTATGATGGTCAACGGCATCATTTTAATTCTGCAGACATGTAGCTAGTGTCAGTTCCCAATCATGAATTAGAAAGAAGAATCTGTAAAATTCACTAGAAAGGAGGTGACCAGCCTTCTTTATACCGCTTACCCAAAGAATGTGCAGTTCCAGAAAAAAGCCATACCCACCCCATGAAAGTTCATTGGAAATTCCTAGGGGGAGGGGGGTCTTAAAGGTAAAAATTTAGAAGCCAAGTTGTATGAAGCTATTAAAACCGGAATTTCCTCGGGGAAGGGGGGAGATGCAAAACAGGAAAACTTCCATGGCAGGAGTATGGATATCTTCTGGAACTACACCATAGAAATGCAACAGGGTTTAGTTTCTGAAGAAATTGGGGGTCTGCGTCGGTGGGGAGTAGAAACAAATGTTTGGCTTTATCAACAGAGTTGGTAACTTAAGGTAATTTGACCACCGTAAAGAGATTTGAGTGCTGACGTTTTGAGCATTAGCCCTTTGCCAGAGCAAATCCCTTTGACAAAGGGCTAACGTTCGAAACGTCGGCACTCAAATCTCTTTACGGTGGCCAATTTACCTTTAGTTATCAACTCTGTTTATAATTATTCAAACATTTGTATAAATATACACGTTCATGATGTCGTAACTTCTATGATTTTATTGCAAAAATTATGTTCAGAAGTAAATATGTCATGTATTGCATCTTGACAATCATTAACGATTGTCTTTGTTTTCAAAAACCAAAAGAATAATAATTATGTCATTTGAGGTTTGGGGTTTTAACCCATTGCAGCCCACGTGTTTTTGACATTTTCACAAATTAGCATATTGTTAATAATTAACCCAATGTGCAGTAAAAATTGACAACTTACTGGGTCAAAGAACCAGCACTCCTTTGGTCTAGAATAGCTAGAATTTCTAATTGTCGAATAAAATACCCTACCTGCGAATTAAAGATTACCCAAAAAAGAAAGCTGAAGGTAAAAATTTCGAAAATTTGATGAAATTTGATCCTCGCGTCACATGGCAGTAATTTGATCCGCTCTCGAGGAGACGTGTTTGTTTACGCAAGATTAGGCAGTTATCACGTTTCATCAATGAAAATAGAAAGAAAAACAGGCAATAAAGCTTTCCTAATTAAAACATTTATTCAAATAAGTCTTTGTATAGGTCTTAGAAGAAAACGCGTATAATTTTTGCCGCGAGGCGACCGACTCGCAAGCGATTTCAAGCAATTGCGAGTGAATTTTGAAGCGAATTTATCGACCCGTGCGGAGCACGTTTTTCAAAACTTTTGCGAAAACTGTTCGGAATACGAAGAATCGATCAATTAGAATAGTATTTCAGTACAAATCCACAATCAAACCTGTTATTCTTTGTGAGTTGTATTGCGAGAAACGCTCTAACATCGCCAAGAAAGTCCATGGCGGAAATAGTGATTTGAGATGTCCGCCAGCTCGTCGCCTCGGTAAAACTACAAATTTTCCTCGAAGCATAATTTCTTCGCCATTAATGCTTGGATTTCCGCTGTTGAAACTGTCGAGTATTCCTTAGAAGTTCCTCTTTCGATTTACCGTTTCGAAAAGGTGTGTTTTCCTTTGGAAAATGCGAAATTGGCGTCTTGAATATTTAAGCGTAAAGCGCGTGGCCTGCCATTATCGATGAAATCTGATATTTTCGGAAGACAAAAACCTTTTTGTGTCTAGACCCCCCTAAGACCTAAAAATATATGCGCAGACGATAGATTCTGATTGGTCAGTCTTTTCTAAAGACAATTAGAACAATAGAGGACAAAATTATCCCTTCTAGAAGAGGCAGGAACCTAGCGCGGACGTGCGAATTTTATCGGCCGGTTTTGGGCGCCTCGGCCGTTAATGGGTTAATGTCCTTACACGAATAAAACCGAACAGAATCGTGCTTAAAGTACTGTTCATTTCGACCGGGAAAACGAGTGATCGTTCAAAAGCAGTTACTATAAAAGCATTATGCAGTTGTTTACATGTTTGGCGCCAATTTCGGCAAACTTCAACGAACACAAATTCCTTCAAAACATGGGGACTTAAGGGGACCTTGAATAAAATTCAAAGGAGATACTATTCGAGCATCAACAGGCAAGATTTCACGCTAATGTACCCAGGATTGAACTCGCTAGGGTCAAATTTGGGTCAAGCATTTGAGAGCCGCGAACGAACAAAGCGAGTCGATCATGCATACCACTCCAAACAATTGTATGTTTTTCTTTATTTTTAGGCAAATTAGCTGTGAAATTGTAATGCAAGCTTGAACTTAATTGCCAAAGCAATACACAAAACGATTTACCTTACATTCTCAGATCCTGAATAAGGAAAAATAGCCACTTGAAATTCAGTCGATTTCGGACTGCGCGCTCGCCTTCGCATCGATACTTGACACCTTCTAGTCGATAATTTTTCGCGGAGACTCATGGGATACCTGATTTCTCCTCCTTTGTAACCTGCTAAATATAAATCTTGCAAACCTCTTCAATGAAACATGTTGCCAAATAGTTTGACTGTGGAAGTAAGGGTTTCTAAGATGTGATGACTGGGAACTTTCCACAGCAACAGTGTGTTAGTTGAGTCTCCCCTAATTGTACATGAAACTTGAACAACTGTCACACTACATGTATATGTCATTTTATATTATGATATTTTCGCAGAAAATTAAAGTTAATGTTTGGCAAAGCAAGGCCCGCGTTGTCCCAGCGGTACATCCCGCGGGGTGTTTACCATATTAGGCACAAATCGGTCAAGCATATATTATCGATTGATCATTCGTCCCCTTCTCATATTGCTGCAAGTTTTCTATGCAGCAAGGTTAATTTTGTCTGTCTTGCGATGGCAAGCTCGTTAGACACGCTTTCCAACGAAGTGTTGCGCCTTCTCTTGGCCCAAAACAACCTCGATATCACTGGAGGTCGAGATCAGCTGATCAAGCGTTTAGCGACTGTTTCTCCAGCTGGCGTTTCGACTCATGATCACTCAAGGACACGAAGCTCGGACACGACCCCAGAGGCTGCTAAACGCCCTCGGCTCGAGCAAAGCGGCTCCGAAGAACATTCCGGCTCAGAAACCAATCCGGGAGGCTCACCAGAACTACCTGAGGTCACTGAACAGCACGGTCGCGAGCAGCCTGCCGGCGGAATAGTCGAGGATACCACGCGCCAGGCACAAAATGGCGCCCAAACAGAGGGCGTTCCCGGTTCGGTTCCACACATGGATAGCACCACTCTCGCGGCTTTAATTTCGACGATTATGGACGAAAAACTCAAAAAGCTTACGCCTGCTACAACTGCTCAACCGATCGCCCCGGTCCTTCAATCTCTGCCACAATTGCCGCTCCAACAGCAACTTGGCGACCCTCAGTTTGCGGCGGGCCTTCTCTATCAACAGCCAAGCACATCCACCCAGCGCCCTCAACAACAATTTCCTCAAGCCTCACCTACCTCGCACGTTCAGCCCAAGACCAGGCAAGCCATCGTACGCGGTGAGTACGTAGAGTTTGACTCGCTGCTGCCAGAAAATTCTTGCCTCGATGAGGGTGATCATCCTGGGGTTTCAATTTCATTCGATGGAAAACAACTTAATATCCCTTCCCCGTCCAGAAAGAAAAAAACCCATATCGATTCCATCGATAAATGGCTCTCGGCCTTTGCTGTCTATTGTATGGTTCTCCTTACCCACTTTCCCCAACGGGCGGTTGAAATGTTTTGTTACCAAGAAATTATTCGCTCGGCCCATCGTAAGTTTGCTGGTTTTGCTTGGTTGTCATACGATATCGACTTCCGTCGGAAAGCTGCCTCCAACCCTGCCCTGAATTGGGGGGAACGGGATATTCAACTCTATTTACTGAAGTTTACTGGGCAAGCTAAATCGTCTTGCACCATCTGTGGGAGTGGGGACCATTTATCTCATGGGTGCTCCCTCTCTGCCCTTAGGCCCAGTGCAACCACTCAACGAGGGACTTGCAACAACTTTAACCGGGGCGCCAAATGCAGCCAGGATCCATGCCCCTACAGCCATCGCTGCAAAACCTGCAACGGAGACCACCCAGCCTACAGGCACGATGACCCCACTCCAAAAGCTAGAGGCCAGGGTGATAAGAAGTCATCAAGCCGCTGAAGTTCTTACATATCTTAAGCCCCAAACACCTATCAACCTCCCTCTTTTAACTGAACTCCTTTCCAACCACCCCGATAGGATTTTTGTCTCTAATTTGTGTACTGGGTTAAGCCACGGTTTCCGGGTAGGCTATAAGGGTGGCCGTTTCCCCCGAACTGCGAAAAACCTCCCTTCAGCTAAGCAACACCCTTCTATAATTGCAGAAAATCTACTCAGTGAAGTGGAAATTGGTCGCCTGGCAGGCCCCTTCGAATCACCTCCCTTTAGCAATTTTCAGATTCACCCCTTAGGGCTGGTTCCCAAAAAGAACAGCCAAAAATGGCGCACCATTTTCCACCTGTCTTACCCCAAGGGGACCCCTGACAGTTTAAATGCAAATATCCCCATTGAGGAATTTACCCTCCAATATATGAGAGTAGATGATGCCATTACCCTTGTTCTAAAGCATGGCCAGGGGTGTTACATGACCAAGACTGACATTCAGTCTGCCTTCCGAATCATCCCCGTACATCCCGACGATTGGGAACTCCTTGGAATGTCTTGGAAGGGTCGTTACTATTTTGACATGGCACTCCCATTTGGTCTCAGGAGTGCCCCGTTCCTTTTCAACCAATTTTCAGATGCTCTTGAGTGGTTGGTCAGAAATCATTTAAACATCCCCTCCATTATCCACATCCTTGACGATTTTTTCATTGCACAGCCCCCTCCATCCTCCCTTTGCGCTACAGCTCTCTGTCGAGTGCTTACCCTCTCTGAGGAATTAAATGTTCCTCTTGCCCCAAACAAAACCTTCCGCCCTTCCCAAGTCTTGGAATTTATGGGTATAACTCTGGACTCCATTCGCATGGAAGCCAGGCTTCCATTGGACAAACTCCGCAATGCACGCTCTTTGCTTGCCTCCTGGGCTTCAAGACGAGCCTGTTGCCTGCGCGATCTCCAGTCCCTCATTGGAACATTGCAGTTTGCCTGTCGGGTTATTGCCCCCGGTCGCCCCTTCATGCAGCGCATCATCAACCTCACCCGGGGGGTCTCAACACCAGGGGCTTTTTTATCACTCAACCCCGAATTCCGGAAAGATATCCAGATGTGGCAAATCTTCCTTGACCATTGGAATGGGGTCAGCCTTTTCCTTCCCCCTTTTACCCAAACCTCCCCTGATATCCACCTTTTTACTGACGCCGCGGGTGGTATTGGGTATGGGGCCTTCTACGACAACCAGTGGTTTCAGGGCAAATGGCTCCCCTCCCATCAGCTCAACCCCGATACTGGGATTAGCATTGCCTGGCAAGAGCTCTACCCCATTTACCTTGCTTGCATGCTATGGGCTCCACTATGGGCAAATAAGAGGATATGTTTCCTTTGCGACAACCAGGCAACAGTTGCAATCCTGTCGTCCAAGAACTCCAAAATCCCCCAAATTATGAATCTTGTCCGTTTGAGTACTCTCCAAACCCTTTTGTTTAACTTTACTTTTACTGCCAAACACGTACCTGGGGTCGATAATGGCATTGCTGATAGTCTGTCTCGTTTCCAGATGTCCCGCTTCCACACCCTCGCACCGGATGCATTACCCGCTCCCTGCCAGATCCCCACTTTCCTGACCAATGTTTAACTGCACAGGCAGCTACTTACATCTACCAGTCAATTGCTATTTCCACCCGCCGTACCTACTCATCTGGGGAGCGCCAGTTCATCCGATTTTGTCTCCAACATAGATTAATTTCCCCTAAAACTCCCCTTCTCCCTACCACTGAGTCCACCTTAATTCATTTTGTTACCCACTTGTCCAATACTGTCTCTTATGGCACCATTAAAGTTTACCTGGCAGCAGTTAGGAATTTACATACTGAGTTTGGCTGTCCTTTGGAGTTTTCCTCTATGCCCCTCTTACATAAAACTTTGCGAGGGATTAAATCCCATCTCGGCATTGCGAAACGTTCCCGCTACCCCATCACTGTTTCGGTCCTCCACAGCACCTACAAAAAACTGAACCCTTTTTGCTCTTTAGACACAGACTCTTCTATGCTGTGGGCCTCCTTTACCTTAGCTTTCTTCGGTTTTTTGCGTAGCAGCGAGTTCACTTGCAACGGCAAGTTCGATATCCAAATTCATTTATCTAGGTCAGACATCTCCTTTTACCCCAATATTTTTCACCCTTCCGGGAGACAGCCACACTCACCATAGGCAAGTCAAACTCTACCGTATGTGCCATCACCGCGTTGCAAGACTACATGCTCCAAACGTCTTCACGCCAACCAAGTCTGCCACTATTCCAATTCATGGATGGCCGCAATCTCACTCGGATCTCCCTCACTAACAACCTCCGGGCCTTATTACAAGTCTGCGGTTTGGACAGCGCCAACTTTGCCTCACATAGTTTCCGCATTGGCGCAGCCACAACTGCAGGGGCAGCAGGGCTTCCCGACTGGCTCATTAAGGTTCTTGGACGGTGGAGGTCTGACGCCTACCAATCTTATATCAAAACCCCAAAAGACACACTTCTCCAAGTCCCTACGACCCTGGCTTCATGCCTCACTTGATTCCTCAGCATGGACAACTGGAGAACTCCATACTTGAACGTTGAGAACACTAGATGTCTCTTAGTTAGAACAAGTATTTTATTTTGACAATTTATTTATTTAGTAATTCCATACTTGGACTTTGAAAACACTGTTGAGAACATTCTGATGTCTCGTAACTACCATTGGTAGCCGTTCCTGTAGTCCAGCCTTATTTGTAAACTATGGTTCATGTTCTAAAACCCCTTAACCATAGGGATATTGCAAGTGGACCTTCAATCTAAAACCCCAACCGCCTGCGCTATTTGACATCTTGCTATGCTCGGACAGTACCGACACCAGCCAAGTCTCGCTAGCTATATCCCTTGGGGGCCTGCTAATATACAAAAAAAAAAAAATTACACCCTGACCCCTTCTCCATAGAGGCCGTTTTCGCTTGTCACTCAACGCTTGGGGCAAGCAGCGGTCTGTCTTGAACCTCTCATGGAGACGGGGATGGGGGTGTCTTATCAGCTCATTGTGGGCTCGCACAGGGCACTTCGCGTTACACTTGGCGTCTTGGGCGGGGAATTGCTGCCTGCGGCACCCCTTCAGCCCTGTGCTGGAGCCCCGTCAGGGAGGGGACATCTTGACATTCTGGACTGGATTCTACGCCAGGACATTACCCCAGGTCGATGTCTGCCTTGCAGTACAGGCATGAGGCACCCCCTCGGCATGGCGCCATGTGCCGAGGCCCCTCATCCCTTATGCGGTCGGTGGGTCCTATCCCCATCCGAGCCTTGCCAGTACATTCCCTGCCCAATCTTGCCCATCAATAATTATTGTCTGTTGTGTTTATTGCGTGCCTTTACATTAAATGATATTTTCGCAGAAAATTAAAGTTAATGTTTGGCAAAGCAAGGCCCACGTTGTCCCAGCGGTACATCCCGCGGGGTGTTTACCATATTAGGCACAAATCGGTCAAGCATATATTATCGATTGATCATTCGTCCCCTTCTCATATTGCTGCAAGTTTTCTATGCAGCAAGGTTAATCCCTCCCACCCTCCCTTTTTTCGTAGCCTTTTTAATTACTGTTGTTCTTCGCTTTCACTCCTTTGTAAGGCATGTTCGGTTTTGTTTTCATGCCATTTCCTAGCATTGTTAACAAGCTGTAAGAAGTACCATTAATAAAATAAGGGCGGGGAATTGCTGCCTGCGGCACCCCTTCAGCCCTGTGCTGGAGCCCCGTCAGGGAGGGGACATCTTGACATTCTGGACTGGATTCTACGCCAGGACATTACCCCAGGTCGATGTCTGCCTTGCAGTACAGGCATGAGGCACCCCCTCGGCATGGCGCCATGTGCTGAGGCCCCTCATCCCTTATGCGGTCGGTGGGTCCTATCCCCATCCGAGCCTCTCCAGTACATTCCCTGCCCAATCTTGCCCATCAATAATTATTGTCTGTTGTGTTTATTGCGTGCCTTTACATTAATGTAAGAAAACAGAATGGTTGTTGAGGATTAAAGAGTATGTCAGCTAAAGAAAGGCAGTCTATTTGTCTTTAACTGGAAGCTAATATATTAATCCATCATTTTTGCAGATTGATCCTGAGCTAGCAGAAAACATTGTGGAGAATGCAAGACGATACAAACAGCTATTTGAGGATGCTGTGTTTGAAATGTTACCAGATTACAAAGAGAGGGAGGTAATTAATGTGGTGCTTTGTCAAAGCGTATAATTTAGGGACACATCCCCTTGTGTGGTCATCTGCTACCGAGGCGCTTGATCAGCTTGGCTGGGATAACTTGACAAAAAGAAGATTTCATAGATTGATATTGTTTTTCAAGGCTGTAAATGGCTTGATTGACTGGAATTTCAAGTTTCATAGTTATAAAGACACTCACAATAATACAATACTCGAAGAAGAAACAACATTTGTAAGCCCCAATCACGTTGCTCTTGAGTCCAAAACCATTTTATTTATCAAGCTGCTAATGACAGGAAGAGAAAGGAAAGAAAGATAAGGAAGGAAGCACGAACAGGATTCTGGTAGTTTAGTGTAAAATACATGTAAAGTGATCGTGAAAATCATCTATTGTTATGAAACAATTTGTGTAGATCAAGATACATGTAATAGAGCATGACACAAGTTTGTCTTTTTAGGTTCAAGTTAAAGATGCCTTGGATATTTACATTGAGCATCGACTTTTGCTGGAGCAGCGAAACAGAAATGACACAGAAACAAGAGACCCAAGGAACAAGTACCCACCAGAGCTTCTTAGAAGATAGTAAGTCCATCCCTGTGCAATTGTGAGTGGTGTGTTGGTTTAGGGTCTGAGAAGGGGTTTTGCAAAATCTTTGGATTGGTCAAAACTGAAAGTGAGGGATTCTGGAAAATGATCATACAATCCAACCATGATTCAGCAATTTTTTTTTTTAACAACAGCAATCAAAGGTCTGGTTTACAAGAGTGGGGACAAGAATTACTCACAAAAATAAACTTTGAAGCAAAACTCTGACCCCCACACTAACAACATACAACACTATAAATCAAGAGTGAATTATCTAGGAGTGGTGGAATTGTGAGCTTACTTTTCTCACTTCAAGTTGCCATGATAACATAGCCCAGAAATCATCCCACTTATAAAACCTCAAAATAAGGATTAATTTGTTAATTTGTACACACTAATTTATTTTCAGCGAGGTTTATTTCAAGCAGCTTAGCACTCACAAAGCTAGTGCAGTGCGTGAAGTGAAAGCTGCCAACATTGGCAAACTTGTGCTGGTGCGGGGGATTGTTACCAGGTGTACAGAAGTGAAACCAGTTGTGGAAGTTGCAACATATACTTGTGATCAGTGTGGTGCTGAGTCGTACCAACCAGTATGTAGACGACGTTTATTTTCTCTGAACAGTAGTTGAGTACCAAGTATGTCAAGTGAAGGTGCTAACAAATGTGAAATTATGTGGACACACAAAAACAAAAAAACAAAATCAGTGCAAGAAACTAACCTAGAGGTATTTTAGTAGCAAGATAAAAATGCTGGCACGACAATTATTGGTGACAGATCCTGGGTTAATTAGGGAAATCAAACTGACATATTCTTTTCACATGTTACCAGGTGCACAAAATCTTAGTGATCTCGTGTCACTTGTTTGTTTTTTATCTTTGTATATATACAAATAAATATTTGTCTGCGGCAAAATATATAAAATACAAAAATCTGATTTTTTTACTCCAGATCAAAGTGGAATTTTGGTTTTATGCAGGGAGAACTGGACAACCCAGAAAAAACAAACCGTCGGTTGGACTCAACCAAATTATTTTGTCTTGTTGATGATCAGTCAATGTAGAATTTACAGACTTAAAACAAAGTTTTGTTGACAGCTGTCAACAATGATCTCATAGAGTTGTTTATGTGTTAACAAGAAGCTTTACATTTTTCAGATTTTATCACAAACGTTTATGCCACTGCTGCTGTGTCCCAGCGAAGAGTGCAAAGTTAACAAGTAAGTTTGAAAATAGTCATTTGAGTATAACTGTTTGTATCATGTTCATTAACTAAGGTTTGGCACTGCATGGAAGTCCCTTTTGGTCTTTTGTTACACCGGATAACAGAAGAAACTAGTGTGATTGTCGAACATAAAATAAGCAAAAATTAAATAAATATAGTATCTCAGTTGCTAGTGTAGGTATTATAGGAAGTCCAGTGAGGAGAACTTATATCCTGATCTTACAACTAAAATGTTTAATGTAACATTATTTTCAGGGCTGGTGGTCGTCTTTACCTTCAAACAAGAGGTTCCAAGTTTGTCAAATTTCAAGAACTGAAAATTCAAGAACACAGTGATCAAGTGCCTGTGGGAAACATTCCGCGATCAATGACAGTGATTGCTAAAGGTGAAACAACAAGACTTGCTGTGCCTGGTGACCATGTGGCTGCTACTGGAGTGTTCCTTCCCATGATGAAGACTGGATTCAGACAGCTCACTCAAGGATTGTTGTCAGAAACATTTTTGGAAGCTCATGTAAGTAGTTTGTTCGTAAAAGATTCATTTTAAATCTAGAAACTATAACATACTATGTTTACATGCACACATCTCAGGGGTGGAGGACTACTCTCTTGAATCTTTAGTGGAGATTTAACATCCCAAAGGCTGGAATCAGGATGCCATTTTAAGTGTTAGATATGTTGTGGTTTGATTTTTTTTTGTTTAAAAATTTTTAAACCAGTTTAATTTTCATTTTCCTCTCTGCAGTATCCATTACCATAATCTGAGACAATAAAGGGAAATAAAAATCAAACTGGTTTGAAAATGTTTAAACTCAAAAAAGTTTGAAACACAAAAGATATGTCCTAGTTATTGTTTGAAGACAAAAACCAATATTTATTGCCTAGAAACAAAACATAAGGTTCATCTAAACTTGGGGGGGGGGGGGGGGGGGGTATGAATCTGGCCCCAGAGTAAATATGCCAATCTTTTTCTGACCAAAATTTATTCCCAGTAAAGACCTAACAATTTCACACCCTACTAAGGGTAAGTGCCTAAAAATTCTCCCTTTCAAGTTAATTTGTCAGAGTCTATACTCATTTTAAGACCAATTCAACCTTACTACAAGACCTTTGTCCCCACAAAGTCATGGTCAGCGTAGTTTGAAATTTCCATGGATGATCCTAAGTTACGTTATTTCTCTCAAATCTCTGGGAATTTTTTAGTATTAACTTTGAGCATCCTACATACATATTCATGTGTCTGTGACATGGCTTGCTTTGCTTCTTGTAGAGAATTGTAAAAATGAACAAGACAGATGATGACGAAATGGGAAATGAAGAATTAAGTGATACAGAAATTAGAGCTTTGTCTGAAGGTTAGTGTACTTACGTGTAAAATATCTGCTCCTTTTTAAACTTGAAAGAAAATATTGAAAATCTAACTCATACATGAATGTTGTGATAAATTATTGTTTGCAGAAGCGGACTTTTATGACAAGCTGTCATCATCTCTAGCCCCTGAAATCTATGGCCATGAAGATATCAAGAAAGCTCTGTTGTTGCTGTTGGTAGGAGGTGTGGACTGCACTCCACAGGGAATGAAAATAAGAGGTAAAGATGCCACATGCTTTTCAGGCTCACTGTGTTTACTTGAAAAATTCTCTACTTTGGTTTGTCATTACGTTTTTGGCCACTTGTTACATTACATACAAATGACCGTACAACCACTAACGTCACCTGTAACATCAAGGTGTTTTCAAGGGTTTTCAGCTGTAACAGATGTCAGGTTGCAGCCCTTAACGACAGCTGTTCACTGATTAGTAGCCCTCCTCCCCCAATAGCTGTCACACACAGACTAATCAGCACCTGTCAATAAGGATGAATATTAGCACAATGTAATAAGGACAAGAATAACCTGATTAAAAACGACATGTCAATCATATTATGAGCCCCCCCCCCCCCTCCTCCTTTAACCAATCTGGCAAAATTAAACCTTCCAGGTAAGGGAGCTTTAACTAGAACTATATTTAGCTATGACAACATAGAATACTGTTATTTCTTCTGCAGGGAATATCAATGTTTTATTGATGGGTGACCCTGGTGTAGCAAAGAGTCAAATGCTTGCTTACATTGACCGGCTTGCACCTAGAAGTAAGTCATCATTCTTTTAATGAAAATCATTCATGCTTTATCAAATTGCTTACAGAGTTCTTTTACAAAGAGGTGTTTCAGCAGGCCATTAAAAATATGCTGTTGTTATTAGAGGGTCGTACAGGGGGGGTCTCTTGCACGTTTCACGAACAGAAAAAATAGGAAATCACGGATCACGGAAATGAAAATTTCCTTTTCAAGCTCTTAACGGGTCACGCAAAACCTTCAGGTCACGGATTACGAAGAATAATTTATTACATTCACGTTTCACGGGAAATAAAATCAGTTAATCACGCATCACGAAAATACCCCTGTACGACCCTCTTATTAGGTGAAAGTCGACAGGTAACAAGTGAAAATACAAATATCAAAGATGAAAACCTCTGCTCTGAGGCTAGTCACAAGATATGTAAAGATCTGAGAATGAAGTAATGGATTCACATTGTTCCTTTGTTGTCATTCAGCTGTATGCTTCTGACAGATAGAATTCAGCATATTTGATAATCATTGTTGGTGATTATCAACTAATTACCCTAATATTTACTTGTGGCTCAGGTCAGTACACCACTGGACGAGGAAGCTCTGGAGTTGGTCTGACAGCAGCTGTGATGAAGGATCCTCTTACTGGAGAAATGATCTTAGGTATGGATTCCTTATGTTTATTTTCATTACAAGGTTGGTGAACTGAGGACCAAGGATATCCAAACACCAAGTATACAGTGAAAATGCCTTTGCACTAAATGCTGGTGTGTCAGTGACTCACTGCAAGGCGGGCAAAATGACAGAGCATGGAATTCATTTGCCAGCATTTGAAGTTTATTTTGAATGATTTGCTTAGCCTGGCAGGATCCTGTCTAGATTTTCTACCAGCATAAATTTGTGGGCAAAACAACAGCCATGATGAACAAAATTTGTAGTGGTTACTTCACTGGTTTGGTTGCAATTCATTTGTCAGAAGTGAGATTTCTAGACTACCTAGAGGAAAATTTTGTTGGTTGGAAAAATGTGCAAAGAAAGTGATTTGAAAGAAATAATTTGGCTAATGTACCACTGTTTCTGGTCCTTTTAGAGGGAGGTGCACTGGTGTTGGCGGACAAAGGAGTTTGTTGTATTGATGAGTTCGACAAGATGATGGATAGTGACAGAACATCAATTCACGAAGTTATGGAACAACAGACTGTCTCCATTGCTAAGGTGAGATCTTCACTAAATGGCCTGAGGTTGAATGTCTGAGTGATTTCAGAGGGTCCACTTTTGGCTCCCATTCTCTAGGTAGAGAACTCCTGCCCAATTCTGTTGTTGTGGATAAAACTGTTTACAACGCAGCTCTTCATTTCTTGTCTCACCAGAAACCGTACAATCCCCTAAGGGGGTACCCCCTTGAGGTTTTGCTGCCTGAACAACAACTCCTTAAGACCAACCTTCAAAAGTTCAAATGCCCATTATGTTGAAACAGTGTTGTTGTTATTATTTAGGCTGGAATTATGACGACCTTGAATGCAAGAGTCTCCATCTTAGCTGCTGCCAATCCTGCATATGGACGTTACAACCCAAAGAAATCAGCAGAACAGAACATACAGCTGCCAGCAGCTTTGCTGTCCAGATTTGATATCCTATGGCTTATACAAGACAAACCAGATAGAGATAACGACTTGAGGTGACACTATGGCCTTAAATCCTTTATTCAGTTGCTGCAAATATACCATTTCTGATAATACATTAAAATCCTAGCTTGGGGGAATAAAACAACAGAAATTAATTATTGATCTCTGAACCTCAATGTCATTTCTTTTGTTTTATTCCCCCAAGCTTCGTAGCCAAGCTGGAATTTTAATATATCAGAAATTGTCTATTAGCTCATTGGTACACTTTGACTTGTGAATTGTTGTTAAATCATTCTGAGATTATTATTTATTTGATATCTTCAGGTTGGCTCAGCACATTACATACGTTCATCAACACTGTTCCCATCCCCCAACACAATACACTGCACTGGACATGAATCTTATGAGGTATGTTAAAAGAAGACAGGAAAAGGTTCTAAGACAAAGAGGGTTGCCACTAATCATGGTCAGTGAGCGGTGGCAGCATTTCATGCTAATGATTTCAATAATGTTTTAATACTGAGCTAGTTCTCACAGTATTGATTTATTTCTCTTTCTCATAAGACGTTACATTGCTGCATGTCAGGAGAAACAACCTGTGATTCCAGAAGCACTTACAGACTACATTGTTAGTGCATATGTAGAAATGAGAAAAGAAGCCAGGACCAACAGAGACACAACATTTACATCAGCAAGAACTTTACTGGCTGTACTGCGGCTTGCAACTGCCTTGGTAAGTAGTAGGAGGGTTTTGGAAGGGGCAAGGGAACTCTTGGCTTTTAACCCTAATTAACCCCTAATATCAAAGAGCAAATTCTCCTATCTTGTCCGCATACTTTTCTTTTAAAAGTACTGGGGAGAAGTTATTAAAATATCAATTAAAAAAAAACAACTTTGGTGATCGTATCCTTAATTCTGATGACCCCAGGGGTTGAACAGGCATTGATATTATAAGGAGAAATTTGATGTTCATCACTAGTAGGGATTAAAGGGTTAAAGTGACATGGCAACATGAATTATTTTTGTGGGACCTTATAAGAAACTATGAGTGTCATGTATCATTTTTTTTTTGTCAATTTTTATTGATTATTAAATATTCAAGAATACAATTTTAACGATTACAAAGGAAAGAAAAACACGTAATACTAGTTAATTAAATAAAATAAAATTGGAATTCTGTCACTGTAACATGACGATATTCAATGGAAGGTTTTTAAACAGTGACATGTATCATGCTTTTGCATTCAGCTGGCCTCAGATTATTGTGGAAGCAACAGTGTTCTGTTTCTGTAGCTTTAGTCTAATATTATTAACCTCTTCAACTTGTTTTTGTTTTGTCAGGCTCGTCTGCGTTTAGCTGATGTAGTGGAGAAGGAAGATGTTAACGAAGCTATGAGACTAATGGAAATGTCAAAGGCTTCTCTTGTTGACAATGAAGATGCAACAAGGTGAGAGGAAAAAAGCTCTCTTGAAATACATACAGTAGTATCATGGTTTTTTCAAAGCATAGATTGTACATTAGAGCTGTAGAATGGATGAAAGATGAATCAGAAGAAATGGGCGGGAGAACTGAAAAAAGAAAGGAACAGATTTTGTTAGGTTGTGGCAAGTGAAAAAAATAGGGAGAAATTGTGCAATTTGATGCAAGATTTGTAATTGAAGTGATGCATGGAAACAGGCCCTAAGTGACTTGATCTCATGCCAAGTTCTCCCCTTTCGTACAAGGAAACACAATGAACTTTGGAAGGAGAATCTAGCAATTTGTCAGGAGTCACACAGGGCTATTTTCCAGGCACCCTATCAATTATCAGAACAAAAGGACAAACAGATGGGAGATGCTTAAAGAATGGGTGAGAACAAGGACTGAAGGAAATGGGAAATTTTGCACGTGTAACCCCAATCTCCCTTTCTCCTCTGCACACAATGGAAGTTGAAAGAGTGTAGTTAAACTATGTCTAATAAACCTGTTTTTCTTTAGGACTGTTAACCCAGTTGATGCTATTTATGGAATTATCAAGGAAATGGCTGGAGATGCTAGTGGTGTGAAGTAAGTTGGAATTTGAGAATGATGTATTATTCCAGAAAGTGACACAGGCATACCCAGAAAAAAGGAATCGCACTCGGATTCCTTTTTTCCGAGTATGCCTGTGTCACTTTCTGGAATAATACATCATTCTCATTCATTTACCAGGCTGGAAATATACCATCACATTTATTTCATTTACCACACGTTCGACATTTAAATCCTAGCAGCATGCAGGATATTTGTCCCATGAACCTAGTTTAATGGCCTTAGCTCCCACAAGTCTCCTGTAGCTCAGTGGTAGAGCATCCGAACTAGTAATCAGATGGTCTTAGGTTCGACTCCTGATAAAAGCACTCGGATTCCTTTTTTCTGAGTATGCCTGTGTCACTTTCTGGAATAATACATCATTCTCATTCATTTACCAGGCTGGAAATATACCATCACATTTATTTCAAGTCGGAATTTGTTAGCGGAATGTCATAACCTCTAGTAAATTTTGCACAAAGGTTGAAAATAACGACAAGGCTCATTTGTCAGTCTAAAGAGAAATTAGTTAAATTCTACCCCAGTCGCAGGTCCTCTCTTTTTACTGCAAAGCTGACTGAAAATATCTTTATTTTGTAGATTTCAAGAAGCACAGCAGCGTTGTATGACAAAGGGTTTTACACCAGATCAGTTTGATGCTTGCATGTCAGAATATGAAGAGCTCAATGTTTGGCAAATTAACTCAAACAGGACAAGGATCACTTTTGTGCAATGAAACCCAACAACTCTCCATCTGCATTATGAAGTTCAACACTTCCAAGGCTGTGAATCAATGGTCCAAGGCACAGACCGCTTTGAGGAAAATTCTCATGTCATTTGCTTGAATTTTTTTCAGCTGTGTTGCTTAGCAACCTGCTGACATGACAACTTTTTGTAATCTCAGCAATCGTTTGCACTATTTTGATTTTGCACCAGTGATCAGAAATTTTTAGATGCTTCACGAAGATTTCCAACGGCTGCACTTGTCACCTCATGGGTTATTTGGCAGTTGAGAAACATGCCTATTTTCTTTCATTCATTTAATATTTGTTTTTCTTTCCATTCTTTTATTACATTAAATGCTGTTTTTTAGCGTACATTTAACTTAAGTAGGTTTGTTGCCTGTAAATATTATTTACCTTACCTTTTGTACCTTAGTTTTGTGGATTTAAACTTGCTGGTGTAATAAACAAGAGACTGCTTATATTTCAGTGTTGGAATTTTGCCATGATTACTTCTCCTGATTAATCTGAACAGTCTACACTTGTGCACGTTTCCAAATAATCTTACGAAGGTCAACTTTTACTTAATTTATTCAATTTGTCATCAAGTAGATCATGAATTACATATTTGCGTGCAAAAATCTGGCCACAATAAAAAAAGTTTCGTTCCAGATCTGCAAATCAAAGAACTGAATTTTAGCAAAGCAACGTTACCGATTTGTATTTCAAAATTCTGACTTTCCTGAACACTCGGTGTTGCCAGTTTAAGGCACAATAGACTGCTTAGCCTTGCCAAATGTTTCCTTAAACTGAGAGGCGATCTCACTTGTTCTAAACCTTACAGCCAAAGTCTCTGCGCTGCCTCTTATTCTGGGAAACCCGCAAGTGTCGCCCAAAGCCACGCTCTGTCAGAGTTTGGAAATGGCTTAAGTTCCATATCTTCAAAACTCAGTTGATTAGCACAAAGCTTAAAGATCTGTTCACGGCGCATCAGAACACGGTATTTTCCAGAACTTGGATTAAGGAGAATCTTGATGTCACCAATACCTTGTTCTTTTCAATGAGATGTATCACTGTCATATGAAAACAGTTTGCTTTCCCTTAATGCTTCAAAGACCGGAATGGTGGCGTTTGATTCAATGAACCAAAGGTGGAGAAGAGTTATGTACCACCATCTGTAGTTCTGTAGTTCCACTCCAACTCGAAACAAATGTAAACCCCGCCCCGGCTGATCTGGGGTAGTTATGATCCCGGCTGCTTATGTGTAGTTATGAAGCTATTTTATCCTTTTATCTTATATCATTGTAATAGTAATGTCTGTAAATTTTATTTATTTATTTTTTCTTAACTATTTATTTATTTATTTATTTATTTATTTATTTATTTATTTTATACATGGCCGTTCTGAAAAGCACTTGTGAGAATGCACCCTGTTCAAAGATAATTATTATTATTATTATTATTATTATTATTATTATTATTATTATTATTATTATTATTATTATTCGAGAGCGGGCTTTGAATTAGATAGATGCTTCGCCAAAATCTAGGTCCTATAAGTTTTATACATACTTTCTCTTCTGCTTATACTTTTAATAAGACTTTTTTTATGTTATTAAAAATAAATAAAAAACAATAAGAAAACCAATGTCATAACAATCATAATTTTCTCGCACTAAAACCTGTCGATAGGAAAAAAAGTGTTGATCTAACGATTACAATTTTGCCGCACTATGGAAAAAACTACTGTGGAAACGTTCAGTCCTACATCCAGAAAAACTTAGAGAGTTCGAGTTTTTGGTATTGCAAGCATGTGTATTCCTTCTGGGCAACGGGAGATGCCTTCCTTTAGATATTAAAAAGTTAATAAGAAATAAATACATGTAAATAAAGACCATCTAAAAATAATTCAGACTGACAAAAAAGTCACTACTTAAATTTTGGCTTGCGAACTTTCCGATGTTTTTTTTTTTCGTAATTAAGGACCATAACTTAACTTCCGAATTTTTTTTTAGCCATAATAGATCATATGATTTTTTATTACGAATGAGAATACTATTTTTTTTCCTTTTTCTTCGAAAAAAAATTGTGCTTGAAAATAGCTTTTTTTAATCGACAAGAATTGTAAATAGGTTTTAATAGCTCTTTTTTCTACTTTAACCTTGTAAATCACAATTTGCTTGGAATATTTTAATTAAGTTTTTAAAAAATTATTTCAAAAAAATTATTATTCTTATTATTGTTATTATTATTATTATTATTGTTATTATTATTATTATTATTATTATTTAATTAAATAAAATAATGATAATCTCTTTATTAACATTCCAAGCAAATTGTTATTGACAAGTTAAAAGTAGAAAAAAGAACTATTAAAACCTATTTAATATTATTATTATTATTATTATTATTATTATTATTATTATTATTATTATTATTATTATTATTATTATTATTATTATTATTATTATTATTATTATTATCATCCAAATGTAATCCCTGAACCAGCGGATGGTGTCGCGGCCCCAGATGAGCCAGGGGATGTCGTACTAGATCCAAACGGAAACACTGGCTTTCCAGAAATCTTTTTTTCTTCACATATTTCAACGCTTGGTTTTGGACTTGCACACGCTACACACTCCAATTTATCACTGTCGTTTCTCACCATACAGACGCCACACTCCCATGATCCTTTCAGCAACTTTAAACTTTGCCAGTAGATCTTCTACTTTGTCTTCCTCCTCGGTCTGGTTACCTTCCTTCCTTGCTTCAAAGGGCCTGATGATGTTGTTTGATTCACCAAGCTAACGCTAGCTACAGCAGAACCTAACGTGAACCCTGCCCTACTTGATCCAAATGTAATCCATGAACCAGAAGACGGTGACGGTGTAGCTGGTCCAAATAAAATTGTTGAGCCAGAAGCCATGGTACTAGATCCAAACATGAACCCTGATCTAAATGTATTCCCTGAACCAGAGGATGGTGTCGCTGAGCCAGAGGGTGGGGTACTAGATCCAAACGCAAACAATGGCTTTCCAGAAGTCTTTTTTTCTTCACATATTTCAACGCCTGGTTTTGGACTTGCACACGCTGCACACTCCAATTTATCACTGTCGTTTCTCACCATACAGATGTCACACTCCCATGATCCTTCAGCAACTTTAAACTTTGTCAGTAGACCTTCTTCTACTTTCTCTTCCAGTGCTGCCTCCTCTTGAACTGGCAGCTTCAGAGACGCGTGCACTGATTCTTCAGTATTTCTTGGCACTCTTCAAACTTCTCCTTAAATTGCTTGGCGATGTCCTCACTCTTAAACCTGACAGCAAGACTCTCTGGTTTATATTCTTCTTCAGAGAAATCTGCCGCTGTACTCCACACCCACGATCTTTCTGAGCCTGCATTTGGCATTAGTTTCATGTCAGTGGTTATATGATGGTTCGCACAAAGTTTTAGCACTTGTTCTCGACGCATCAGAACTCGCATTTTTCCTGTTAGATTGTTTCTCAGCAGCTTGATATCTCCAATTCCTCGCTCTTTCCACTGCTTATCTTCAGCTACAAACCGATACAATTTGGCTCTGTGGGAAAACATGACTTCCTCATTTTCTTCTCCAGTTTTTACATCAATCTTGTCGGGAAGTGGAATGATTGGTTCAAAGTGTGGCCCATCATTATCTCCTTCATGTTCCGCTTCATGCTCGTCGCCTCCAGGAGATTGAGATGTAAACAGTTTTGATCCCGCACCAGCAAATCCCGGAGACTTGTTGCTTGTTTTCTGTCCAAATGGACTGTTGCCGATTGATGAAGCAGCTACTGATTGGAAGGACAACGAAGCAATGTCTGAAGAGCCAAACAAAAAATTTTCTTTCTTTTTCTCCTCATAATATTTTACTGCTTGTTTGATTGGGCTTGATGTGTCGCTGTAACAAAAAAGAGGAAAAAAAGAAAATGATTTGCTTCAAGCACCCTTGATAAAAAACCAAGATTTCTTTTCCCCCAAAAGATAAGACTATATAGCTCCTCTTAGTTGCTTAGAAAGTAGGTCACTGAACATTCAGATGATAATTGCCAACGCTTTAAAAGGGAGTTATCCACAAAATTTAAGCTTTGTTCCTTGGTAAAACTCATCCCGTTCTTCAAAGCTTGACCGTTTTTATGGAATGTAGAAGTCGCAATCCAAAAAACAAAAACAAAAATGAACTCCAAATGATACAAGTTATCCCCTCCTTGAACAACTGGAGCCTGAACAATAGCAGTTGCGGTATTTACTATAATAAATGCCCTCGTGTTGTTCATTGGAACTAAGTCAACTTGTGGACTGGATGCACTTCGTATTAAATACACGCCCAGCCAAAGTTAAACCCTCCGTATGATGAACCAAGTTAGTAAGAAATACCCCGGGTTCACATTTGAGTAAGTATGAAAGGCAACCTTATGTAATCAAGATGTGACTCCTTTTGCTCCTGGGCACACCTCCTGCACGTCTGGAAATGGTCAGAGATACTTGGCTTTCTTAAGGATGGCGCCTACCAATACAATGGTATTTTTGCGCGATTTATGACTATGCGGTGAAAGCAGACCTTCGCAAGCACTATCGGAATCGAAAAAGAAAATTGCAATAACCACGCTTATTTCACAAGTAATTAAGCTTCAGTTTGGGAAAAAATGCCACACAATGTAACGCATTTCAAAACCTTTGTAGAATAATTGTTGCTTAATTATCTCTGAAAAATACGTGGTTACCCCATTTTCCTTCTGGATTGCAACAGCCCTTACTTAGATCTGCTTTTCCCGCATAGTCATAAACGGCGCAAAAATACTTCTGTATTAGGTGGCATGGTCCTTAACGAATCTTATATAGTCTTTCTAAAATGGCATAAACATATACACCCTACTAACCATCATCTGGGGCAAATTGTTTAGAGATCGGCCTTTGGAAGAAGAGAACAGTTTTTACAATCCTGACCAAACGACTTGGGTCCCCTACTCCCCCCCCCCCCTCCTCCACACCCTTCCCCTTCGCCTAAATACAGGGATGGGGGTTGTCTAAGTGAAAAGGATAACAAGGACAACAAACGTATTCCGGGCGGGAATATACGACATTAGGACCCACCGATTAATTGGACGAATCAATCAATCATTCAATCAATCAATCAATCAATCATTGAATTAATCAATCGACGAAACACATTACGTGATACAAAATCGGACGAAGGTTATCATACATGATATCTGTCGTCTATTTTTTCTGGAGTTAGTAAAAAAACAAAGAGCGTCACATTTTTTACGTCTTACAATTGTAACTACTCTAATCTAATCACGGTATTGTAAAATCAAGTAAACTCGTCAGCTTGCATGTATTTACTGGCATTCACGCCGTGACCAGCACTGGCTGTTTTGTTTTTTAACAGTAAAGGGCGCGCTTTTGTGAAATTATATTATTATCATACACAATTAACACGCTACCTATTTGTTTCCTTGTCCTCTTGGTTGCCATTTCCTGCAGGTGCTTCATCTGAGGGTCCACCAGCCTCTTCTTCAGTCCGTGGTTGTTCAACGTCTTCACTATCATCTGCTTGCTCATCTGATTCAGAAGCTTCGTCTTTCTCTTCTTCCTCGCTCTGATCTTCTGTTACTTTCCCTTCTTGCTTCAAAGAACCAAAAGATGGGGTTTGATTTAACGGGCCAAAAGTGAAGAGCGGTTTTGCACCACCATCAGTAGCTCCAGCAGAACCAAACGTGAACCCTGTCCCAGCTGATCCAAATGTAATTCCTGAAACAGAAGGCGGTGCAGCTGCTCCAAACGAAAATGTTGAACCAGAGGGTGTGGTACTAGATCCAAACGCAAACACTGGCTTTCCAGAAGTCTTTTTTTCTTCACATATTTCAACGCCTGGTTTTGGACTTGCACACGCTGCACACTCCAATTTATCACTGTCGTTTCTCACCATACAGATGTCACACTCCCATGATCCTTCAGCAACTTTAAACTTTGCCAGTAGATCTTCTTCCCCTTTCTCTTTATGTGCTGCCTTCTCTTGAAATGACAGCTTCAGCGAGGCTTGATTCTTTAGTATTTCTTGGCACTCTTCAAACTTCTCTTTGAATTGCTTGGCGATGTCTTCAGTTTTGAACCTGACAGCAAGACGTTCTGCTTTACAACCTTCTTCAGAGAAATCTGCCGCTGTACTCCACACCCACGATCGTTCTGAGCCTGCATTTGGCATTAGTTTCATGTCAGTGGTAATGTGATGGTTCGCACAAAGTTTTAGCACTTGTTCTCGACGCATCAGAACTCGCATTTTTCCTGTAAGATTGTTTCTCAGCAACTTGATATCTCCAACTCCTCGCTCTTCCCACTGCTTATCCTCAGCTACAAATCGATACAATTTGGCTCTGTGGGAAAATATGACTTCATCATTTTCTTCTCCAGTTTTTACATCAATCTTGTCGGGAAGCGGAATAATTGGTTCAAAGTGTGGCCCATCATGGTGATCATCCCCTGCACTGTCGTCATCATCATTATCATCTGTTTTACGAGTGTCAAACAGCTGAGACCCAGCACCAACAAATCCTGGAGACTTGTCTGGCGTCTTCTTACCAAATGGACTGTTACCTAAAGACGATGCAGCCACTGACTGGAAGGATAACGAAGCCACACTAGTAGAGCCAAACAGAAAGTTTTGTGGTGCTGTTTTCTCTTCAGGCGCCTCATTTGGTGTTCCCTGATCTTGTTCGCTGTGAAGATATTACAAAGGACAAGTTTAACAACCTCCTTCCCGTTTAATCTGGAGTAGGGAGATCAAAGACCCCGGGAACGAAGTTGTAATTGCAAGTTAAACAGCTTTTCTTATTACTTAAACCGTAATGATGATCCTTGTAACCATGGGTTATTTTCTCGCTCACTCAATTTTTGGCGCAAATTCACCACTTTTCTCCAATGTACACTTTCGCGAGAAAGAGTGATTACCAAAGTACTAGGTTTTTGGAGAGTCAATCACTATGCGACCAAAAGTACCACCAAGTACTAAGAAATGCGAGGCAAAAGGCGCATGAAACAGATGCCAAGGATGATGTTTATGTCAATGCACGATTCGTTTGGTTTTAAGTAAGCAAATGATAACAAGAGTTCTTGTTTGAGTGGAAAGAACTGCACTTTCCCTGAGCTGATGAACCAAAAGAGAACTAAAGAAAGGCTGTCACAATCTAATCTATTACAACCCATTTCACAAAAAATGTACATCTCTGACACCACAAATGAAGCAATAAAAACAAATATTCATGCCGAACAACTTGGCAGTTACCCTCATTACTCACTCACAACCCATTAACTCCGGTAGGAACCGCCTCTAAACAATGTTGCTTATCAAACACAAGCCAACTAAAGCAATACCACAAGATAACTTGCAAAACTTATGTTAAATTTGGACTCAAATGAGTAGAAGTAATTCTAAAACGCAAGTTGTTTACATGTATTTCAGAATGGTCTTGCCAGGCAACAAATACACAGATAAGGCCGTTGGGTCCCCACCCAGCCCATAACTGTATGCAAGGCTTAAAGGGGCACTGCCAGGATAATTTTTCTTAAATGGGTAAAAGTAATTCAACTTAAGACTGAAATGCAAGTTGCTTACATGTTTTTCAGTACAGTCTTGCTTGGCGCCCTGCTCTTGGTCTTGTTTGCGCCCTGGAATAATATTGGTTCTACTGACTCCACGACAGCATTTGAAGCTGTTTCCTCCCCAGTTGTCAATGCAGGTTCAGCCACTTGGGCACCAGGTTTTAGTAAAGACTCGGTGTTGTGAGTTACATACCCAATTGACTGGAAAGATTCCTTCACTTCTGGGTTTGGTGAAGACTTGGTGTTGTCAGTTTTATACACAATTGACTGTAAAGATTCTTTCACTTCTGGTTCTGTTGAAGTCTTGTTGTCAGATGCAGATGCAGTTGCCTCTAAAGCCTTGGCAAATGTTTCCTTAAACTGAGAGGCGATCTCACTTGTTCTAAACCTTACAGCCAAAGTCTCCGCGGCTGCCTCTTCTTCTGAGAAATCTGCAAGTGTCGTCCAAAGCCACGCTCTGTCAGAGTTCGGAAATGACTTAAGTTCCATATCGCCAGAAATTAGGTGATTAGCACAAAGCTTAAAGATCTGTTCACGGCGCATCAGAACACGGTATTTTCCAGAACTTGGATTAAGGAGAATCTTGATGTCACCAATACCTCGTTCTTTCCACTGAGATGTATCACCGTCATATCTAAACAGTTTGCAGCGTTCACAGAACAGTACCTCTTGGCCCTCTTCCCCTGTGCGACATTCAACTTTTTCGGGGAGTGGTATAATTGGTTCAAAATGTGGTCCATCGTCACCTGCGTGGGAAGGACTCTCGGGAGACTGGGGTGACGCCTGTGGCGATGGTGATTTGGGTTGGCGAGTAGGAGACCTGGGGGAGACTACCAGACTGAAGGTAAACTTTGATGGAGTTCCTATGCCAAATGGATCTGTCATTTGAGCACTCTGGGAGGGTGTCGAAGGTTTTTGTGGCGATGAAACACCCTGCTTACTAGGAGAAGATGTCTTATAAGGGGATGTTTCAATCTCGTCATCTGCTATATTTTCACCTGGGTCCACTCGTCCAATGGTAAAAAGCTGTGCACTGAAGAGCCCCTTTCCTCCAGGTGACTGGAATACGAAGCCAGTTGGAGCTTCTGTTTTGTTTGGGTCCTGGAATGCGATTGGTTCTAATGACTCCACGACAGCATTTGAAGCTGTTTCCTCCCCAGTTGTCGATGAAGGTTCAACAACTTGGGCCCCAGGTTTTACGGTGTCGCACGCCACACAAGTCAAATCATTAGCCTTGTTTACAACATAACACACTTCACAAGTCCATGCACCAGGAGCAGCAGTAAATGATGACAAAAATTTTTCATAAAACGCGCACCCAGTTTTCTTTTGGTCTTCATCTTCAGCTGTTTCTGGAAGATGTTCTGGTTCTGAAGATGAAAGCTCTTTAAGGTCATCAAATACTTGCTTAAATTTGTCCGCAATTTCTGGAGTCTTCAGCTTGACTGCTAGCTTCTCTGGCCTAGCTTCACCCTCGGCATAGTCTGCTGAAGTGTACCACACCCAGGACCGATCTGATCCAACGTTGGGTTTAAGCTCCATACCGGCAGTGATGTTGTGGTTGGCACACAACTTCTTAATCTGTTCCCGTCTCATGAGTACTCGTCCACGACCAGAAGTTGGATGACGCAGAAGCTTTACCTCTCCAACCCCTCGTTCTTTCCACTGCCCTGAGTCAACATCAAACCTGTACAATTTTGATCGTTCTGAAAACAACACCTCAAGGCCTTCTTCTCCAGTAACGACCTGGATTTCTTCTGGAAGAGGAATGACTGGTTCAAAATGCAGCTGATCTTCATTTTGTCCTTCGGCTCCTTCAGACGAATCAGCAAATAGTTGTGTTCCCGCTCCTTGGAATGGCTTGTGACTTTCCTTCTTTTGAGTCTTGGAAAATGCGTTGCTGTTTTGAACCAAAGATGAAAATGTAAGCTGGCCAAAGCCAGCTGATTGTCCAAACACATGAGCAGCAGAGGTGTTTGGACTTGGGTTTGTAGCATTCTCTGTAGTATTAGTAGTAACATCAGCTGCCTTGCTCTCGTTGTCCTCTTTTTCGCTAGTAAAACCTGCTACCTCCTTTGATACCCCAAGACAACCAATACACCCGGGGCAAGTATAAGTGAAGAAATTTGGCGGCAGAAAAAGGCGAGTGGCTCTTTCTCGATCTGCTTTGGAAGCACGAACTTCATAAACAATGACACACTCTACGTCTTGCTTTTTAGCTCCCTTTAAAGGACTCTTGGCCACCAAGAAACCCCTGAGTGCGGTAGTGGCCTGAGAAGGTGGAGATGTCTCCGCCTGTGTGGAATGCACAGGAACAGGTTTCATTGGTGTTGTAATGACGTTTGCTTTACTTGGTGGAAATGATAGTTTAGTTTGGGATGAAGGAGATGGCTTTTGCGCAGACACCAAAGAAGCTTCAGTATCTTGCTCATCGTCATCAGGATCTGTACAAGAATAATTTGAACTTTCATCAGTGTACTTCCCTGACCCTTCAATACCTCCCTCATGTACAGAATCATATTTGTCTGTTATCGCACTTGACAAAGGTTTTGTTCCACCGTGGAGAAAAATATGCTCCGACAGATCATCAACAACATAAGGTGCAAAGTCGTAGCCTCTAGATTGGTTTTCCTGTTTCATAGAATCCTGTTGTTCCTTGGCTGCTGCGAGAAGGCGAAGGAACTCACTGCTTGAAAAATCCACATTAGAATTTGGACCAAATTCCTGTTGATCTGTTAATGAGAACCCTGGTGTCTGTGGGGATGTCACCGCCTGTGTTGAATGCACAGGAAAAGGTTTCTTTGGTGTTGTTATAACGTTTGCTTTACTTGGTGAAAATGATGGTTTAGTTTGGGATGAATGAGAGTGGCTCATTGATTTGCTTCCCTGGATACCAGAACCATCTTTTGGTACTGCAGTTGTGTCGTTAGCACAACCGCCAAACACAGACGCCTCAGCTTGTGTGGTATTTGCAGCTTGTTCTGTTGCTGAGAAGGAGAAAGGCGATGACCCAGTTAAGCTTGAGGTACGAAACTGGAATGAAAATTTGCTTGATTTGCTGTTGATGGCAGGGACTCCAAAAGCTGTGAACACAAAAGGTTGAGCCGTTGCAGGTTTTGAGGTACCCGATGTCGGGGAGGATACACTTAACACTGAAGAAGTCTGGGTACTAGATGCTAAGGATGGAGCTTCAAATGTAAATGGAGATGGTGAACCTTTAGATACCTTGCTTGTGGCAGCAAATGTAAATGGAGAGCTACCCTGTGTTTCTGTATCACTCATCTTGAAAACGAACGGGCTTCCTGACAAGCTGGAAACTGTATGTGGTGCACTGCTGGGAGTCAGTTCCTTAGGTACCTGAAACCCAGACATAGGCATTGCCTGGGCCACAGTAGCTGTACTTTCTTCTGACAACTTCGCAGCTCCACAAGCTACACACACGGTCGTGTGTTCTTCATTGGAAACCATACAAACAGAACAAGACCACGAGCCAGGCTTTGGAGCAAACTTGGCCATAAGATCTGAGCTTTTCTCATTTGTGTCTACTGTGTGCTCTGCTAGTTTGGCATCTTTCTTCGACATCGTTTGACACTCCTCAAACGTTTCTTTGAATAGAAAGACGTCTTCTTGAGTTTTGAACTTAACGGCCAGCTGCTCTGGCTTTAAAACCTCCTTTGAATAATCTGCAAGAGTGTTCCAAATCAAGGAGTTAGTTGCGCCTTTCTTTTCTTCTAACTTCATGTCAGCAGTAATGAAGTGATTAGCGCAAATCTTGTGGACAACTTCACGTCTCATCAAGACTCGACTGCGCCCTTTCACTGAGTTATGCAGAATCTTCATAGTTCCAATGCCACGATCCTTCCATGCAGAAACATCCTTGTCATACCGATACAATTTCGCTCTGCTGCTAAACAACACCTCTTCCTCTTCCTCACCAGTGTGAATCTCTATTTGCTCAGGGAGGGGTATGAGAGGCTCAAAATGGATGTCTTCTGTATACGAAGGTGAGGAATCATGCCTTAACCTCCCGGGGGATGTGGGCGATACTGGAGGTTCTTCAGGCTTGTCCACTCGCTTTTCAGGGCTGTTGCTGCTGCTTAAACCAGCAAAGAAACTGGAATCAATTTTCAGAGGTCTCGTGATGTTGGATTGTGTAACAGGTTTTCCACCTCCTGTAAGGGAGGTCTGCTTTGATGTAAGCGGTGTGGATTCAAACATGGGTTTTGCTCCTTCAGAAAACAACACTTCAGGACCTTTAATGACGCGTTCAAAATGCAGTGGGTCTTCATTGACGGGGGATCTGATCAAGACGGTGTTTCCAAAGGTGAATGATAGTGGGTTTGATTTGCCTCCAGAAAGGATCCCAGAAGCGTCTTTTGGTACCGCACATGTGTCGTTACTTGCTGGTGGTGAAGGACATCCAAACGTAAATGACCCTGGTTGTGTTGCAGATGCTTTTCTATCATGTGACGGAAACGTACATGAACTTTGTGATGAGTCGCTTTCCTGTAAGCTAGAAATCACATTTCGAGCACTTCTGCTAGTCAGTTCCTTGGGTAACTGAGGAGGAAGATGAGCAGATTCGGCACTCTCTACTAGACGACTTGTTTGTCCATGGGACCTTACAGCGAAATTGGACTCCAGGTTTGATTTTGATGATCTGAAGTGCTTATCTTGAGCTTCGGTAAGTTTATCTAGTATCATCGTGGTTTGAGCTTGGAATTTATCTTGGATCATGTTTATTATCTCCTGTGGGATTGAAAGAAACGAAGACAGCACTATCACTAGTTAAGAAGATTGGAAAATTGATTTACATGACACAGTAATTGTTTAATGTTACCCGCTATTAGCTATTTCCTTCCGTGGGTACCGGAGTACAGATGACGTAAAACAAAAGACAGAAAATAAAACAACTACAAACAAGACCTAACCACAAAAGGCCAAAAACAGTACAAGTACAATGCTCTCCGGTGCCCGCCGAAAGACCCCAGATAGCTAGCGAGCTAATGGAGGCGGGCATCGAAACGAAACTTGATAAACAGCGTCCTGTGACAGCGAAGCAAAATGTCACACGACCAATCTGTTCGAACGAGGGTAGCCCAAACTTGACCATCGCGATCAAAATACAAGGGGGGCAAGAACTTCATAAATTTAATATGGTTACCTCTTCGTCCAAAATGTAACCTAAGATCGATATTTACCTTAAAGGATTCAAACTGGTTTGGTGTAGCCTCCAAACCTGGCTTTGCCTCCAGATTGGAAATTAATGTGTCCATTCTTTCTTTGCAAAATCTGTTCTTACTGCTCTCTGAATCAAAAAGGCGCTGCAAGAAAAGGGTGCTAAATTAGAACCTGGCTTAATAAACTCGGTATAATATGCTTTTACAGTAGTGACCCCCCCCTCCCCCCACAGTAGTTAGGAGAATGTTACCGTGGCCGGCGCCCCCTGCCGTATCATATCCGTCCGCCTTTCAAGTTCATGGCCGGCTTCTGCCTTCGACGTTAAGCCCATTGGAGAAATATCATTTAACTAGATCTTTTATGTGCAATGTATTCAAAATCCTAATTGTATGTTGAAAATATAAGTCTGCTAAAAACGCCACCTTTCGTATTAAGTCCGCCGTTAACTTGTGTTGGTCATATTTTTTCTCGCAGGCATGATGACTTATTCTGATCATTGCATACTCCCAATGCTGTGAAAATAATTAATTATGGAAAGTTCAAGTAAAATTGTCTCCAAAATTTGAAAATTGCATGGGAAAAGGAAACGCAAAGACACCTCCAACAAGACTGAAAACTTGTGTTTCCATTTTCCGGCGTGTGTATTTGCAACAACAAAATTGTGAAAAGTAAAAAAGAAAGAAGAGAAAAGTTACTATGTAGAGGTTTCCTTTGGATATGACGAAAATACGCTCAAACCGCAGGAATGCCGTTTAGAGAACTTAAGTTTTTCAAAAGAATATCCGAGAGAGCATACCCTTAACCTTCTAAAAACTTGCTCTTTCGGTGCTCGTTGTCTCCTGTTGGCTTAGTACTACTGTCTTTAAGTTGGTTCAGCCAATCACCTTTCAAATTCGTGCCCTGCATACAATGTATGTACGGCAGGCCAGCTTGGAGAGGAGTTTTGCAAGAAAACAGATAATTACTCCATTGTCATGCAGAGAAAGAAAAAACGTTAATTTTGTACTAAAAACGAGTTGTAAATCTGCAAAATTTCAGAGATAAAGGACTCGAGAGGTGAAACGCAAAGTATTTTCATCTTTGCCACGTTCTTGAACCAGCCGAGACAGGGAAATGACTTACACTGATATATGAGTTTACCTTATATTCTTCCGCTTGTAAAGTCATGGACTTGAGCTTCTCTGACAACTGAATCTCGGCCAACTCTTTGTCCAGCAGCTACAATGGTTTAAAACGATAAACAACCATCATTGATGTTGTTTGCTCTCGAAATTCACTAAATCAAGAGCACACACGATTTATGAATTGTGCGGGCTAAGATGCTTCTCACATCTGAGCGGTGTCCAGAGAAAAGAGAACGCCAAATGCCATTTGAGCCCCCATTCCAGACTGGCATCGTGGTGTAACAATACAAACACACTGCTATACGCTTTCCATAGCAATTCGACGTCAAGGGATCGCCAAGCTTGTGACTCGTGAATAAACACAACGAAAACAAAAGTCAGGTGGAACTATCTAGAAAAAATGTTACCTCCTTTTTCGCTTCCAAAAGCTGTTTCTTCGTTTCTGTTAAAGCAGACTCCATACTTAGTGTTCTTTCTTCTAATTTCTGGCGTTGATTATCAAGAATATCTGGCAGTAAAGGAAATAAGAAAAGTATCTCTACGAATCTGAACAGGAATGGCAATCATTTATAAAGAATCATGAAACAAACTTATGAGATGATAGCCAACACGGCTATAATCATCCCATATCCAACATTCGCGAGTGGAATAATTAAACAACCAAGAAATATTGCCAGATCTGATTTAATCTTACAAGAAGGACCAGACGATTTAACGGCTGCTGTTTGTTGGTATGGTTTAATGGTTGATATTCCAATCAAAACTCTTGAATTTACAGTGAAATAATCACTGATAGTCAACGGTCACCGGAACGCGTCACGAACTTGGAAGATAAGTTTGTGTTATATTTGGATAACATGCATTAGTATCTCACCAATCTGAGACTTGTATTTCTGCAGTTGGTTCTCCAGCCGAACTATCTTCTCCTCAAGCGATCTTTCTCTGGCAGAAAGGGAGTGCTCTGATATCTGATCTTTTTGCCAGTCCATACTCTATTACTGTGGTCCACCGGGCAACTGAGTTATCGTCTTCTATGTTACCTCAGTGTTATTAGACAAGAACTGAAAAGGAAAAACTGGACATTGTATACCACATATATTCCTCAAAAAATGTTGAAATGTGTTTTTTACGATAGTGGCAGAGACTATCAGGTTCCTCGTGATAATCAGTCCTGTCTCTGTCGAACACAAGGAAAAGGAATAACATTCCCTCCCTTCCCCACTAGCTCCTCATCGTAATTTTTCTTGCGCCGTGTATTCCATGTAGTATTTTCTCCACACATGGAACGGGCTACTTGTTCACTAACTCAGTATCCTTTAGAGAGGACATGGACCATTCATGACCACTCAGTCTACGAATGTCTTAGAGGGAAAAGCAAGATATCCCAGTTGTAGTTCTTGTATTGTTCCTGAAATGCGTAGTTCCGATATGGTTAATTGCGTGATTTTCAAGTGCGTGACATCCAAGTTTCAAGTTTCAAGTTTCCATTCCCATGTGGAAGCCCACAAAGCCAAAGGGACCTGTCATGGATTTTTGGCAGCATTAGACTGACTTACAATATTTAGACTCTTACAATATTAAATGAATCAGTAGTCTTGACCAAACCTGCGACATGGATAATTCGGGGAAGAAATCGGGAGCACAGGCCCACGACAAGGACCAATAGAGGAGAAGGAAACTTGGGTTGCTTGTACTGTGGTGATCTTCATACACACAGACAAACTTATAAAAAGTTTCGTCGGATACTCTCATGGGATGATTTATACCAGGTGGATTACCATGATTCAGAACATTAGAAGTGCATTTAAGATGCCCCAGATACCTGCGTGAAACGAAACGTCCTCCAAGGCTACTATAAAATCATCGGCAATTTACTTCACAGAACTCCATCCGATCGACGGACGAGGTACTATGTCCGCGGTAGCACAAGATGAAATGTCGATTTCATATCAGCAGAGGCCTTTGTCAATTTCTCACAAATTACCCTGAACTGATAAAGACGGTGAAGTCAAAACCCCGGATCGTTAGACTAATTAATTTCTATAAGCAAGAATCACAAAATAATCGAAAGCTTTACCCTGTCGTACTTTAGTTAGTTCTCAGGGCTTGACCACACAGGTTGTAGCGTCCGAGCTACTGAGATAGTTTAGGAAGACAGGTGCGACGCTTCTTCAACACTTGCACTTTCGGAGAAAAACCGGAAGTGAAGAAACAATCGATCTTTTTGATCAGTGACATGCTTGAGTTAGTCATGCGTGAAGTCAACGAGGTTTTTGGTAAGGTCCCTTGTATTTTGATATTTGGAGAGTTTTGAGGAGTCTCGAGCTTCAAATGAGTAACTGCGAAACCAGAAAATGAAACACTGGTTTTGCTTGGTATTATTAAAGTTGATTTCCACAATATATTGAAATAGCCTGCGTAGCAGTCGTTTCAGTTTCCTTTAAGCCAAGCGGAGTAAGCGCGCGAGGGCATAGGGCAAAAAGCTACTTTTTTGCTCCTTTTTGCCCAATGCCCTCGAGCGCTTACCCCGCTTGGCTTGAAGGAAACGGAAGCGACTGCTACGCAGGCTATTTGCACTAACAACGAGATCGATCAGACTGAAATGTAGGGATGTTGAGTGGAGGGCCAGTGGATGGGAGATGAGCTAGGAAAAATGGGGGGAGGGGGGTATAGAAAAATACATTTGTGAGTTAGAAGACAAGTAAGAGGAAGAAATAAGGAAAAGTTGCGCAATCAGTGGATGCAAAATTTTGCAATTAAATATATATATTTGTAATTAACAGATTAAGTTTAGCTTAAGGGCAAAGTGATTAAAGCGACCAGAGGATGGGTGGGAACTAGGAGTGACGGATATGGGAGATAGGAAGGGGTGACCTTTAACAACCTTTCGCTCCCCCCCCCCCCCCCCACCCCCCTTTCCGCACAGGAAGTGACTAATTAGCGATCTTTTTTTGTCAGCGGCATGCTTTTGAAAAGTCATGCGTAAAGTCAAATTGTCTTTCGCGGTCTCGCGTTTTTGACTTTTCGGATTTTGAACGTTTGGAAATGTCCTGAAAATCTGACTACCTAGCCAGAAAATTGGACAGTGTTTTGTCAGGCATTAAGTTTAACATTCCCACAATGGTTTGGACAAAGGACGAGGTCGATAAATATGTGGTTCAGGTTGAACGAAACTGTAAGAGCGCACAGGAGGTTAGCGTGCACATTTCATTCATTTTAGGCTGCTTAATTTTCTCAAGATCTTTTATCATTCCTTCCAGTTTTAACAGCCTATTTGTCGTAATTTGCAGCGTAATCTGAAGGGGTTTGCCTTCGCTCGACTGTACAGAGAAGCGGCAGACAATGAGAGCGCAAAGCGGTTAGTTTTCTTGTTTGATCATGACTTCCTGTTTTGCGACTTGACTCATTTTGACATGTAACGACATAGCATATATAGTAAGTCCCGGCTAAACGTTCTAATATTGTTGAAGAACACATCCAACATTTGTTGTGTAGCTAGAAATGTGATTAACGTTTGCCAAAACTGTTGGCCAAAATGTTTCATCCTAAACAAAGCATTCATCCAATAAACAATGTCAAACGTCATCTGACATGGGGTTTGAATGTTCAAAATGTTGTACATCAAGGCAAGAACGTTTATGATCAGTTCCTGCAAATCATAGCGATCGAACTGACCGTGAATTTGACATTATACTATTAATAAATTTATTACTTCTCAGCTAAACAATCTAACATTTTACAAATTTGTTGGTTCAACAATATTTGAAGATTTACCCCCTGCAGTCTCTGCATCCAATTCAATTCAATTCAATTCAATTAACTTTATTTGACTTATTTTACCTATTAACAACAGGATAATGTAACAAATTAAACAGTAATCTCTGCTAAATGGCAAATGTAAATTTAAGAAAGGCTGACTTAAAAATTTGGCATCCACTTCCACACGACTATTTTTCCATTTATGGCGCCTCCGCATGTATCCAATGAAAACAGTTACCAAATACAAATTTTTGAAGATGTTTTCCACAGTGAAAATTTTGAACACACATTTTTGTGTTCTTGCGTGATACCTGAAGACGGTGCTTTTCGAAAAATTAATGTTGATGTCCTGAGGTCAAATAATATTTATTAAATGGCCACCATTTTTAAAAGTTGTAATTCTGTTGATCTTTTTTATTGGATACATGTGGATGAGTGGTAGAAATGAAACTTAGGTGAAAGTCTTACTCAGAAATATGATTTTCATCTGCAGCTTGTAGATAATTTTTCATCCACAGCTTGCTCTGTTTCCTATCTCTAACTTAATTCTTAATGTCTTGTAGATACCTGGAAGCTTACATCAGTGAAAGTGAAGGTGATTTTAGGTGAGAAAATAGTTATAGGGTTTACCTACAAATTTTAAGGTGATTGCCTTTGAACGAAAATTTAAATACACCTGGTTAAAACATCCCCTGCTCATTTTGTGAGTCCATTTCC
Source organism: Pavona decussata (assembly GCF_977016875.1). NCBI lineage: Eukaryota > Metazoa > Cnidaria > Anthozoa > Scleractinia > Agariciidae > Pavona > Pavona decussata. The sequence continues at coordinate 6,285,641 of NW_028145860.1, read as the reverse complement.
TGACTTCTCATGATCAACAACTTCAAACAAGTATGGTTGTGAGAATAAGGAATCTGGTCTCAAATATGTGCAGAAAGTTCTCCTTCCTTTGAAAAACAAATTATTATCAAGAGAGGGTCTGTATTGGTGTGCTAGATTCTTAGCTACATGTATCACTTAAAATGTAAGGCTTTTCTCAGCTAATAGCTAACATTGCAGCAATTTCTTATCTATCAGCCTGGGCCTTAATTTGAAATAAGCACCCCAAGCACTTATTCAAGGATTTATGTAGTATAATAATTATATTTGAGGATGATGGATTATTCAAAGCAACACAGGCATACTCAGAAAAAGGAAACCCAAGTGCTCCTATCAGGAGTCGAACCAAAGACCTTCAGATTACAAGTTCGGATGCTCTACCACTGAGCTACAGGAGACTCGTGGGAGCCAAGGCCATTAAACTAAGTATAGTATATTTATTGATTACATGTTGCCAGCTCAGCACCAGTGTAATTTAAATTTAAGTTTGTTTCTTTATTTAGGGGTCACTGTCTTATGGGACAGTTGTATGAATCAATGGGACAGTTGGAAAAGGCAGTGGCTTCATATAGGAGGTATCATTAGAATTATTATCTTGTATTAGAAAATTAAGTGTTTCTCACTGGTCTTACAAAACCAGAATAATGTGAAGTACTGTTTTCCTTTGACTAAACCTCTCGTCCATGGTGGTCCTCTTTTCATGTAGCTTTTCGTAATGTATGCATATTAGTTTTGTGCTCTACAATTTATGCATATTTAGTCTTGTTCGCATCTCAGTAATGAGTTTCAGGAGTTGCCATTTTGGATTTAGAAGTAACTCACAATAAAATTATTGCTGTGAATCAAGTTGCAATCTTGAAGCTTGGAATGTTAACACAGAATTTTACACTTTTCAAAAGTAATTCATCATTTAGCAAAGTAAAAAGTACGAGCTAGAGTTTACTTGAACCCTGCGTAAATTTTCTGGCAATGATTTTCATTTTGTTTAACCTGGTTTAAGAAACATGTCTAGTAGGTGTGATTGGGGTACAGTGGAACCCCGTTAATACGACCACCAACGGGCAATGAAAATTTGGTTGTATTAACGGGGTGGTCGTATTAACGGGGTAGGGTCAGATTTCACGAGCATTCTATTTTAAATGGCATCTTGACAGATATACATGACCATTACAATGTTTAAATAAAAATCGGGGATGCTGAGAAATGCTTAGAAACCTATCGGACCTTCAGAACAATCTTTCTGTAAGAAATGTTCACAAAACAGACGAAACCTTAAAAAGAGTCAAGGAGCAGGAAGGTAGCCGTGTGAAAAAACCAAACTGTGTTAAAAACAAGTTAAATGACTGATTAAATTGCTTTGCAATTTAGCTAAGCGGATGTAAAACCGCGGTGGTGTTGATGTTTTACTGTTATCAGGTTATTGTAATTTGCTATTTGATGTTATGAGTGATCAGTAACATGACATATTACAGCTGCATTTGGTTTGCGTAGTTGTATTAACAGGGTAAAATTATAAAGGATTATACAGGTTGGGATTTTACAATGTGGTCGTTGGTCGTATTAACGGGGTGGTCGCATTAACAGGGTTTTCTTATGAGGAAATGTTTGGGCGTTTTGCCGGGACAAAAAAAAGTGGTCGTAATAACGAGGTGGTTGTAAGGCGGGGTTCCACTGTATTTTATTAAAGCAACAGTTCACTAGGGTTCCAGACTCTCTTTATTCCTTTTTTTTATTTAGCAGGTACTCCTAACTTTTAATGGTTTTAGTTCTTGACTAACAGCAATTTTTTCAGGTCCTTGGAATTAAACAATACTCAAAAAGAATTGGTTCTTAAAGGTAAGTGCATTTTAATTATGTTTCACAACTTGTAGGATGTCCAGTACTAAGCCCTCAGCCATTTGAACTTACAACAAAATTACATATTTATTGGCCTACAAGTATGTGTCTTCTAGTTGTGATGTTTGAGTTACATGTAATTTATAAATAATTAGTGAATTGTTTTGTTTCCCAAAGTTTTTTTTTAACTTTATATCATGTTTGCTGGGTGGGGTGGTCATCCATGGGGACTTTTCAGTTTGAATATGTTTTCTTCTTTTCTTTTCTGTTCATAGTTGTCAAGTTGTATTGTAGTGTTTCTGTTCATCCTGACCGTGCTAGGGTGAGTGACCATTGTCAAAACCTAAAAACTTTTACTTCAGCAATCTTGGTTTATGCCTTGAAATCTACTTTTACATTTTGCTGAAAATTGTCTTCATGTTGTATTCTATAGGCTTGGGCAGACAGAGGTGCTCGCTTGTTTCCTGGTCATCCAGATGTGTTTCATCTTAGGGTGAGCTCCATTTTCCTGTAATGTAAACAGACATAGTGTATAAGCTGGGATTATCATTATTTTTTCATGGTTCTTGTTTGACTTTTTTCTCTGTCTTAGTTATAGGGCCACTTGTCAGTATTGGGAATTTGACTGTTCCTACCACACCCTTCCCAGTCCTTTGAACTTCTCTTGCATCTGTTGTTTTTTTTTTTAAATATTTTTGTTACCTTCTGTGGTGATTCACTGAATAAATAAATTTACGGAAGCAATCAGAGTCACACCCTTCTTGCCGTTGTTCAGTTTGAACAGTTATAACTAAGACATGCTGGATCAGTCCAGGAGTTGTGGCTTAGGGTGTCTGCCTAAGGACAGGTCTGTTGATCATGATTTCACAAGATCTTTGGTTAGATCTCGCAGTTCTGAGCACAGCTGCTTAGGTCTCCATATACCCCATGCATCATAGAATCTGGATACTGTATACTGCCAGGATCAATAAAGCCAAAATCATCCTGTGTTGTGATAAAGAAAGATCGTAAATGTTTAAGCTCAGTCACGAAATGAGAAAGTAATGTTCAATATTTCTTTGTTTTTAGTTTCATCTTTTGGAGTCAGCTGAGGTGGTGGACTATGAAGCTCTAGAGGACCTGATATCAGAAGAAGTTGTGAGTTTAAACTCTTTTCTTATACAATAACAACAATAACAATATATACTTACATAACGCCAAATCAACACTTGCTCATGGTGCTTTACACCTCCAAATATGGACGCCAGGTTGAATGTGGGGGTTCATGTACAATTTAACCCAGTTTATCTGGCCATGCACTGTGTATTTGTTACAAGTGGAGTTTATAATGGTAAAAGCTCTATCTTTTAAGAACCATGGGAATGGCTCTAACCTAACTACAGCAGTGTTGTAACTCTGATTTCAATAAATTTTGATTAGTACATGTAGGTGTCATAACCAGCTTATGTAGGCACCAGTAATTTTTAAATGAGAAACCACTGCAGTTGCTTAATTAGTTGCACACACAATTACAGTCAAACCTCCATGTCCAACCACCTCTCGTAAGCTACCACCTCCCATAAGTGATCATCTATTCAAAACACCAATTTTTTTCCCAGTCAAATCTCTATAGTTGGAACCTCTCATAAATGACCACCTCTCCTAAGTGACGGCAACCACTTTTTGAGGTGGCGGCACTATAATTTTCATTGTTTTTAACCTCTTGTAAGCGACCACTTGACACATGTTCTGATCTCCATGTCCGTTGCACGTACTACAATACTCAGAGTTTACAAGAAACTTTTAGTGACAACCTAGCGCTGCTCGTATTGTAACTACGAAAATGCTTGCAGTAAATTATCTTCATATAAGTAGATGTGTCAGACCTGTTCCTAGAGGAGACGCCCTCTGGTTTGATTCTTGTAAGTGACTACCCCCTGTAAGCGACCACCAAATCTTGGTGTTTTGGGTGGTTGCTTATGGGAGGTTCGACTGTATTCTGCAAAAACAAAGCCTGAAAAAAAAATTAAAATTTTTCTTTCTTTGTTTGTTTTGTTTTTGTAGAGTAAACGTCCAAGGGACATTGACCTGCACGTTAGGCTGGTTAGACTCTATGCTGTAAAAGGTAAGACTGTAATTTACTGTAAGCTAACATGCTGCAGAACTTTTGAACTATTATTTGTCTCATTTTTGAAAGGGACAAAATTGTATCAAATAGACGTAGATTGAAGCCAGTTGAGATAAACTAGAAAAACCTGTTTGAATTTGAATGGCTTTCATCTCAGAAGATACAATACTTGTGATCCCAAAATAACAATCTTGGTCTTTTGTTCTTTTAGAGTCTTGTTTGAGATAAATGACAGAAAATTACAATGTATTATCAAATTTAGGACAAAATTACTGGTACTAAAATAGTATTATTGTTGAACTTGTTTAGGACGTCTTGATGAGGCATTTTCTCATTGCGCGGCAGTGTGGAAGACAAAAGCTTTTAAGGATAGTTTAGAGTGGGTTGCTTGCTGTGTGGAAATGGTTGAGGTAAGTGAGCCATCATTTTATAACAAGCAAAGGTTTAGCCTTACTGGTGTTCAGGGTACCCACTTTTTGAAACAATCCATTTAAAATTCCCTCAATCTTTCAAAAAAATCCTCTAGAAACTTCCCTCTCCTCTAAATCCAGTTTCACCCCCTAAATATCACATGCACACAACTAATCATGGTGTGGCTCGCTCAAAGCCAAGCGCTCCGCGTAAAAGCTTGTTGTAAGTAAATGTTATTGAAGAAAAGTCTGGGTCCACTCCATTGGAGAGTTACTCAAATGTATGAGTTTTATCTGATGTGTACCAGACTTTATTAATAATAAATTGTAACAGGGGGATTCCAGTACAGAAATAGTCTATTGTTATTACTGGTCTACACTGTATGTTAACAGTGTGTATTTTAAAAGCAATTCTGGCTGATGTTTGATGGTTCTTTTGCCACAAAATCAAACATACCTTCCTATTTTTGTTTCAGAAATACCTTGCCTTGCTTGAAAAATGTGAGTATTTGCCATGTCCTACAATTTATTGTAATGATTGAATTATCTTGGCAAAAATTATATTGTGAAAGTATAATTAGATTTTAGCAGTGCCTCTTTCTACATGCTACACATAATGTCAGCAATAAAATAATAACAGCACAACAAAGGAACAAATGTGGCCACCCAACATTTCATAGTTTGCACTTGTAGAAATTCTTGTTTGGCAAGCATCTTAATTGCACTGTTATTAATAGGTCAATTGATAATTAAGTAATTTTAAATCAATTAATATTTTGTTTATTTGCGGTAGCAATAAAAGGTGAGGTCATTGGAAGTGGTAACGCCATCTTGGATGTACACTCCTTCCTCCTGATTATCCTTTGTCAGTTTGTGGAGCTTCAGCTGCGTGAAAGCAACACTCGTGAAGTCATCAATGCTCTTTACAGGTTAGGATTTATTACACTAATCATTTAAAGACATGATTGTTAAAGTAAGTATGGTTCTTCTTACTTGAAGCAGTGAAAGGTCAAGACAAGTTATACAATGGTACACTGCTAACATTTATCAAGATTGAGCAGCCTTTCCAACCATACCATGACTGGTTGTTAAAATTGGTCGCATAATATTTGTCTACTTTTCGTCTTTAGTTTGAATTATTTTTCTGTTAGTGGTATAATAATTATTAGTTCTCCAATTCAAAAAAACTGATTTGTAATATCCTGCCTGTTGTTGTGCCTATCTAATATGGAATGAAATTTGAATCTTAAGTATTTCTCTCCTAAAGCAAAGTACATGTATTTTAATAATACAATAATGCCAGTCACCACTAGGCGGAATTCTTTTATTGTGACTATTCGAATTAAAGTTTTAAGCTACTACCTTTCTGCTCTAGAACTTTTCCAAGTGAACGTTTGGCAAGCTTTGCTCGACATGCTTAACTAACTGAGCTTAATTACTGATCAACTTTGAACATTATTTTTTAGGCTTGATCACAGTCTATTTATGGCACATCGCCATAGAATACGCCAGTCGCCGAGACACTCCACATCTGGTGGGCCAACTGAGTGGAGTGTGATCTTAACAGAGATGAAAGCACAGCTTTACATGCATTGTGGCACATTATTGATTCGACTAGCCAAAGAGGTACATGTATTGAATAGCTAAAAGTGTTTTTTAGTTAAATTTACCCTTGAAGGATTGATGTTCAGGTAGTCTAAAGGTCAAATTTGGCCCTTTCAACTTTTCCCTACAAATGCATATTAATGTGTATCCATGGGAACCTGCACACACTCCTAACTGTTTTGACCTCAGGTGCACCCTTTTGTCTCCAAATACAAACAAATGTGTTGCCAAAATGTAATCAGATATGCCACAAATCCTATTGTTTCTCAAGGGCAAATAAAGCCTGATTCAGTTTTTTGAAAAATAATGTAATTATAATAATGTACTTGGTTTTAACTTTTTACTGCATTTGCTTTTCTTGTACATGGCAGAAATTCGTGACATGGCCCAGAGGCTTAAAGCTTGCCTGTGCCTGTTATCTTGCAAGTGTTAGCATCTCTGAGCCAGAAACCAAGACGCCCTGGGTGGCGAGGGCTCCTAAAAACAAAGATCCTCTTAAGTGGTATGTTATGGCTTGCTCAAGACTCAGTCAAGTTGGTAAGTGGATGAATACTGTGCCTGACATTTTTTACAACTTTGTTATCTTAGACTACAAAAAGTATAAAATTATATCCTTACAAAAAAAAAAAATAATAAAATAAAAAAATAAAAAATACAGGTGGATGGGGCAGAAACAAGAGTACCCATGTGAGGCACCTCGCCAAGGCACTTAGGGGGAGACCCCTGAAATGCTTCTCTTTGTAAGTGCCTGGGTCCAGTTGTTCGAAGCCCGATTAAGCTAATCCTGGATTAACGTGAACTTTGATTAGAGTATAATTACTAATCAATGAAGATTCTTCCAAAAGATTTTTGTCCTTCAGTATTGACATAGACTTTTCTTTACCTTTAGCTTGACATTGGCCTTTAAACACATTTGTAACGAGCGAGATGAAAACCTCAATTAACTTTTAATCGTGGATTAGCGTTAATCGGCTTTCAAACAACCGGGCCCTGGTGTACATGTACATGTAAACATAAAAGTTATTTTGTGTCCAAGCTATGCAGTGATGTGTGTCATAATTAATTGACAGGTCATTTCCTTATGGCTACAAGAGACAGACATGGTGCCATGTGGATGAACACTTGTCACTCAGACTGCTGCTCACGGCAAGGTCTGCAAGAGATTCTAAATACGATTTACAGGGATGAAAGAGACTTGACAAAGGTAAAGCTTTGGAGGGAAATAATAGTGTGAAGCACAGAGCTTGAGTGTTTCATGTAGAATATCTTAGTACTAGCTGAGAAAGATTTGTCAACTTCTTTCTGCTTGAGATACAATGTTCAGGGTGTAGTAATAATCCACTATATTTGATAAGAATATATTGGCTCATATTTTCATGTTAATTCCCACACATCATGAAGAATTTTTATTCAATTGAATTAGCCATATCAAAATGCTTTGAAGAAGTTGGCCAGCAACATAACAGGAGTAGAAGGCAGAAAGAGCAAAGTCCAAAGGGGTCTTAGGGAAAATGAGTGGGCACTAAGTGCCAAATCATTGTTTGTAGGCAGCAAAATTGCTGGCTGTCGGTACATTTTGAGACAGGTTGATGCGAACCCTTAATCACAGCCTCTTTTCTTAATAATTATTAACCATGCCTGTGAAATAATTTTTTCCAGTCATTTCTTGTATATGATGGTGAGTTCACTACTACCGAATTGATGATGCCAGCTGTTGAACAGCTGGTTAGCTGGGATGAAGGTGAGTTTTGATATAAATGAAGTAAAATATTCATTTACTTTGTAGTAGTTATAAGCTACTGTCAACCTATTTTTGATGCAATTTCTTTAACAATAACATATCCCATATGAAGTTCAGCTGACCTCACTGATGCAACAGTGTGATTTAATGAGACGAAACAGTGATCACCATCAAATTTCTCCCTTTTGCAACCAGAGGTCATGAGTATTAAGGATATGATCACCCAAGGTGAATTTTCTTGATAGTTTAATAACTTCTCACCAGTGCTTTTATAAGAAAAATATGGGGACAATAAAGGAGAATTTGTTCTTTGATATTAGGAGGGTAAAATTTTAAACATTTACCTACTTCTGTTGTAGTGGCACTGAGTGAGAATCCTCGCAACTTACAGAACATAACATGGGTTGGACTACACTGGTTTAAGTACAACAAGGAGATGAGGCCAGGAGGTATGTAGCTCAAGATTGTTAACAGCACCTTGAAGACCCTACCTTGAGTGCCAGAGGCTTTTCTTGTGTGGTTTCTGGGTCCAGTCAAAGTCTCTTACTATTTTTATTATGACCAACGCGAAGAATGACGATGGAAAATAAGAAATAATTAGATTCAATAGAGCAGTTTTCAATTGAGTGTCGAAAGTAATTACGCGTTTGCTTTGGTTTTGCGTTACTAAACTGTGATTGGCTGACAAAACTCGCGCCACTTTTTCAACCAATGAGAAGCAAAACCAAAACCAATTGTGACTTGGTTGCACGCATTTTCCTGTGCTTGGCGCTGGTTACTTGTATTTGCTTTGAATTCTGATTGGTTCATTGCGCTGTTTGTGTCTGTTGTGATTGGCCAGAGTAATTGCTTTGGTTTTGGTTTTAGGACACTCAATTGAAAGCCGCTCTAAGAGTTCACTCACAAAGACAAAAGGAATAATTATTTTAAAGATCCTTTACTGAAGGTAAAATGACTGTATTAAAGCTTTCATCCCAGGGGAAAACTACAAGTATCAAATTTTGGTACTCCCACACTGTGAACATTTTGTCTTTCTTGCTCACACTATTACCAAATTAGTACTCGTGGAGACAATAATAGTATTATTCTTAATTGGTTAAACTCTGATTGATACATGTAATTTCCAATGAAAATTGGACAAGAATCAGACTCCTTATTTACATGTACTAAGCTTTTTAACTCGTGAATGCGCGCATGCGCAATGAACGAGTTATAGCGATAGCTGACTCTCGACTTGGTCGGTCGATCAGTTGGTTTTGTCGTTAACTTTCGGGCGTGCGCAGTGAATGAGTTTTAAATTCAATTTGTGGAAAAAAACACGCGAACATTTGTTGTTCATGGCGCATCAGGAAATTCTTATTCAATATGTAGAGAATAATTTGACGATCATTTAGTGCAAGAATGGCGATTTTTCGTTCAATCTGAGCAAAGTTTCAAGTTTTTTCAGTTTTTCAGAAAGTCCGGGGTCGTAAACTCAATTAGTGAAAAAAAAAAAACGTGAAAATTTGTTTCACGACGCGTCAGAATTCTCTCATTCATTCTGTAGAGAATAATTTGACAATCATTTTAATGTAAGAATGGGGATTTTTCGTTGAATCTGAGCAAAGTTATAGGATTTTTTCGTTTTTTTTCTACGAAGTGCGGTTTCTTTCAAGAATTAAAAATAATTTAATTTAAAAATAATTTAATTAAAAAATAATTTAATTTGTCAGTTTTCATGCGAAAGCGGAACGTGCCATGTCACGCATCATTGACGTCGTAAACAAAATTATGCAAATTTCTGGTGAAATGAACACTTTTAAGATCTTGTCAGCTTTCATAGAGGTTTCAAAGGGAAAAAATGTTTCATTTTCGAAATTTACAACTGGTAATTTATGGGAAGCGGTCGATAAATAATTCTTATTTAGCAAGAGCTTGTCATAGTTCATTATTTTTACTTGAGGATTGCGTGGACTGAACTCCAAAGGAAAAATTTCACGCATTTATGTCGGGCATGAATCGTAATGCGATACTTTGTTGAACATATTTCCCTTTGTGAGATCGGCTTGCCCTACAGTAATTTTGTAATTTTAATTCCCAAAAAAACTTCACTTGCCCATCGGGCAAGTGATGGTTAGAATCCACTAGCCCGATCGCGAAATCCAGTAGCCGCGGACTATCACACGAATTTGCATGACGTAGCTGCACATGGCGTGCTCCTATAAACTTTGAATAAAAAAAACACGTGATATTTTTTAATCGGCGCATCAGAATAATCGGCTTATTCAATCTGTACAGAATAATTTGACAATCATTTTAATAGTACAAGAATGGTCATTTTTCGTTACATAATCGGGCAAAGATATAATTTCTTTTAGCTTTTGAGGAAGTTTCCGTAGCCGTCTAAATTGCAATTACTATGTGTCATCTGCATTCACGAGTTGGCTCACAGGAGCCTTTGATTTACTTACCCAAGCTTGCAAGAGTAATTATTTCATACTTGTTTTCCTTGTACTGAAGATTTAATTTAACTGATTTACTGTTTTTTATCATCTCTTCAGTTGGTGTTATGGTGAAGGACATATTCCAGGAGTTGAGGCTAGATGTTCCAAGCATTGAAAAGCACATTACTCCTAACATGTTATGCTTGAGAGACATAGAGGTAACGTTAGTTTAGTTTGCAGGCATCAGATTGGAAAGCAAGGGGTCAAATGTTATTTTCAGTCCTAGTAACCTAGTTAGACAAATATTGTGTTAGAAGGTACATGTTTAGTTGATCCCCGGGCATGGATAATGTGGAGACGAGTCTTACATGTAATAGAAGAGGACCTGTGCCAGCCATGACATCTATTGGAATTCAAGTATTTGTAGATGTCGCAGGTGGAATCCGGTTTTAGGTCAAACATGTTCTTGACATAGTTTAAATTTAAGTCATTTACTTTTAAGTACCTTAAGTTTATAATTACTATTTATGATCTAGCTTTTAGGAGGAAGCCTAATATTATAAGCCCTATGGTTTCTTTTTAGACTTCCCAAGAAGTATTTTAAGTTTATTTTTTTCTTGTAGGCATTTGTCTATGCAGTTGTAAGGACTACAGCAGCAAGAGTGCTAGAAGATAGAGACATTTTCTATGAAGATTATGAGCCACAAGTTCTTCCTCAGCCACTGTGTTCTTCTCTTAGTTTGCCTGTTCAGGATGAGTGGTGGATTGCTGCTTATAACTTGTACACGGGAAAATCCAGGTAACTGTCAAAACGATAATGTTCTTGGTTTGAGCATTTTCTTTCGTCAAGAACAACACTGACTTCAAGCACCGCCATGTTTGGTTTCCATTCTTCTCACGGCCATCTTGCTCCTATCATTCCCTGGGAAACATTAACAAGATGGCATCCACCTGCTATTGCAAATTTATTACCTCCTTTTACAAATCTTAACAAGCACCCTGTTTTGTAGACACCAAGACAAAACATTAGATACTTTGTTGTCTTAGACAGTTTGACTATACATGTACTTCTACTGTCCTAGTAATTATAGAAGACACTACACCCATACTGCCAGTTGTCCTGATTAATCATGTTTGCATGTCTCTTAGTCACATTCTTCATTGTGACATCTAACTTAAGGTCATTCCCCTAAAATAGAACCTACACTCAGATTTTTTCCAAACTTTGCCCATGTGTGGTTCACTATATGTAAACTGCAAAAATGAAATAAAAAGAGGGGGTCCCGATGCTTGTTCTTCAGCAACGAAGCATTGAAATATGTTAATTTCTGCATATTTGGACAAAAAGGACTATAATAGAGCATTTGCCAAGAACAGGAATTATTTTCTGAAGAAAGCAGTTAACGGCTCATTTCATAGAATTTTTTTCTTGTTCATAAATCATTTTCAATGTGAAATCTGTTTGAAAACTATTCCTAACCAGTACTACTGAGATATTCAACAAAATAATCTAATTCCTTACTTCTGAAGCTAGACCAAAATGTCCATTGGCTAGATATTAGGTGCAAAATTTGATATTTCTAACACTAGGATTTTCCTTAAATTTTCACGGTAGTTAGCAAACGATATTGTGGTTAGAAATCTGAAAAGAGAAAATAGGTTCACCGGGTTGGTTTTGCAGATATTTCACAAAGCAGTGGTAAATCGAGCTTCAAAACTGTTTTCTCCGCGAAGGGACTGGGGCGAGTCTTATGAAGACACCTTTATTTCCGCGCAAAATGCAAATTAAGAATTTTGTTGTTAGATGCAAGTCAGATTGAGTGATACTCAGTAGTAAGCTAGAAATGAGCGTAAATTTTTTATTTTGCCATTGTGCGCAGTAGAGTTGCGCACTGCAAAACAGGGGAATGACCTTAAGCACATTAACACTAAACAGTTGTAGATTTACATGACTCTCTCCCTGTTTTTGTGGCAATGGGTTCAATTCCAGTGAACCATTTGACCAGCTGGGAGTTTTGGGCGTCTGTCACAAATTTTTTTCATTACAACAAATCTCATTGTCCGTCCTCTCTTTTTTAGTTTGAATGAATCTGGAAAGATGCGCCGCACTGTTCAGCTTGGCATTGAGAAGATCCGTGCAGTGGATGAAAGGCATGGACTACAAGTGCAGCTCCTGATTTACCTTGGAAATTCCTTTGGATCCAAGGTTGGTACACTTAAACCCTTTAGAATTAAATTCCTTCTTGTGATATCATTGCTTACTCAACCCCTGAGGTCATGAGAATTAAGGAAATGATCACCCATGGTGAATCTTCTTGATATTTTATAACTTCTCCCCAGTACTTTTATAAGAAAAGTATGAGAGCAAGATAGGAGAATTTGTGCATTGTTCACTACTATGTAAAACAAAATAAAACTAGAGGTCTTTATGTACAAGACTATCATTAATTTTATAAGGTAAATGATTTACTGATGCTGTGAATAAATCTTTTCTTTGTATATTTCAGGCAACCTTTCTGAAGGGTAGTGGTGAGAACCCTTGGTATTATGAGGAACACTGGAAGGTTTGTTTATCTTTTTGGTTATTATATTATTTTGTATTTTTTTATGTGTTGATTTTAAGTTTGATTTGACAAGTGTGTCTCTAGCAAGGCCTTGATAGATTGTTTACACATTACTGTAACTGAAAATGTGTATTAAAGGCACTTTTGCTCAAGCCAATGTGATTTTTTAACTTGCAATTTAAAACCAGTGTGAGACAAGTTACAGATAAAATAAAATTATTGCATGTGTAACCTTTTTTGCAAGTTGTCTGGTAATAAGAATTGTGTTTTAAGCTGGAAAGTAAGTCACGTAGTCTTCTACGTTTCTTAACATTACAAATCATGTAAGGGTGCGTTCGATTGACCCTTTTCTGGAATACGAATATGTATAGTGATCACAAGAAACCCCTCATAATGTTGTGTTGTTAAAGTTGCAAAACCCATTTAGTTTAAATCACCTAAGCTTGTGCATAGTATCACTACACTTCAAGGTGGACTAAATGTGTGGTTGATTCCTTTGTTCCTTGCTCCACAGCAAGTGCAATTGATGCCATTTTTGTTTTCAAATCTGAACATGTAGAACTGTTGTTTTCATTGTCTTTAGAGTTTGGAGAAATGGAGCATGCATTACTTGCGCAAGGCTCTCACAGTTTTGGAAAAGTTAGAGAAGTAAGTCATTTGTTCATACTGTGAAGAGGATTCTACTCAGTTAGATGTAAGGACTCACCCTACCGCAAATAAAGATGGTGTTATTTTATCAGTAAAGCTATTGATTGACTTGATAAAGTTGACCCCATCCCTTGCCTTCAAGTTCCCTAGCAATCCCAATCTTGAACAGTATGTTTTGTACATAACCATATGAGCTCTAATAGAAAAAACAAACAAACAAACAAACAAACAAACAACAACTTTATTGAATAAATAATAATATTACAAGCAACGACTTCAGAAACCACAGGTAACTGTAAAGGTATTTGAGGTGGGCTCAAGGAGAGGAAGAGAAAAAAAAGAAACAAAACAAAACAAAGAAAAATTTCAGACCAATGCATTTAAGAATGTATTTTCTGTAATCTAAATTCTTTTACCCTGTTGGCAATAATTTTTGCTTGTTTTCTGCCAGGGATGAGAGCATTCCACGCTGTGAGAAGCCTCTTTTTCCTCACATGTTTGACACCTTGTCGGTGAGTTGAATTGTACACTCTCCAAGCTACCCACATTTTTAATACTTTTAATTAATTGTTTTGACTCAACCCGCATTTCTTGTGCTTGACTGTCTTTTAATCTTTATTAAAAAATTAGACACAACATATGTGTGGCTTTACAATCATTGAAGAACTTATAATCAATGAAGAACCAAGCAAATTACAGATTACAATAAGTAAAAAAACATCAAGAAATCTAAAAAGGCATCTATTCACAAAAGCCTGTTTAAACAGTTCAGTTTTCACTCTAGGGAGTATGAAATCATGGCCCTATCTCTAAGAGCCCTATTACGTTTAGGTGGTAACAAGTCAAACAATACAGGGCCACTGTCACTGGTGATTCTGTTGAACAGATCATGGTCCCTATTCTTTTTTGACATCAGATATCAAAAACATCTTATTCATATAGCCAACTGAGGAGTTTAAAAATGTCATGTTACCAGTATTCAACACTATTATTTCATTGTCAGGAGCATGAAGTGAAGTTCCAGCTTCAGTCTGTGCGTCTCACGGTGGGAGGAACATTGATGAAGGAAGGGAAGCTGTTTGATGCTATGGAAATGTTTGAGCAGGTCAAAACTCCTCCAGGGATGTTCAATCTTGCACAGGTACTGTTTTGTTCATGCACAGAATGTTCCTCAAGGCTGTTAAGGCCTTTTTCTTTTTCATGACTGTTGAGGTTAATAATTTGGACATAGTAACAGTGACCTTATACAAAAAAAAAAACAATTCAAAAAGCATCAATCTGGCAGTACTCGTCGGTTCTGTGGATGGATGACTCATGATTTTAATTTTCTTTAAGGCTTATAAATACCTTGCACATGTTGAAGCTTGTGCAGCGACTGAAGAGACGGACACAGAAACTGCTTCTCCAACAAAGGAGTATTATCAGAATCTTCAGGAAGCTTGGGATCTTCTCCAGGCCTACTTAAAGATGACCGACCCGTCTGATGTATGTATTCTCTTGGATCTGTTTTCCTGTTTGGATAGTGCACACTTTTGCCAAACTCATGAGAGGAGGGGTGTGTGAGTGTAGAATGTTTGGTTGGTGAATCATAGTGTACAGACCAGTTGTAGCAAGATGCATAATGACTGAAGGGCCTGAAGAAGGTTGCAGGTGGCACGTGATCATTTCAAATTGAAGCAGAAATGTTTCTGTGTGCTGTCCCTGAAACGACGTGAAATCAAATAAAGGTTTCTTATATTCCCCCTTTCTTTTTGCTCCAAGGTTGGACGGCAGGCTGTCATAGATGAACTCAATGACATTGAAAGACTCATTCGAACTGGATTACCAAGGGCAAGCACAGCATCAGGTTATTAAACTAATCACAGTAAAAACAGCAACCGAAAATTAAATTATTGATTTACTTGTAAAATATAAAAAAATCCTCCTAGAAATGTCAACTCTAGAATGTAGACTACTACTATTGCTGACAAAAGTCCTTAGAACACCTTGATAAAATAATGTAACTTTTTTAGGGTGCGTTTGATTTGATTGCGTTCGTTTGAGCCTATTCTGGAATAGGAATGTATACAGTCATTACAAGAAAACCCTCCAAAGAGGTTTTTGGAGGTAATGGAGTACGAAATGGCTCTTAAATTATCATGCGTTGTCATAAGTTTGCAGAAATGTCTTCCCAGATTTACTTAAAAAAGAGAAATCTAATAGCTATCCCACTTATTCTTGTTCCGGAATACGGCCAATAGAACTTAACCTCAGTTTTCAATCTCCCAACCCCCCCCTCCCCCCCCTCCAACTAAAACAATGTTCACTGGAAAATTGTCAACGTAGGCAAAAAGGAACGTTATCGAGGTTCAAAAAATTGGCTTCCCAACGTAGCAAATGAGAGGTGGCCCATGACATCTTAAGAAGATGATAGAAACCAGGATATGAAACTCGACTTCATTAGATCAAGCAAGTTATCTGTCAGCCATAAGCGAGAATCATTTTATGTTTTCAGGTCAGCATGATGATGTTCATCGGAGTCACTATCTAGAAACTCAAAGCTCAACCAATGCGTCAGATGTACAGGAGTCTGATGACAACTTTTGGGTGGAGCAGGTAAGAATAACTTCAGTATTTGGTAATTTACACATGCAATGGTCAGTGTTTTTCATGTTGGCAGTTTGAAGTAATTTTCTTGTCAGTGCACTTTTGTGTTCTAGTGTGTCATACCTGTACTTGAGATTAGAAACTCAGTGGCTGAAACCTTGGTTGCTTGTGGTGTTACCTGAGAAATTTTTTTAAGTGGGAGGAGAGCAACATGCATGCCGTGCGCTAGTAGGGAGGGGAGGGGCAATCCTCTTGATGTAAGTCTAATTAGGTTAATGGATATGAAGAGCCGTGTGTTTCTGTCAGTAATAGTGCCACTTTTTAAAAATATATATCCTTGGGTAGCGAGGATAATATCTACTTTCCACTTTCATGTTCATATTTGACATATTTGTTGCGTTCTAGCCACCAGATCCAAATACCAAAGAATTTATCGCCACACTTAGTGAGGTGGCCTTAAATAAAGGCTATTTTCAAGAGCAGATGGCTCTCAGAGATGAGGCTATGTCAAAAAGGGATGAAACCATATGCAGCATGCGCGAAGAAATCAACATGTTAAAGGTTAGTATATCTAACTACTTACCTTCTGTTATTGCCAGAGTGTCAGTGGATAACTCTTAAAACTTTCCCGTGGAAAATCTTGGAAAATCTCCATGGAGCGCAGTGAGTTTATGTTGCAGCAGACGGATATAGCATTCAGAATAGCCTAAAAATACAACTAGCGTGACAACATTGCCTAAAAATAGCGCAACCTAGCGTGACAGTATGGTCTAAAATAGGTAACATAAGCTCATATGTATGTAGTGTCACATAATATAACCGACTTGATGATGTAATATAATGTGGTTAAAGGTGATCCCTTTTAAAAACTGGATTAAAAACCGAGTTGTTAACCTGTATATGCCTTAACGTTTAAGTCCTGAATGTCATTTATTCATGAATACATTTTACTTGTTCTCCCGCAGAATCAAGTGAGCATGTTGCAGTTATATTCCACTCTCAACACTCCCCCATGCCCAAGCCCAGGCGTAGGTGATCAAAGTCAGCCCATGTTTGAATCCACACCGCTTACATCAAAGCAGACCTCCCTCACAGGAAGTGGAAAACCTTTTACACAACCGAACATCAAGGGACCACTGAAAATTGATTCCAGTTTCTTTGCTGGGTTAAGCAGCAGCAACAGCCCTGAAAAGCGAGTGGACGAGCCTGAAGAGCCTCTAGTATCGCCCACATCCCCCGCGAGGTTAAGGCATGATTCCTCAACTTCTTATACAGAAGACATCCATTTTGAGCCCCTCATACCCCTCCCTGAGCAAATAGAGATTCACACTGGTGAGGAAGAGGAAGAGGTGTTGTTTAGCAGCAGAGCGAAACTTTATCGGTATGATAAGGATGTTTCTGCATGGAAGGATCGTGGCATTGGAACTATGAAGATTCTGCATAACTCAGTGAAAGGGCGCAGTCGAATCTTGATGAGACGTGAAGTTGTCCACAAGATTTGCGCTAATCACTTCATTACAGCTGACATGAAGTTAGAAGAAAAGAAAGGTGCAACTAACTCCTTGATTTGGAACACTCTTGCAGATTATTCAGAGGAGGTTTTAAGGCCAGAGCAGCTAGCCGTTAAGTTCAAAACTCAAGAAGAAGTCTTGCTATTCAAAGAAACGTTTGATGAGTGTCAAAAGATGTCGAAGAAAGATGCCAAAGTAGCAGAGAACACAGCAGACACAAACGAGAAAAGCTCAGATCTTATGGCCAAGTTTGCTCCAAAGCCTGGCTCGTGGTCTTGTTCTGTTTGTATGGTTTCCAATGAAGAACACACGACCGTGTGTGTAGCTTGTGGAGCTGCAAAGCTGTCAGAAGAAAGTGAAACTACTGTGGCCCAGGCAATGCCCATGTCTGGGTTTCAGGTACCTAAGGAACTGACTCCCAGCAGTGCACCACATACAGTTTCCAGCTCGTCAGGAAGCCCGTTCGTTTTCAAGATGAGTGATACAGAAACACAGGGTAGCTCTCCATTTACATTTGCTGCCACAAGCAAGGTATCTAAAGGTTCACCATCTCCATTTACATTTGGAGCTCCATCCTTAGCAGCTAGTAGCGAGGCGTCTACAGTCTTTGGTGCATCCTCTGAGGCATTGGGAACCTCAAAACCAGCAACATCTCAACCTTTTGTGTTGGCAGCTTTTGGAGTCCCTGCCATCAACAGCAAATCAAGCCAACCTTCATTGCCATTTGGTACCTCAAGCTTAACTGGATCCTCGCCTTTCTCTTTCCCAGCAACAGAACAAGCTGCAAATACCACACCATCTGAAGCGTCTGTGTTTGGCGGTTGTTCTCCAGAGCAGGAAGGTGGTCCTACCGTGTCATTTGGTTCTTTTGGCACTGGTACCTCCCCGATATTCGATCTGGATGCATCAAACCATTCAACAAGCAGTACACAAACAGACCCCGTGAAATGCGAGAAATGTGACGGTGATCAAATCACGGAAGAACCAAATCCATCAGCACAATACCAGTTTACTGAGAATCAGCCTCAATCTTCATTTCCGTTTGGCATGCCCATTGAAAATCCAAACATTGCTCAGCAAAAGTTATTTTGGCAGCAGCCTAGTGGTTCCTTTCAGTTTGGACCGCTCGATTCAGTCCCACCGCTCGGTGGTGCTTCATCTGGGGCTGCAAATGTTAACACCTTCTGGTTCCAAACAACACCACCTACCTTCGAGCCATCAACCTCTCAACCTGAAAGTGCCCCACAGCCACCAGGTGGATTCTCATTTACACATCAGCAGCAATTTGGTCCAAATTCTAATGTGGATTTTTCAAGCAGTGAGTTCCTTCGCCTTCTCGCGGCAGCTAAGGAACAAAAAGATTCTATGAAACAGGAATACCCATCTAGAGGCTACGACTTTGCACCTTATGTTGTTGATGATCTGTCGGAGGATATTTTGCTTCACGGTGGAGCCAAACCTTTGTCCAGTGCAATAACAGACGAATATGATTCTGAAAACGAGGAAGGTAATGAAGAGTCTGAAAAGTACACTGATGATAGTTCAAATTATTCTCGTACAGATCCTGATGACGATGAGCAAGATACTGAAGCTTCTTTGGTGTCTGCGCAAAAGCCATCTCCTTCATCCCAAACTAAACCATCATTTCCATCAAGTAAAGCAAACGTTATTACAACACCAATGAAACCTGTTCCTGTGCATTCCACACAGACGGAGACATCTGCACCTTCTCAGGCCAGTACCGCACTCAGGCGATTCTTGGTGGCCAAGAGTCCTTTAAAGGGAGCTAAAAAGCAAGACGAAGACTGTGTTATTGTTTATGAAGTTCGTGCTTCCATGGCAGATCGAGAGAAAGCCACGCGCCTTTTTCTGCCGCCAAATTTCTTTAATTATACCAAACATAAAGCTTGCCCCGGAAGTATTGGTTGCCCTGGGGTTTCAAAGGCGGTGGCAGGTTCTACTAGCGAAAAAGAGGACAAAGAGAGCAAGGCAGCTGATGTTACTACTAATACAACAGAGAATGCTGCAAAACCAAGTCCAAACACCTCTGCTTCTCATGTGTTTGGACAATCAGCTAGCTTTGGCCAGCTTACATTTTCATCTCTGGTTCAAAACAGCAATGCATTTTCCGAGACTCAAAAGAAGGATAGTCACAAGCCATTCCAAGGAGCGGGAACACAACTATTTGCTGATTCTTCTGAAGGAGCCGAGGGACAAAATGAAGATCAGCTGCATTTTGAACCAGTCATTCCTCTTCCAGAAGAAATCCAGGTCGTTACTGGAGAAGAAGGCCTTGAGGTGTTGTTTTCTGAACGAGCAAAACTGTACAGGTTTGATGTTGACTCAGGGCAGTGGAAAGAACGAGGGGTTGGAGAGGTAAAGCTTCTGCGTCATCCAACTTCAGGTCGTGGACGAGTACTCATGAGACGGGAACAGATTAAGAAGTTATGTGCCAACCACAACATCACTGCCGCTATGGAGCTTAAACCAAACGTTGGATCAGATCGTTCCTGGGTGTGGTACACTTCAGCAGACTATGCCGAGGGTGAAGCAAGGCCAGAGAAGCTAGCTGTCAAGCTGAAGACTCCAGAAATTGCGGAAACATTTAAGCAAGTATTTGATGACCTTAAAGAGCTTTCATCTTCAGAACATCCTCCAGAAACAGCTGAAGCTGAAGACCAAACGAAGACTGGGTGCGAACTTTATGGACAATTTATCTCAACATTTACTGCTGCTCCTGGTGCATGGACTTGTGAATTGTGTTATGTTGTAAACAGGGCTATTGATTCAACTTGTGTGGCGTGCAATACCGTAAAACCTGGTGCCCAAGTTGTTGAACCTTCATCGACAGCTGGGGAGGAAACAGCTTCAAATGCTGTCGTGGAGTCATTAGAACCAATCGCATTCCAGGACCCAAACAAAACAGAAGCTCCAACTGGCTTCGTATTCCAGTCACCTGGAGGAAAGGGGCTCTCCAGTGCACAGCTTTTTACCATTGGACGAGTGGACCCAGGTGAAAATATAGCAGATGATGAGATTGAAACATCACCTTATAAGACATCTTCTCCTAGTAAGCAGGGGGTTTCATCGCCACAAAAACCTTCAACACCCTCCCAGAGTGTTCAGATAAAAGATCCATTTGGCATAGGAACCCCATCAAAGTTTACCTTCAGTCTGGTAGTCTCCCCCAGGTCTCCTACTCGCCAACCCAAATCACCATCGCCACATGCGTCACCCCAGTCTCCCGAGAGTCCTTCCCACATAGGTGATGATGGACCACATTTTGAACCAATTATACCACTCCCCGAAAAAGTTGAATGTCGCACAGGGGAAGAGGGCCAAGAGGTATTGTTCTGTGAACGCTGCAAACTGTTTAGATATGACGGTGATACATCTCAGTGGAAAGAACGGGGTATTGGTGACATCAAGATTCTCCTTAATCCAAGTTCTGGAAAATACCGTGTTCTGATGCGACGTGAACAGATCTTTAAGCTTTGTGCTAATCACCTAATTTCAGGCGATATGGAACTTAAGCCATTTCCGAACTCTGACAGAGCGTGGCTTTGGACGACACTTGCGGATTTCTCAGAAGAAGAGGTAGCCGCGGAGACTTTGGGTGTAAGATTTAGAACACGTGAGATCGCCTCTCAGTTTAAGGAAACATTTGCCAAGGCTATAGAGTCGACTGCATCTGAATCTGACAACGCCGAGTCTTCAACAGAACAGCAAGTGAAGGAATCTTTACAGTCAATTGTGTATAAAAATGACAACACCGAGGCTTCACCGGAACCAGAAGTGAAAGAATCTTCACGGCCAATTGTGTGTAAAACTGATAACTCCGAGTCTTCACCAAAACCAGAAGTGAAAGAATCTGCACAGTCAATTGCGTGTATAACTGACAACACGGAGTCTACACCAAAACCAACAGAGAAACAGTCTGAACAGGCAGTTGGGCAGGACGTTGAAGAGGAGATCTCAATTGTCTTTGAAAAAGAAGCCACAGAAGATCAAAAGGAAAGAGCTCAGAGGCTAGAGCTGCCAAACAACTTCTTCGGATATGAGGAAACAACAGATGACACTAACCCTGATGAGTCTACTGCAAGGTGAATAATGTCTTCTCTTCCTTTGATATGCTAATGAAGAGGGTTTATGATGTCTAGGTATACCCTGGAGAAAATTTCAATCATGAATCTTTGCAAAGTTTTGCAAGTAAGGTTGCGGTATTGCTTGGCTTTCATTTGATAGGTAGTAGTTTATAGACGTAGTTCCTACCCGAGATAATGGGCTGTGAGTGAGTAATGAGGGTAACTGCCAATTTGTTCTGTATGAATATTTGTTTTTATTGCTTCGTTTGTTCTGTCAGTGCTGCGCATTTTTAGTGAAATGGTATATTTAACAATTATTCCACGAGCGCGCGTTGGATATGAGATGATAGATAGCCAACGAGGCGCGTAGCGCCGAGTTGGCTATAATCATCTCATATCCAACAAGCGCAAGTGGAATAATTGTTTTATTAAAAACAATCAAGAAATATTGCTAGATCTTACTGATTTTCGCTGCGCAAGGATAACCTGCAGAAAATTTAATGGTCGCCATTTCTCGGCTATGGTATAATGGCTTATATACCATGGCTGCTAAGCCAATCAAATCCCTCGAATTGCATTATACAATGATTCAGTTTTTAATAAAATAGATTAGGCCGTGACAGCCTTTGTTTAGTTCTCTTTTGGTTCATCAGCTCATGGAAAGTACACTTCTTTCCACTCAAAGGAAAACTCTCGTTAGAATTGGCATACTTAAAACCAAACGAATCGTGAATTGACATAAAAATCATCCTTGGCATCTGTTTCATGTGTTCGCCTCGCGTTTCTTAGTACTTGCTGGTACTTTTGTTCGGCATTGTGATTCACCCTGCAAAGCCTAGTACTTTGGTAATCACTCTTTCTCGCGAAAGTGTACATCGGAGAAAGGCTGTGAATTTGCGCCAAAAATTGAGTGGGCGAGAAAATAACCCATGGATACAAGGATCATCATTACGGTTTAAGTAATAAAAAAAGCTATTTAATTTGGAACTTTATTCCCCGGATCTTTCATCTCCCCACCCCAGTGTGAGGGAGAACGAGGTTCTTTAACCTGTACTTTGTAATATCTTCACAGCAAACAAGATCTGGGCACACCAAATGAGGCGCCTGAAGAGAAAACAGCACCACAAAACTTTCTGTTTGGCTCTGCCAGTGTGGCTTCGTTATCCTTTCAGTCAGTGGCTGCATCGTCTTTAGGTAACAGTCCATTTGGTAAGAAGACGCCAGACAAGTCTCCAGGATTTGTTGGTGCTGGGTCTCAGCTGTTTGATGCTCGTAAAACGGATGCCAATGATGATGACGACAACACTGGAGTGGATGATCACCAAGATGGGCCACACTTTGAACCAATTATACCGCTTCCTGACAAGATCGACGTAAAAACTGGAGAAGAAAATGAGGAAGTCATGTTTTCCCACAGAGCCAAATTGTATCGATTTGTAGCTGAAGATAAGCAGTGGAAAGAGCGAGGAGTTGGAGATATCAAGTTGCTGAGAAACAATCTAACAGGAAAAATGCGAGTTCTGATGCGTCGAGAACAAGTGCTAAAACTTTGTGCGAACCATCACATTACCACTGACATGAAACTAATGCCAAACGCAGGCTCAGAACGATCGTGGGTGTGGAGTACAGCGGCAGATTTCTCTGAAGAAGGTTGTAAAGCAGAACGTCTGGCTGTCAGGTTCAAAACTGAAGACATCGCCAAGCAATTCAAAGAGAAGTTTGAAGAGTGCCAAGAAATACTAAAGAAGCAAACGTCGCTGAAGCTGTCAGTTCAAGAGGAGGCAGCACATGAAGAGAAAGTAGAAGAAGATCTACTGGCAAAGTTTAAAGTTGCTGAAGGATCATGGGAGTGTGATGCCTGTATGGTGAGAAACGACAGTGATAAATTGGAGTGTGTAGCGTGTGCAAGTCCAAAACCAGGCGTTGAAATAAGTGAAGAAAAAAAGACTTCTGGAAAGCCAGTGTTTCCGTTTGGATCCAGTACCACACCCTCTGGCTCAACATTTTCGTTTGGAGCAGCTGCACCGTCTTCTGGTTCAGGGATTACATTTGGATCAGCTGGGGCAGGGTTCACGTTTGGTTCTGCTGGAGCTACTGATGGTGGTGCAAAACCGCTCTTCACTTTTGGCTCGTTAAATCAAACGCCATCTTTTGGTTCTTTGAAGGAAGAAGGGAAAGTAACAGAAGATCAGAGCGAGGAAGAAGAGAAAGAGGAAGCTTCTGAAACAGATGAGCAAACAGATGATAGTGAAGACGTTGAACAACCACTGAATGAAGAAGAGGCTGGTGGACCCTCAGATGAAGCACCTGCAGGAGATGACAACCAAGCGGACAAGGAGACAGACAGGTAGCGTGTTAATTGTGTAGGATAATTTCACAAACGCGTGCCCTTTACTGTTAAAAAACAAAACAGCCAGTGATGGTTACGGCAGGAATGCCAGTAAATACATGAAAGCTGACTAGTTTACTTGATTTTACAATACCGTGATTAGATTAGAGTAGTTAAGACGTAAAAAATGCGATGCTCTTTGTCTTTAACCAACTCCAGAAAAAATAGACGACAGATATCATGTATGATAACCTCCGCCCGATTTTGTATCACGTAATGTGTTTCGTCGATTGATTAATTCAATGATTGATTGATTCGTCCAATTAATTGGTGGGTCATAATGTCGTATATTCCTGCCCGGAATACGTTTGTTGTCCTTGTTATCCTTTTCACTTAAACAACCCCCATCCCTGTATTTAGGCGAAGGGGAAGTGGGGGGGGGGGGGGGGGGGGGAGTAGGGGACTCAAGTGTAAAGTTTACAGTTAGCTTCCTAAGACGTTTGGCCAGGATTGTAGAAACTGTTCTCTTTTTCCGAAGGCAGATCTCTAAGCAATTTCGTCCCAGATGATGGTTAGTATGGTGTATATGCCATTTTAGAAAGACTATATAAGCTTCGTTAAGAACGGTACCTCCTAATACAGAGGTATTTTTGCGCCGTTTATGACTACAAGGGAAAAGCAGATCTAAGTGAGGGCTGTTGAAATCCAGAAGGAAAATGGAGTAACCACGTTTATTTCAGAGATAATTAAGCAACAATTATTCTAAAAAGCTTTTGAAATGCGTTACATTGTGTGGCATTTTTCCCCAAACTGAAGCTTAATTAACTGTGAAATATGCGCGGTTATTCCAATTTTCTTTTTCGATTCCGATAGCACTTGCGAAGGTCTGTTTTCCCCGCATAGTCATAAACCGCGCAAAAATACCATTGTATTGGTAGGCGCCATCCTTAAGAAAGCCGAGTATCTCTGACCATTTCCAGACGCGCAGGACTTGTGCCCAGAAGCAAAAGGAGTCACATCTTGAGTACATAAGGTTGCCTTTCAACTGGCCTCCTACTTACTCAAATATGCGCCCGGGGCATTTCTTACTAATTCGGTTCATTAGACGGAGGGTTAAACTTTGGCTGGGCTTGTATTCAAGTCCACTAGTTGACTTCGTTCCAATGAACAACACGAGGGCATTTATTATAGTAAATGCCGCAATTGCTATTGTTCAGGCTCCAGTTGTTCAAAGAGGGGATAACTTGTATCTTTTGAAGTTCATTTTTTTTTTAGGGGGGGGGGGGGGGGTTGCGACTTTTCATTGGATAAAAACGGCCAAGCTTTAAAGAACGGGATCAATTTGGTCAAGGAACAAAGCTCAAATTTTGTAGATAACTGCCCTTTAAAGCGTTGGCAATTATCATCTGAATGCTCAGTGACCTACTTTCTAAACAACTAAGAGCAGCTAAAAAGTCTTATTTTTTGGGTGAAAAGGGGTCTTGGTTCTTTATCAAAGGTGCTTGAAGCAATCATTTTCTTTTTTTCCTCTTTTTTGTTACAGCGACACATCAAGCCCAATCAAACCAGCGGTTAAAGATTCTGAGGAGAAAAAGAAAGAAAATTTTTTGTTTGGCTCTTCAGACATTGCTTCGTTGTCCTTCCAATCAGTAGCTGCTTCATCAATCGGCAACAGTCCATTTGGACAGAAAACAAGCAACAAGTCTGCGGGATTTGCTGGTGCGGGATCAAAACTGTTTACATCTCAATCTCCTGGAGGTGACGAGCATGAAGCGGAACATGAAGGAGATAATGATGGGCCACACTTTGAACCAATCATTCCGCTTCCCGACAAGATTGATGTAAAAACTGGAGAAGAAAATGAGGAAGTCGTGTTTTCCCACAGAGCCAAATTGTATCGATTTGTAGCTGAAGATAAGCAGTGGAAAGAGCGAGGAGTCGGAGATATCAAGTTGCTGAGAAACAATCTAACAGGAAAAATGCGAGTTCTGATGCGTCGAGAACAAGTGTTAAAACTTTGTGCCAACCATCATATAACCACTGACATGAAACTTATGCCAAATGCAGGCTCAGAAAAATCCTGGGTGTGGAGTACAGCGGCAGATTTCTCTGAGGAAGAATATAAACCAGAGAGTCTTGCTGTCAGGTTTAAAACTGAAGACATCGCCAAGCAATTCAAAGAGAAGTTTGAAGAGTGCCAAGAGATACTAAAGAATCTAGCGTCTCTGAAGTTGCCAGTTCAAGAGGAGGCAGCACATGAAGAGAAAGGGGAAGAAGATCTACTGGCAAAGTTTAAAGTTGCTGAAGGATCGTGGGAGTGTGACGTCTGTATGGTGAGAAACGACAGTGATAAATTGGCGTGTGCAGCGTGTGCAAGTCCAAAACCAGGCGTTGAAGCTGCGCAAGTTCCACCCAATATTGGAAAGCCATTGTTCGGATCAGGTGTGCCAACCATTGGAGCAGGCTTTACATTCGGGTCAGGTGCGCTATCTGCTAATACAGGGGTTTCGTTTGGTTCCATGTCGGCTTCAGGATCGACTGGACAAAGTGGAAGTGAAAATCCCTTTCCATCATTTTCTGCTCCCTCTAGTTTTACGTTTGGGTCCTTAAATCAAACCCCCAGTACATCCGCCACAAAGGCAAAGGAAACGGTTCAAAGTGAGACAAAAACTGTCTCAGTTGACCAAGAAGAGAAAGCTTTATCAGCTGGTCAAGAGGGAGAAAGAGAAACTCAGGGTGGTGCGAGTGGGATGGCAAATGCTGAAGAGGATTCGAAACCGGATGAATCGTCAAATGATTCTCATCCCGAGGAGAGAGTGCCATTGAGTAGTGAAAAACAGCCCGTCGAAAACAATTCAAACGATAACGGTATTGATCAAAATGAATCTGTAGGCGAAGGAGCTTCACAGCCGGACAGTTTTGTTCCCTCGCTGACAGATGAGCCGGAAGATTGATCCATTGATAGCTTGTCCTGTCAGCCAAACCAAGGATAACTGAAGGCCATAGAAATAGAAGATAAAGAAGCCTTATAACGGTGGGAAGAAACGATGGACAGTAATGAGAGAATACTGAGATTACTTGTGCATGTGGTGTACAAATCTTATTAACTCGATGCCGGTCAATTGCATGATTAGATAAACAGTCTTGTTGTTACTATGCAAATGTAGAAACGAGCCTAGAATCGCAGAAATAGCTGTGGCCAAGTAAAGACTAACATGCTGTTTACTATAAACAAGTGTGTAGAACACACCATCGTTGATGCATCATAGGACAATAATAAACTACCAAAGCTGCCTAAAATTTTACGTAGGTTCCACACGAGTAAGTTTTCCTGAACATTTTTTTTTTTTGACAACTTTGGCTTGTTCGTGTGTTAAGCCGGGGTGTAAAAGTATCCAGTGAGCGTCTTTCAAAACCTGGACACCAATTTTTGAACGAGGAAACCAGTCAAAGTAAAACTTGACAAATTTTGTCGTTCAGACGAAATATCAAACTTATCAAATGGAGACTTGTTAGGAAACCTTGCTCGTACACAACCATTAAATACTGCTCAGTTAATTAGTGAATTGTTTATTAGTTTTGCTTTTCTACTATTAAATGGGACCTGTAAAATCTTGTTTCGGTGTTCAAGGTGTTTACAAATTACATGTTTAGCAATCGGGGATTTGGAAGAACAACATGTACCAAGAAGTGTGTACAGGTTAGGCGGGTGGTCCTCAATATTCCCGAACACTTGTAAAACTCGACAAGCAAGAGGAGCTGATTTATTTCGATTCTCCTCGCTTTGTTTTCTAAAATCTCAATAAGCCAAGCCATCATAATTGAGAACCGTAACATTTTGGCAAATGTGTTGACTAGAATCAATTCTCTCGACGAGAATTTCATAAACTGTATGAAAAAATCTTTTCGCTTGTGATACGATAACTTGAAAAAGATTTTCAAGGCGTAGTTCCAACCATGAGTTCACCGTTTTCTTGATTTCACTCCGTAGTATCAACCATGAGTTCAATGTTTCCCTGACATTTTTCCGTAAATCTCTCCAGATTCGCGGAGGAATTTCCTGTGAAACAGGCCCTTGATCTTGGACACCAAAGGGTTGCAATCCCCCCTGCGCGTAAATGTATTTATCGATGTTATATTTTCAAGGAATTGGCTTAAAGGCCATGAATAGTACACAATACCCGTCGACAATTTGATAAGGGACATAGATGAAACGCTTCTTTCCCTACGATGTCTTCGGCGATTTGTCAGCCCTAATATCAAAATGGTTGAAAAAGAGAGAAAAATACAGCCGAC
The DNA here is from genome assembly GCF_977016875.1 of Pavona decussata. Classification (NCBI taxonomy): domain Eukaryota; kingdom Metazoa; phylum Cnidaria; class Anthozoa; order Scleractinia; family Agariciidae; genus Pavona; species Pavona decussata. Next base: position 6,257,482 of record NW_028145860.1, on the reverse strand, counting down.
AGCGGTACCTCTGGACACTTTGCCGGAGCGTTGTACGATGACGATGCACCACGAGATTTCGGCCCGCGGTTCGCTTATGCCAGCTGGAGATGGTTCCGTACTGCTTTCCGATACCTTGTCCCCGACGAGACAGAGAGAGAAAAGTCGGCCCCTAGACCATATGAGACAGATCCCTTTCGTTGGCACCTCAGTTCCACCTTACTGACTTAAACTGAGATTCAGATCAGTATATACATGACAGTGTAGTCATTTTGTCTTCCATGTGGTACGTTTTGAGGTTTGAGCATGCGGACGGGCTAAAACATAATGACAGAAGGATGACTTGGAGGTACCGCTAGTCTTGGACTCCTTTTACCTTATTTCATTCTTACAATTTTTATTGCCGTTTTCCCGAAAACGATTGCTCCTTCGATGGATTGTTGACATTGTTAAGGGAATTAGGTCGTCACCTCAAGAGCTCTGTGAAAGCCCTTGCTGTTTTTGCTATAGGCCACCCAATGAAGACCCAAGTTGGATGGATGTATTCGATTATTTTTTGCATGACGTTTGTGACCAGTTCGACAACATGGCAATTTCGGGTGACTTTAATTTGCCAGAAATCCTCTGGGACTCTATTGACAGCGCATCGGGTGTTTATTGAAAACCTTCACGACCACCTCTTCACAACTCAATAAAAACCCACTCGTGGCAATTACTCTTTTCTCTTCTTGACATGTAGTTTTGTCGTAAAATAGTATTATTGTCCTTGTATTATTGAAAATGATGCCTCAATAATTGCTCTAAAATCTCGTACCAATCCCCCACGACCTAGGCTGCTGATGGAATAGAATTAAACGAGACTTAACCGTAAGTTGAAGCTTGATTGTAATTCTGTGAGTCATCAGCAGGGAATGTAGGGAGTGGTACGTACACCCTTCTTTCCAGTTTGTATCCCCACCCAGTGTGGCCTGGTAATCATTGAGGCAATCATTGGGCGCTCTAAATCCTGATTGATGCATTGCGCTACGCTCTTTCTCGTACGTGGAAGTCTCGTTAAATTTTTAATTTTGATGCTATAGTACTTAAAGCTTTTTTTAGTAAGCCCTCCCTCCCCCGCCAAACCCACCCCTCCTCCCTTACCGAAGAAAAGTCCATGGCTCATGATTTCTAGATGTCGGTTTTCAGTATTCTCGTTAATGCACTGGTACAATAATGGCATCGAAACTTTGAGGCTATATTTTTCTTTTTTTTTTTTTTATTAAATTTTTATTGATTATTATAACCGATTCAAGAATACAGTTTTTACAAGACGTACCATAGTTAATAAAAGGCAATGGTTATGAAGCCTGACAAATTTCTTTGTGTTTTTGTTAGCATTTTTGGCCTTGGCTTGACAGTGCACAGACGACAATAGATTTTGAAATTTGTTGGAGAAACGTTCGTGTTAAGATATTCAACTGTAGTGTGAACATTCAAACTAAACAGGATTGTGCACTGTCGCGGCCCTTCCAACATAAATTGCAGCAGGAGCACCATTGTTTTCATGGCAAAGTTTTATAACCAGTCCCTCAATTAACTATGGACGTACATTAAATAAAGCTAAAGCAACAACAAATACGAAATCAATACGAGAGCACACAATTCACTCACAAAAAACCTGTAACTGTGTAAGTTGCTTCGCGGCCACACATCTGAGTGACGTGGACCGTCTGAGAATCAGGCTTCTTCCAGCCGGGTCGTGACGTTATATTATTGAAATATGTGGATTAATTTTTCCCATTTCTGCAGATGTTGCAATAGTTTGTTTTTCTCTCTTGCAATATAAAGCGCAATATTGTTTACACGTTTGGTTCCTCGCAATAAAATCTGAGAGAATGGGAACACCTGCTTTTTGGCATCTACAGGAGTAAAGAAAAAATTTCCCCAATAGTAACATGTGATTGATTAGAGTGAAGTCATCTGTAGCTTCAAATTTTCCAACTGAGATCAAATTCCCCCCGGGGGGGGGGGGGGGTACTCCCTTATAAGAGGCTAATGGGGATGTGCCGCTGGATGGGGTCGCATTTTCACGACTGGATTTACTAGAATGGGGTTGCATTTTCAGTAGAGTTACTAGAATGGGGTCGCACATTTTCGGATTAATTTTTGGGGTAAGAAAAAAAAAATAAATAGAAAGTGACTTAGTTGGGATCGCGAAAATTACATTTTCCCAAAAAGTGACTAAGATGGGGTCTATAACTGGCCACAAAAAAAGACTATAATGGGGCAGGGGCTCTGAGAGGCCAGCGGCACATACCCAGCAAAACTGAACCCAAGTACCCCCCCCCCCCCCCCCCCCCGGGCAAATTCCATAACAGCATTGCCCTTAACCGTAACTCAGGACAAAACGTGTTTCCAAAATTCAGATGAAACTTTACACAAGCAGAACGTACAACATCGAGAGTCAGTTAGGCCGATCCGAAAAAGCTTTTCATTGGTGTAAGCAATACAATTTAGTAATTTATATTGAATAGGGTCCGTTAAGAGATCTTGTTCTCCGGGCAAGGAATAGAGTCGTCAAGAAATGGGCGAAAACTAGACGTAAACAATTTGTATGTTCACATTCCTTTATCTCGCACCCAATTCTGTGTGGATATTCGAATTACAGCTTTTTCAGCTGTACAGTGGTGACGTCAATAAATATCGACAGATTTTTGTTCTCTTTGTTTAATCGGAATTGTAAATAACTGAAGAAAGCGTTGACGTCATTGTTTGTTCAGAAACCGGTTAATTTTTTTTTCCGCGGGTCTTCTTGTGTTCGTTATTTACTCGTACTCGACTTGACTAATATGTTCAGGAAGCTGTAGATATTTCACACTATCATTTTATTGCATAGAGATTAGGATTTACTCTATTCCGTGACATCACTAGCTGCTAATTAGCCTGAGTATCAGGCTTTTCGGGGAGGGCGCCCTGGTAGACAACATTTTATTTCCGGGGACTGGCCCGAGCGGAAGCGCCAGACCGGAACAATCCCTTGCGCGCTTGCAGATGTTGTCTTTGAGCCGAAAGCAATATGGCGGCTAATGCAATGGAGACCGATGATTTAGGCCATTTACCTTCTAATACGCTGCGCAGATCCAATTCAGCACCAAATGTGAGCGCTGCAGTGATGAGCGAAGCTATTCCTATTCTTCAGCCGATACACAGTGCAAGACAAAGACGCTCCTCTACAAGCCAAATGGTTTTGAATGTGGTGAGTATTAAAAAATTCCGCGAACAAATGTCAAGAACGTTGATTGATTCTTTAGCTTCGTTTCGCCGATTTACTTTTTGCTGATTGTATTACTTTAAGGGATCTCCTGCATCAAGAATAGAGCAGCTCAAAAGGGTACGTACATTGTTTGTTTCTTAACTTTTAATTCTACAACGAGTTTGTATAATAATAAAGCTGGCTGCATATTCTTTGTTTTCAAATTCATAATGAATTGGTTCTTGATCGTTTCGAATAAAACGTTGCCGCCATTAATAAGTTATTGTAAGCTTGTGATAAAAGGGTGAAGCTAACATAAAGACTAAAATTATGCCATTTTATTTTCCTAATTAGGAAGAAAGTATGGATGATGCGAGTCGCGAAAGACAGGTTGAAAGGTTAGTTTAATAAATAAAAACACTTCATAAATTACACCGGCTATATTTTATTCCACAAAAATATTGTTTTGTGAATACAATTGAAACCAAAGCTTAATCTGCAGCAAGGCAAACCTACTGAATTAAATTGCAGTATTTTAGTTTGTTACTAAGGGAATCTTATCAATGTAATCCATGTCCAAACAAATCATAGGAACGTTTCATTTATTTCTGTAATCCACCCCCCCTCCCCCCATCCCATCTGAAAAGAAAAAGATGGCAGATCCAACCTCTCACAAAAAAGGAAAACAAAGTCAAGGGCTTGATTTTCTTGGGTGGCACCTTGAAATAAAAGGTAGTCTATGACTGCATGTGGCTACTGCTTTATTTTTGTAGAATATTGCGGTAAAAAAGCAATTATGTATAAAATTTAGAGGGGTAAATCAACAGCTCTAGTCAGTGCCAAAATTGGGCAACGTAATTTGATCGTGTTGTCATATGGGTGAATTTGGTATGCGCTGGAGGAATTCAGTTTGTTTATACTTTAATACACAGAGGACAGTAATAGATATGGTTTGGCTCTCCCATGGTTTAGATAAGACACAGGTGGCCCAAGTTCAAGCTGTGAGCGCTGATCATCTTGCGTAATAGCGGTCACGGCGCAAACAAGAGTTTGTATCGGAATATTTACGATCGGGTTTAGGAGGTACAAATGGAAAGTTCTTAATAAAAATGACATACCTTGCTTTCTAAAGTGTATTGCCTATTGTCTGTTTGCTATTTTGTACTGATTTGAATTTACCCATACAAACTCTTGTTTGCGCTGTGACTGCTATTACGCAAGATGATCATCGCTGACAGCTTGACCTTGGGCCGCCTGTGCATAAGATCGCATGGCAAAGAAATTCCATGAATCAAGACACAAAGATAAACAGACAATAAGCTTTTGTTATTGAAAAATTTATTCAGACAAACCTGTGTTCACGCCTGAAAAGAAAATTCGTTCAATTTTTGCCTCAAGTGAAGCTACGTGAAGGCGACCAATCCAAGCGAACTGGAAGTCACTAATAAAAGCACAATTTCTCGACTCTATTAAACTGAGTATGTTTTTCTAAAATTTCACCAAAGCTACTTGAAATATGATAAATAGATCAATTTAACCTAAAACACAGTAAAAGTCACATTCAAACCTGTAGTATTTTGTAAAGTGGATTCCCAGGAGCACACAACAATTTCCGAGAACGTCTACAGCTCATGTGATGATTTGCAGATCTTGTTTGTGATCGCACATGTTTCGCCTTGACACAATCTCAAAAAGGAATTTCTTCTCTCTGAACTCACTGATTTCCTCTTTTTAGGCAGCCGAGTGTTCCTTAGAAGTTGTTCTTTTGATTTACAGTATTGAAAACCTGTGTTTTCCTTCCAAGAACCACAAACTGTCACCGTGAAAATCCACACATGAGAGATGCAGCAGCCATTTTGAATTGAATACAAATCTGATAAAACACTCCTGCTCATTTTTTAAACATTACTTTTTTTGCCACAAATGTGAATAATAATTTATAATTATATATATTTTATATTTACTATCATAATAATTTATTATTAATAATATTATTATTATTGAAAGGCTTAGGGAAAAACAAACCTGTAGTATTTAGCTCCAATTCACCAGTTTTTTGCTGCAACATTCGCTAAAGGAATTGCAGGCCACAGGAAAAATATCTGCCAAGTCTGAGTCAAAACAACAACAACAACAACAACAACAAAAAGCTTAACGCACTGTTGTTCAGTTATGCCACAAGCCTTTCAATTATTTGATTGACAAGGCTTAACTTATTTACATGCTACTTGACAAATAGATTCCATGTTGCCATGCGTCTGTTCAGAATAGATCACGGATGACGTCAAAAAAGTGCACCTCTTGTGTCACTGATGTTCTTACCACATTTTGACATCTTCTGTGATCTATTCCGAACAGACGCATGGCAACATGGAATCTATTTGTTTTATATATTAAAGAAGCAAAAGTTGTTAATGGTGACGTCATCTATAGCTATGCGTCTGTCCTTCAATAGATCATAAGTAAAAACCAATCAAAATGCATGTAGAATTCAGCTTATTATGTAAAATTTCTCAGTCTAACAATGTCAGGGTGCAGTTCATCAACTGTATTTTGACATCAGATTTTGAACTTTTATTAACATAATAGTTCCATTGATAGTGGGTTCCTGGTTTTATTTTTTGTAGTATCAAATACAATTTGCATTTTAACACTGCCATGCTACCAAATGGTAGGTTGTAAATTGAAATTAAGAATAAAATGACTGCTAGTCAATATTTTGCTTCGTTATGTCTTGTGGTACATCATGCGTCCTAGCAGTCATGTTATTAAATATAGAAATCTGTTTTTGTAATTTAAATTAAAATAAATAATTATTTACATTTATTTGTCAATTTTTATATCTCTTGTTTCCTCAGTGATTTCTTTCTGTCAAATTCACTCAATGACTGGACCCTGGTAAGTTTACACTGCAGTCAAACTATCCTTAAATCAGACTATTCTTCATCATTAGCTTAAAATTAGCCTTTAAAAACACTTGCAACGAGCAAGATGGAACCTTTGGTTTTTAAGTTTTAATCCACTTTCAGACTAGCCTCCTATGCAGATGCTCTTTGGTCTTGTTGTGCATTCCCCCCCCCCCCCCCTACCCCCAACCCCCTATGAATGTCAAACAACCGGGCCCTGGCTGTTTCATAATCCGTAAAACTGGAGAAAAGCACCTTTTTTCTCTGCCTGAAAAATTATAAAATAATTTTAGATGCATTTAAGTTGAAACCGCTTGTGAGTAGAATACTCACAAGCACTTAAACTAAATTTAAATTATTAGTTTCCACTTAAATTAAATTGTGACTATCATTTTAAAAAGTGAAATTCAACTTGTCAAAGTAGAGTTGCCATTGATCCCTATTTATGTTATACCTCGAATATTGCCGGAGGCTAGTTTGTTGATAAATTTATTTTATTGTTGCCATTTTTTTCAGGATCATGACAAGAACCATGACATTCACATGTGTGAAAGAAGGATTTCATTTGACGACAACAGAAGTGCATTCCCTCTGCCAGCTTCATCATCACCACCCAATCAAAGGGTAAGAATTACCCATCAGCTTACGGCTGGAAAAAAAGTACTGCTCAGTAGCTTTCATTTGAATGGTCAAACTATAAGATTCCATCCACAGACACAGAAATTAGGAACACCTTGTAGGTTTTAATAAACAGGACTGAAGGAAAGTGCTACTTTAATAGCATTTTTAAACGATCACAAGTTAGAACCACGTTGTACATCATAAACAGCACCACAGAAAGTATTGCTAAATATATTTTATTTGTGATAGTCTCATAGGGTAAAAGATTTTAGTTTGCAACAGAGCAAGCAACCCCTTTGGGAGGCCAACCTTACACAAACAACTTCTTTATTCAACGTTACCTGCAAATACCACTTGCTAGTCTAGGTGGATCAGTCAAAAATGGGTAAAACTTAGATAAATAAACAAACAAATCAACAAATTAACTATATGTATAATAAAGAGGAGAAGCTAAATAAAAATGACATTGATATAAAAGAGAGAAAGAAGAGCACACTACAAAGGACTGCAACTGACTTGAGAGATTTTAACTTTGCAGTAATTGCAATGATAGCTATGTGTATGTATCTTCTATTTTCAAAACTCTGGTTGAAATATTATGGAGGTTTCTTTTAAGGAGTTTTTTGGTAGATCACGTAGACAGATTGGTATCTCATTCCACTTCTGGATTGAATGTCTGACACGCTTCTCCATTGATGACTACACCTTATTACTCCCTTTTGGTTCTTGCCTACAATACATGTACACCATATTTTTGTCTTGATGTCTCTCGTATCATTTAGCAGGGAGTCACAGTGAGAAATGCAAGAAGCCTCACTCCTAGTCCAATACCCAGCCCTACACGACCAACATTTACATCGTAAGTGTAACTTTTGTGTTACGTACAGTAGCAAACTAAACAATATATAGAAAATTATTTCATTCTTTATTAATGATGAGGTTTTGTGCACCCCTCACTACTGTGATGCACTGTAATAGTGATGGTTTAATTTTTATTCTTTGTTGTTCTCTGCAGGCGCCGAAGTATCAGTCCTGTTTGTTTACGCCCAAGTAGTTTATCCTTAAAAAGGAAATGTAAGTCAGCTAGCTGTGAACATACTTTACCTTGCTGATTTAAGGAACTGGACCAAATTTTTGTTATAAGCAAACCAGAAACCTGATATCGAAGTCCAGACAGGAATGCATAATTTTGCTATTTGATAATAATAATAATAAGATTTGAGTAATTGAGTTTACAGCATATTTTCCCACCTGGCACAATAAAAAGCAGTCATTAAGCACTTGATCGTTTCCATTACTTGTTGTCATGAAGAAATGTCCATCCTGTTTTCAATTTGTTGACGAAGAATTATTACAGCTACTGGTTAGTGAACCCTTGCTGGGATTAAGAAAAAATATTAAAGTCGTTAATTCAAAGTAATCCTTGTTTTTGTTTGATAACACAGGTCCACCAGAAGGTTTAATTGAGCCAGGTGTCAGCCCATCTAAGCGTCTGTGCGATGTTTCACCCATTAACTGTTCACCTGATGTCCCATGTGAATCCACGCACCTTAACTTTGATGACGATAACCACATACACGAAGATCCTCACATTTCCTCAACATCAGATTCGTCATCATCATCAGCATTAAGTGCCACGCCCATGCTTCTTGGTGAGATTCCAAGACATCCCTTTCCTGCTTATCGATCAAAATTTACACCACCAAGATCACCTCTTGCCGGCCCATCTACCACCCAAAACCACTCCAGAACAGTAGCCAGTTCTCCATCGTGCTTCACCTTTGCACCTGTGAGGGATTGATGAGTGCTAATAAAGTAGAGGTAAGGTGATCACACTTCCTGAAATGTACACTTAAAACTAATCTCATACCCTTGATAAATTTGTCTGGGAAACAAAAAACAGACAGATGCCTCTGAATAAAAGTCTACATACAAATGTACATACCATACCATACTCTGTCCCACCTACCTACCTACCTAAAACTGAATGGGTCCTTTCAATTGTCATTGATCTAGTAAGTTCTTGTTATAAAGTAACACAGTTGTAATAGGTGTCATCCGTCATAATTTGGTATGTATTGCAACCTGTGGTTGGATTCATCCACAACACAGGCTAGGAACACTGTTTTGAACTCTCAAAAAAAAATGAATTAAACCCTCATTCATACAGATCACAGTGAAGACAAAAACATCCAATAACTTTACTGCATTTGGTTATTGCTTGAATTATGTTACTGTAAAAAGTTGATCGTTGACTGAATGTTTTGTTCATCATTTGTTCACAGGTTTATTTTTCTAAAGTCAAATCAGCATAACAGTTTTTAAAACTTTATAAAATAGAGATATTAATAACAATTTTCATAACGGCATTAGATACATATTAGGAACATTGCCATATTGTATATGAGACAGAACACTTTTGAAGTAGAGATAGCAATTAATATTCTACATTCTTACATGTATGGAAACATAAATTGGTCATATTCAACATACAAAAGTATCCTTTAATTGGATGGTTAAATAGTTCTTGTTAATGACATTTAATTCAGTCATTTTTGTTAATTACTGTACCAAATCAAATTAGGCTGTGGTTTGTGGAACTCATAGTATCTTGCTTGTCTGTTATTTGTTGTCTTTAGTTAGCTGGTTATTGAATGTAAGAGTTCATCTGTTGTTGTAAAATCATCTTCTCAAACTCATTAATAATTCATCAAGCCAAAACAAAGCAAATCACTACCGTGATAGAGGTTTAGAAATGTGATCTTAATTATCATAAAATTTTGTGAACTTTTGCTTTGAATTTCTCCAAGAATTATCACTAGTTTGAGAAGCTATATCAAACACTTGAAAGAGTGTTTCCTCCTATTTCCAAACACCTCAAAGTTGGTTAAAAAATCTTGGCTGCGTTTCGTTTTTCCAACCCACTTCTCGGTGTTTGGAAATCAGAGGAAACACTCTTCCTCGTGTTTGATATATTACATAATATTTGTTTTGTTGTTAAAATGGTACACGTTGAGTGATAGGTTTGTTTTGTGGCTCTTATGGTTTACCCTTGAATCCCTAATACTGATCAGCAGCTCATTACGCGGGATGCCCTGAGGGGGCATACCGTGTCTAAAAACGGGACGATTTCTTTTTCTTCGTCGTAGCTTCAAATCGGTACATTAATTTATTCATTAAACTCACCCCTCTCCTACTCGGGGTGTATTGTTCTGATTGTCTTCAACAGAAGCAGGCCAATCAAAATCTATTCTTGTCGCTTACATCGCGAGGGAGGGGACCCACTCACCCCTACCTGTGTGACGTCAACGCATCATTTGATCTATTTATTAAAAACGGATTAAATTTGGCACCATATTGTTTATAACATGTTCTGGACTCAAGTGTGCCGTTTTCAAACGGAAATTTCACCATTTTGAAGCGGCAAATCAAAAGAATAACTTCTAAGAAGCACTCGACATTTAAAACGGTAGAAATTGGTGAGTTCATGGCGAAGGAATCGTGCTTTGTTTGACAGTCCTTGACAACGACGCGAGACTAAAAAGAGGTCATTGAGAAGCTTACGTTATCGTAATGGAATTCCACACATTTCCGGTGAAAGTCTGAGTCGCGTAACACAAGGAAAACAACGTAACGCGATCGTCGTGACTCAAACTATTCCATTAGCAAGGATAGATTTATCAATCGGCGAAGCATACAGTTGGAATAAATGAATGAGCCCCAGCATCACGCGTAATGCCAGTGTAGCAGGCATCTTGTTTCTCCTTACAATGTCACTGCTTATTCAAACATACATTCATGAGAATAAATGGACTGATCACCAAAGATAAAATGTCTTGATGTTTAAACAAATTCTCCCAGCTAGTATCACAAGAAATCTATAGAAACACTTAAGGAGAATGTACCCATGTTGATATCTGGGCTTCAAGGTCAAGTTACAGAATTTTACAGAACTTTGTTCCTAGTTTCGTTGTCTCTAAAAATATTGATGATTTAATGCATGTACACAAGCTACTTTTAAAGTCACTGCTTTTACATAAATGGGCATTTCATATTATGTACAATAATTTACAAGTAGGCAATGCTTAAATTATATGGTAAAGTATATATACTAAGTATTTTTTTTAATTTTGGTAAAATTATTTGCTCAGGGTTAGGGTAGTTAGGATATAATTTAATGTAATTAACGTTCATCTTGAAATTATTGCTTTTAAATCCTTTGAGCTGATGAAATCATACAGTATTTTTTTTTGTTTGTTTTGAGCGTACTTGAGTTAAAAGCAGTCATAGGCAGACATTGTTTTTGCTCAACAGTTGATTTTCCTGCCACAGGAGGGTGTAGTATGGTTTATTAGGAGACAGAATTGTGATTCAAATGAAATGACTACAACAGTTGTCTGGTCTTATAATTTGAAAGTGCTGAAATATTTCAGTTGGAGAGCTGTATGAAATCTTAAGAAAATTGTTGGAAAAAATTATCAGTGTCGTTTATACAGTAGTTAGAAGGAGTCCTAATGAGCAGAGAAATGAAAATGTCTCTCTCTTCTGAATGCAACTTCGCTTCCTTGTTCACTCCAGTTAAATGCTTGAAGGGAAATTTCATTCCTCTGCACACCCATACATTATTCTTTGCATCAACTAACCTCCAAGTTATCAAGTAGATTGAGAAAGAAAAGAGCTAATGAGAGTAGTATTCACTGTATATACCTATTGTAAATATATGGGAAGAGTACACCAGAATTATTATTATTATTACTGGAGTGTCAATAATTTATTTTGCTGGAAAAGGAAGCCAATCAAATACCACATGGATAAGCTGCAACAGTTATTCTTGTGGTTTCTGCTTTCCTTTTCTTTTCTTTCTTTTTTTTTTGTTGTTGTTTTTTTTTGTTTTTTTTGCTGTTTGATAGATCTCACATCTGATTTTCCATGGAACAACAAACATTCCAGAATTAATATTATTGTTATTTAGTGTTCTTGGTTGTCATAGTTGCAAATTATCCGTGACATATATTTTGTTGGCAATTTCAAGCTTCAGTGTGTTGTGAGATGTGCAGTGCACCTGCATTTCACTTAACAAATCGACAGCAGTTTTCTATGGTCTGTACTCTTACAGACCACAAAACGACATCATAAAAAAATTAATGTTCAAAACTGAAGTGAAGCTCACTGCCAAGTTTTGAACATTATTTTTATGTCGTCATTTTATGGTCTATAAGAGTACAGACCATAGAAAACTGCCGTCAATTTCGTTTTTCAATAATGTGGAATTGACTTTGTTTTCCATTGAGAAAGCGTGCATGTTACATCTGACATCATTTTATTGTCTGTACTCTTATAGAGAATAGCTTTGAGCCAATCAGCACGTTTGAATTTTGACAGTTCTCGTAAAATCAGCATTGGATGCTATTATCTTTTTATGTTGAGAGGAATTGATGTTTGATCCGTAGCCAAAAAGTTCAAAGGTTTACGTCCAAAGGATAAATTTCGATGGATTTTTCCATAATAGTGATCACTGGTTTAGTACACTGTAAGTACTGTTTTTTGCTTTGGCAAATTCTTAGAAGTTTATCCTTCAGTTCAAACCCAAAGACGGTGTGAATAGGACTTAGATACATAAACACAGGGAAACAGTTGTAACTCTTAGTTTATCTTTTATTGTACTCCTAATACAATATTTGTATGTACTCCATTAGCTATTAAACTTTAATATGTGATAAAGTGCAAAGAGTTGTATCGTAAATAGTAATATTTTAAAATTTGTAAATAGTTCTCACTCACTTTAAGTAACCAACATTGTACATACATTCAATAAATACATCAGATATTTTATGTTTGTTTTGTTGTGCGTTAATCCTTTACTTCTCAATTTTTTTGTTTCAGTTCCTTTTCCTTGTCAAGTGAAGAGGGTGGGATTTTTTTCTTGTTTTTCCGATAATTTGCGAAGTTTTTATAGGGTGAAACAGTTGGCCCAACTCGAAACATACATCCATGGAAGGCCAGGTTTTTTCCTTCTTATCCTTATAACAGGCTTACCCCGTGGGGGAAGGGGAGGTGGGTTGGCTTTCAGTACCAGAAGGTCCCCAGGGAGTTCTTGTGTAAACTGAGCAGTTTTCCATAGCACTCCTTGTACACTTAACCGGATGTTTTTGAAAAAAGGGAACTTTTTATGGTTTGGCGTTTCGTTTTCACTGAAACGGCGTTTTTCGTCAACGGAAAGGAACCTTTGAAAATTTCATCGCAAAAAGTTTCTTGTTTTACATGTAAATCGCTGTTAGTCTGGTATGTTGTGGACGGGGAAAGGCGGAACTTCAACCTCGTTCCCAGAGACCTGGAAACGAGGTTGACGGAACCTTTCGAAAACGCTGACGTCACTTGGTACTGTCGACGCCCCTTTAGCATAGAACAAACAATAGAATGGGATATAAAACGTTCCGTTCGTAAAACTCTTCTCAAGGTGAAAATAATTCGGAAACGCAAGTGTGGACAAACAACGTGCGATGCGTTTTTTGATCCTTAAAAATTTCTAGATTAGCATGGATGGGAAATGAAACTGTATCCCGGATGATTGGGATAGTAATACCACAGGAACACCAAAAGTATTTTGTAGGGTTCGTCCAAACGTCCACAGGGGATCAATTTATTAGGCTCGATCAAACAGCCAGACCCGAGGGAGCGGCGAAAATCAAGCCTGTCAATTTATGCCATTTATACGCCTGCCTTCACTTGTTCAAAGAGTGGATCACTTTATTCAGTTGATAAGTCGCTTTCTTTATTTGTATTTTTGCATCGTTTTAGTCACGATTTATGGGGAAGCTAATTCGCGACCTTCTGTTGGTCAATCCTTACCGAGTTGCTGTTGGTATCAAGTCGAGTTCCTGGTTTGAGAGGCCTTCAGAAATGGTCGTTATTTTGAAATGCAGGCGTTAGCAACCATTCTATGTCCTGCGGCGCTATTTTGAATGCACCAAGCTGTTTTCCTTCCTTCCTTCCTTCCTTCCTTCCTTCCTTCCTTTCCCCCCCCCCCCCCCCAACTTTTTTCTTCCTTTTTACAATCTGGGCCCAGTTGCTCGAAGCGTGGTTAGCGCTAACCCGGGTTAAATACCATGACAACCTATAGGTTTTAATACCTCTTAACCAATGGTTGGCGCTAACCATGCTTCGAGCAACTCAGCCCAGAGGGGTATAGGAAGATAATTTTCCAAACTTGGTATCAAAGAAAATTCCAAGCGATCTGGCTCTATTTTCGTTTCACAGCTTGATCAAACAACTGATCCCACTGCATGAAATTATCGGTATACGGTCCCTTTTTCAGGTAGCCTGGGAGCAAGCGGCTCTATCAGAGTCAGCCGCGAGAGGGTTGGGGCGAGTTCTGGGGCCCGCTCCAACCTCTCGCTGACCTAATACAGTAATAGACAGCTTGCTCGCAGGCTATTTCTCGGGTCGTGCACAAAGTCGTAGACGGAAAACATAAGGATCTAGCGTGAAGTATATAGGTCCATATAATAACGGTATACGTCAGGGTATGCCGAGAAAATATACGGATCTTATACACCTGTACCATGTTTCCGTATGTATCAAACGCCGGTGTACTGGTCATTATACGGTGTACGTGACGTATACGGACTTATTATACCACCTTATATCTGCTAGTTTAGGCAACAGTTAGGGTACTGAAAACACTTTATCGCTTTAGTGCATGTGTTAATGGTTCAGAAACAAAGCTCGAGAATTTGATCTGCAAATTGGAAATGTAACAGGTATCATGTTAAAGGAAGGTTTCGCGACATTATACGAAATCGTATTTTGCGATTTATGGGCAGCAGAAATATACTGCTAGTGAGATTTGAGAACTAAACAACATCACAAGTGAGCATACAATGTGTTATAACCCTCCAATAAATTTCCGCGCGTTCTCATTGGACAAAACATGTCACGTTGTACGGCAAAATCAGACAACAACAGTCGCCCGATTTGATATCAGTCGCTCAATTTTTTGGACGAGAAAACAAAGAAAGAACGTCAGAGTTTAAGGTCTCAGTTGTTGTAATCCAATCACAGTTTAATAAACTAAACTAAACTAGTCACTTTGCCTGATTATTATTTGGCTTCAATCAGCCCAGTGGCCATCACTGGCTGTTTTGTTTTTTCCACAGTAAAGCGCGCGCGTTTCGCAAATTAATCGGACGGTTATAAAATAAATAAACCCTTTTCCTTGCTGCTGAAGATAATACCTTCGGCTTAAAGAAAGTCTTCACAGTTTCAAAGTTACCCTCTTTTTTTTCTTTTCTTTTTATTCCCTCGAAGAGCTACACTGCGAACTGTCGGTCAATTTTCGGACAATCTTTCAGCTTCGAGCATTTTTTTTTTACGTCAAGATCTATTAACTGTTTTCTTCATCTTCTTGAATTGAGTTTAACTGTATTTCTTGCATAGCCAAGGTTACACTTAATAGATAAAGTGAAGTGAAGTGCATAAGTTCGTGTAATATATATTGTTGTACATGTCAGCACTGGCAAAATAAATAAGAAAAAAATTTTATTTTCCATCATTTTCCTGATAAATAAAACTTGACTTATTATTGTTGTTTTGGGGTTGATTTGTCGACACTAGAAGCGTTGGATTTTTTTGCATTTTTTTCAGATTGTTCAGACATATTCTTGAAGGTTTGTCAGCATACTCGATGAGCATATCATAAATTATGCATTCTTGACGAAACGTGCGATTTTGCTGTTTTTAGCAGTTACTGATTGGTTCATCATCACCTAATTCATATTCATCACGTCTTCTTGGTTTCGCGTCAAACCGACGAAGTTGCCGACGAGTGAAGACGTGTGAGGACAAACGCTGCCCTTGTAAACCGATGTCCTAAACTGCAAGGAACAACTTAGACTTTTTAGGATGAAGCCTTCGCTTTAAACAAACAAATGGTGAGTACACATTTTCAGAATACTTCAATCCTCAAACGTTCGAACTCTTAGTAAGCAAGTAGTCCTGGAATTCGGTCTGTGTGAACAGATTCAATTCGACGTGTTTTCCGAACAGCAATAATATCAGTATTCGTGAACGTTCAATATGCTGCCACAACGAAATTCTACAGGAAGAGAAGGAAATAGAGAAATAGGCTGCGAGGAAGTTGTTTTTTTCGCCGTTAGTTCCTTCAATGTGCTAGCAATTTTGGCCGATAGAAATTGTTCGAAGAAGCACGTGCTTTGACCTTCGGCACCCTTGGTCCTTTCACGAGCTTCGTTCCAAACAAAATATTTCCTTCATTTAGTTTCTCTGACGTTCTAAAAGCTTTAAAATATACTCCAAAAATTCTGGTTTCTGCTAATTTAAAAGCTTCCATGAAAACAAGTTGTTAAATTCATAAATTTCCCGCTAGAGGCAAACTAAAAATCGTCTAGGAAAGCTTGGGCGGAAAGGTTCAAAGCGGAAAGCTTAAGATATGTTGAATTTACTTCACAAGAGCTTATGCATTTTTATTTATTTATTTCTTAAAGGGAACTCATCAAGGGAAAGAGCAACGCAGTAGAAGAACAGGACAGAGAGCAAGGACTGGACCGCTGCAGGAAACGGGACTAAAGATAAGCTAATAACATTGATATTTTACCTAAAAATACCTCGATTGACGATTGTTGTATATGATAAAGCTAAATGAAGTCTTTGCCAAATGGTACTTTTTATTTTACAATTTTATTTTTCTATTGATCGCGATTGATCGGGGAGGTTAAGTCTCTGAAGGAAATTTAAGTCATACACTCGTGTAGTTCAGCTAAAATACTGAAGCTCAAAAAGATAGCCGATTTTTTTTTTGTCAAAAAATTGAAATGTGGGTTGCGGTGTCACTTTTGCCTAAATATACTAACAATCGTCATGAAAAGGTATTTTTATTGAGAAAACTTGACGTCAACTTTGAGCGATCCTTCTACATTCAAATAAAGTTTTGATTTGATCAGTTTAATTTACGATTCCACATAAATTTTTGCATTTGAAAGAACTTGAACTTGCGATGAATATATTCGCCTGATTATTGTTTGCTGATTTTACAACCGGTAACGAAATTTCAATAAGTATTTTAAGCGATCGCTCAGAGTTACGTCGTTTATCCCATTGTTGTGTTACAAAGTGGAACTGCCAGTTACCATGACTACGAAAACAGATGTGACATTGTCATATACGGACAATGGAGTTTACCATGGGGTGGGGGGTGGGTGGCACCTCTTCCCTCTTAAGCCAGCGTGGTTCACCTCTGTACAAAAATTAGGATATTTCACTGACAACTAGTAGGGGTACCTGAAGGATAGTTGTTCAAAATTTCAATAACGCCACTCGAAATTCATCAAAGAGGATTAAGAACTACAAAAAAGGAAAGAAGTGACAGAATTCGAAATGATCAAATGACAGTTCTAAATGTCACATATTTCTATTTGTCTAGTCAATTGGAAGAAAAATAATTGGTTTTAAGCTTTCTCTTTCGTTCAAGTGACAACAAAATTTGGCAACTAGGTCCCACTCCAGTGAAAAACTCTAGAACTGACTGAACATATTTTTCTGTAGAAGTTAGGGTTGGGACCTTTTTTCTTACCAGATTAAGAGCAATTCTCCAGGAAAGTGAAGCAAAGTTGGAAATGAAAAATTTTAACCCCTCTTCAAATTTTGTGTGTAGGTAGGTTACCTTGGGGAATATACAAAAACAACCATATTTGGATCGGCAGATGTATCGTTGCCATGGTAACTGCACTATGTGACGACGGTCTTGAGACCATGTTTTGAGCAAAAGTTCCACTCTCAAAAAGTAAAAGTAAACGAGTCTGGTTCTCGGGTGCATGTGAACCAATTCAAATGAATTTCAGACAGATGTTAGAACCACTCTCCCAGTTTATAAAATTCGCCGTTACAATAATTTGGGTTTTATAAACAAGAAGAAAATGCTCGTCCTACTATGTTCCCTGTCAGCCATTTAGACAAGCAGGAAAAACAAGCACAACGATATTCGTTATTTCTCCGAAAGTACTCTTTCCACATAAACCAAATTAGCAGCAGAGATTACATAGATATTGACGTTTCTAAATATCATAAAATCAATTTGGGGAAAACTATACTCTGGCCATGGGTGCTGAAGACACCTGGGACAAATTGCAAAAAATTGCAAAATTCGTAATTTTGAGAGCTCAAGTAATTAGCTCCAACAGGCTTTAGAGAGAGAAAATAAGCTTCAAAAGTATCTTTTATCATCCTGTCTGCTACCTACATTTAGTAAATAAGGTTTTGGCCAACAAATTTGATGAAATATAAATTGATACAAAACCTACCTTGAGGGTTTTTGGAATTTCTTCAGGATGTTTTCGTCGCGTGGTTCTCTCCACGCACGTTCCGTCTTTCTGACCAAATCTAGCGCAGACTAACAGTTACTCCCATCGAATATCCAGTTTGCTGTGTTTCAGACCAGGGATGATGATACAAATAGCCCGCATACACTTGACAAAGAATAGTTGACAAAGTCCAAAACATGGTCGTAATGCTTGCGATTTCTGCCGTCGAGCACCTAAATTCATCAATATTATTTGGCCAGGAAGTAAAGTAAATGTGTCGACATCGATGTACAAAGCAAATGCATGCCTTTGAACAATCCAAGGTAATGTCTGTGGCTAAAATCGAGTCAGATATTGCGATAGTCGACAAGCCAAGAATGGTAAATAAGGTCGGAAGTCCGAGAAGCACGACTGCTGACCGGATGTAACACAATGTATTGGGATGTAACACCGGATGTATGTGTAATGATATCCTCTTGTAATGGGGTTGTTTCACAATAGCAATGGTGAAGAATGACAAAAAAAAAAAGGAAAAAAAAACCCAGAATAACCGAATGAAAACAAAAACAAAGGAAATGAAGCTGAACTGAAGCTTGGGTGAAAATTGAACGCATGATCATAACAGCCGCAACCCCCCCCCCCCCCCAAAAAAAAAAAAAAAGATTGCTCTTTAGACTGTGAAAATGCAATTACAAATTCAGTTACAAGAGAATGAAAAATTCGCGCGTGAAAAATGTTACATTTATTTACCTGCACGATCCATTTCGTCGCTGATTTCATCACGTCCGTAGGCTTGCATGTGCCTGGAAATATCCCTTTGACATTGACTGAATTTTATATTGTTTCCACTGCACTCACAAACCGAAACGTCCCTTTTGGGATTTGAAAGAGACTAACTTTCCATTGTCCCGACCAGGATATTTTCCTTCGCACGACGATATGCAAATTTCCCTTACAGTGTTTTTTATCGACGGCACAAATTTACGTCCGGTCACCCCTCCCCCCACCAAAAAAAAACAACAGCAATAAATAAATAAATAGATAGATAAACAGAAAGAATGCCAAAATTTGGGCAGGTATTAGGTACTGAATGTGAAAATTTATCGGCTTGGAGAGGACTTATTTATTTCTGGAGGAGAGGTGGGTCAAAAATTCCAACTTCGTAACTTCTAATGTGTACGCTAATGCCCCAGATCAGCGACGTATCTTGCATGCAGGCCATCCTTAACATCCAATAAGCAATGAATTAAAAAAAAAAACAAACAAACAAACCCAGGAAACATGGGCGGCTTATGTGGTTGCGTAAAACGATCAGTGAAGCGCTTTTATTTTCTCCTCTTTATTCATCACTGTAAAACAGTCATAAAAGCGGATCAAAAGTCGTCCTTTTATCCCCTATCAATGATATATTGTACCAAAAATATCGAAAGAAGAGATAATGCCATTGCGACAATTAGCCGAAGCTACAAAAACAAACAATCAAACAAAAAGCGCGTATATCGCATTTAAAACTACATCCGGTCAGCAGTTTTGCTACTCGCATTTCCGGTCTACATACGTTTGGTCGTAAACAGGTCGTAAACAACGATTTCTTCGCTTCTCAACCATGCACCACGGAATGTACGGCTCGATTTAGCCAAAGACTTTATTCAGAATCGTCGCAGGCATGCATTTGCTCAGCTGTGATCTTGATGCATCTATTTAACTTCCTGGATGGATTGTATTGATGAATTATTTCGATACTCGACACACGACTGTTTGACCTGTTCGACTGTTCTTTATTCGGGTTAATGCATCATCATCTTTGGTCTAAAAGTAGATGTTCGGCGAGGCTAAGCAGTTAGATTTGTCCTTTCCGCTAGAGTCTGTGCAAGATTTGGTCAAGAAAATGGAGCGAGCGAACTGAGGAGAGACCCATCCTATACGACAAAAGCATCCTGAAGAAATTCCCAAAAGTTGCAAGGTGGGCTTTGATTTAATTTATATTTCATCAAATTCGTTGGCCAAAACCTAATCAATCAATTGTAGATAACAGATAAGATGAATGAGAAAACCTCTGAAGCTGATATTCTCTATCTAAAGCCTGTTTGAACCAAATACTGGAGACCTCAACATTTCCAATTTTGCAATTTTTTGCAACTTGCCTCGGATGTCTTCAACACCCATGGTCAGAATATAATTTTCCCCAAATAGATTTTATAATATTTATAAACTTCAATATCTTTGTAAGCCCTGCTGCTAATTTGGTTTATGTAGAAAGAGCACTTTCGGAGAAATAACGAATATGGTTGTGCTTGTTTTTCCTTCTTGTCAAAATGGCTGACAGGCAACATAGTAATACGAACATTGTCTTTTTGATTATAGAACCCAAAATACTCTAACAGCAAATTTTATAAACTGGGAGAGTGGTTCTACCATCTGTATGAATTTCATTTGAATTGGTTCACATGTACTCGAGAACCAGGCTCGTTTATTTTTACTATTTGAGAGTAAATTTTTAGGTCAAAACGTAGACCTCAGGCCGACGTGATCAAGTGCGGTTTCCATGGCAACGACGCACCTGCCGATCCAAATATGGCTGTTTTTGTTCATCCCTCCAGGTAACCTACCTCCACACAATTAATGAAGGGGGGTTAAAAATTTTCATTTCCAACTTTGCTTCACTTTCCTGGAGAATTGCTCTTAAGTAAGGTTTACAAGCCTGTTCTCAATTTGGCCAGTTATACAGATACTGCCTCGCTGTACTTTCAAAAATTGGATAGCTTGTATTGGTGATGATCACGGGTTCATAACGTCGTTTCCTTAAGTAAATTCTGGGCGATCTTTTGCTTCAACTTTTCTTAGAGGCTTAACGGGAAGAGGAAAAAGGGTGCAACGTAAAAGTTAAATTTTTCTTTAGTTTTTTAAAGTGGTTTCTAATCATGGCACATGAATCATAAAAGACCATTAGACATGGCGCCTGGCAGTTCCACCTTGTAAGTCTTTGTAATGTCGAGAGAATATAAGGCTAGAAAGGGAATCCTTACCCAAAGATACGGGTAAACTGTATTACCAAATTGCAGTAGAAAAGCTAATCCACACGAGATTTGATTCTACATTTACTTTTCTACACTAAAGAACGTGTGGGAGACAAAAAGCTTGAAATAAGCGATTTGGAGTGATTTCTATTCTAAGCCAAAAATTTAGGCAAAAGGGGACAATGAAAAGCGTCTTTAATCCCTTCTGTTCTCTCGACATATTGTACAAGAGTTAACTATTGTCTGGTTGAGGTAATGTGGACAAAAACGCGTCAAAACGTCTTCAGCATCGGAATTAGGTAGAAAAAAGTTAAGTTAGAGTTAAGGCGACCGCAAGCGACTATTAGACCAAAGTGCTGTATTTCCTCAAAACAACTTCAATGCCAATTTGTTTATATTTGCGGTGCATTTTAATCGTTTAACTCTTCAAATTGTGTTTATTGCTGTCCTCCATTTTGTTCTTTTATGTACTGTGATTTGTTGGAGGGCTTATGAACGAATTTTAAACAAAACTGACTGTCATACTAGTAGAATACATGCTTAGTCCTTCATTCGTAATGCCGGATTTTCTCGAGTCATTTACTGGAAAAGAAATTCAAGAGATCTACTCAACGACCAAGCGAACGTAATATTTTGAAAGCTGAAGTTATCAAGTGCAGATTTTATTTTAAAAGTTTCGGGAGAAGAAACTAATTGCCTGAGCCAGGTTTATTTTGTTTTCTTGACATCGATCGCTTATTTCTAGGCATAAATTCCTATGGGAAAGGCAAATGTGCTACTGAAGTCAATTTTCAAAGGCACGTTTTCGTTCATTTGAATATTCGCTTCCTTTATTGACGGAAAATTTGAAATGTCAAAATATTATTTGAAGGAAAGTGGCACGAGATTCTACTCCACAAATGTTTTCAAAATATCAAATTGAGTTCATACCAGCGATGTTCCGGTAGCGTAGTGACATTTGTATTTTTATTTATTTATTTGTTTTGTTTTGTTTTTTGTTTTTTTGCTAAAACGTTTCTATGAATTAATACACAAGTTGTTCTTTGGAATATCGGTTGATATAGCCAGCGATTTATACAAAGTTTTATGGATAATTATCGCCTGTTGGAATTCACACTTTGAAGTAGAAAAAATGCCAAATTAAAAATAACTTCAAACAAAATGAGAATTATGTGGGTGAAATGAAAACTTTCCACAATAAAATGATGAACTTTTCGGTTACATACAAAGTACTTTTTGATCTTCAAAACATCGAGATTTCTCAGTTGTTATTTCGAAAGTCTACGAAACAAACAACAAATTTTAGAGGTCTAAACACTTTTCTATCTTGAACAAAATGTGTGAAGCTGATTAGTTGCGTTGGCGCGCGCGCGTTAGTCCTCTCACCGTCAAGTTGTTACTTTCAGGTTTGAATTGTTTCCATTATCTCAACCAAACATTAGTTTAACTAGTAATGTACTTGATGTTTATGACCTTGTTTAACTGTATTAGTGTTACACTGGACAAAGGAAACGAGTGAAAGCTCAAATTATTAATTTTCCATAAGGATTGGCAAAGAAACGAAACGATAGAAAAACGACGCCAAACAGGAATTGCCCTCAAATGAAATAAAGAATCAATTTGGAGCAACGGTATTGAAATTAGAAACGACCAATAATTATTTTGATCGATCGCTGAAAAGCAAATT
Organism: Pavona decussata; assembly: GCF_977016875.1. Classification (NCBI taxonomy): domain Eukaryota; kingdom Metazoa; phylum Cnidaria; class Anthozoa; order Scleractinia; family Agariciidae; genus Pavona; species Pavona decussata. The sequence goes on along the minus strand of NW_028145860.1, from coordinate 6,234,725 downwards.
TCAGCAACAGATTGACGATCAAACTTACAAGCAACGTATCAATTTTCTCGATAAGTGAAAATTATATAGCCAGAACTAGAGATTAGTTGCCAAAACGAAATATCATTTCTTAATATTTTGACCGAGGAATGAATTTAGCTATTACCAATGAAATTGTCTTTATCGATCACAAAAAATAGAGAAAAAGAATAAAAACATTAAGACGAATTGTTTTGCTACTCGCACACCAGAATAGCTTTCAAATTTATTTTTAAAAACGCAATTGATTGTATCGTTTGTAGACGCTTTCACTTTATTTGTCTTGAACTGTGTAACACTGTATACGTTAGTGATCGAATGGTCGTTTTTATACTAGAGGACGCATTATCCGTCTAGACTAAGTTGGGAAAACATTTGTTGTTCGTCTGGTTATTCGTCTCTAGTATTAAGACGGACACAAGAGGCATTCTGCGTCAGGACGAACTATCTTCCGTTGTGGGTAAGACGAACAACGGAAGATAGTTCATCTTGACGCATAATGCCTCTTGTGTCCGTGTTTATACTAAAGATGCATAACCAGACGAACAACAAATGTTTGCCAAGTTCGTCCAGACGGATAATGCGTCCTCTAGTATAAAAACGGCCATTCTGCTGGTTGAACAAGGTCATAACAAGCATAACCATCTCGCAAATGAAACATCACTAAAACGAACGAAAATTGCACACAATTTTTAAGTTTCATTGCGAGATGGTTCATGTTTTTTGGCGGGTTAAAATTTGTAAGGGAACTCTTTGAAATTTTTTGTGAGCGAAAAATTTCAAAGAGTTCCCCGTTAATTTTTTGGCCAAATTTGTTGCCAGGGGAAACGCTGTGCAAATTTCCCCAAATTTTCCCGCCAAAAGACTTAGTATATATAGGAAGAAAAATTTTGTCACACCTTTTAATTAAATGATTTTTACTTAATTAATTAAAACCATTTATTGTAAGAAAAAGAAAATAAAGAACACAATGAAACTGAAATGATTGTTTGAACTTTTATTGTTGTAATCAAATAATTATTATTAAGATTACTTATAATGAATAACAAAACAATACTTGAATGCGAATATTAAATTAAGCTTTGGAAAATTAAAAAAAAAAAAAAACGGCGCATGCGTATTTTGGGCGCCCGTATTTTTTCTAAGTCTTTTGGCGGGAAATTTTAAAATTTTCAAACAGATGTTAACAAGAGTGAAAAATTTAAAAAAAAACGGCGCATGCGTATTTTAAGCGCCCGTATTTTTTCTAAGTCTTTTGGCGGGAAAATCTAACAAAATTAAACAGCTGTTTACTACAACAACAAACGAGAGCCAAAAAATCAAACTATTTAATCGAGTTGCGAAAATATCAATTTAGAACATGCGTTAGTCAATCAAATTTGATTAAATCATGAACGATTGTGGCATCTTAAACTTTGCTGAAAATTTCCATTCCAAGACTAGTTAATTTTGCCAAACAATATTTACAATTGATTCGTAGGAAACTTTTAGTTTTGTAAACTTCCTAAACGCAACTTGAACACGAAGACGCACTACAGACTAGGGCTTTCCATGAAAAACCTGTTTTGGTTTGTTTGTTAACACAAGCAAGTCAAAATGCATTGGCGATAATTTAGTCGAAAACTGAAATTGCACTTGAAAATGTTCTAGTTGTAAATAGCAAAGTAGATTAACTGAATAAAATCACCTATGAGTATAATTTGTCACGATTTCCTTCATCAAACACGACTGCAGAGCAAAATTTGAAATCAAAATGAGTTCAAGCGACCTACAACTGCGAGAGAATTCGAATCCAGTTCAGTCACTGACATGCAGAGTTTTGCTCAAGGCCTCTTTGGCATGAAATTGTCTTCTATATAAAATTATCAAGTCATTTGATTTTAAACGAAATTTGCTTTAAAACCCAACAAAAACGGTAAACTATGTCTCTCCCTTCTGTTTGGAATTTATAAACAATATGGCTTATCGAAGGATTAAAATTTCTTGAAAACAATAAAGCGATTCACGTGAAATCCTCAATGCTAATCGAGGCCCTTTGATGTAGTGCGCCTTCGTGTTTACTGAAAATTCACCGAAGGAAATAAAATACGATCTTTGTCGGCTTTTGGAAAATAATTAATAACTATGTTCTACCTTGACTAAAAAGTGCTTGACTTGCTCTCATTCCCAGGCTTATGGTGTTTATGCTTGTGCTGTCAAGGCTTGTCATCTTAAAAGGGCCCTGAAAAATAAGCAAAATCTGCAATTAGAAAGTTAAATTTTCGTCACAACTTTGCTTATATCAAATCAATCTAGAAGGCCAAACTCGTCTCTTGGGTAAGACGCTATTTAGTTTCTGCTAAACAAGGATGCAATTGAATAAATCAGACACTAGGTTTAATATTACAAGCTTTGATATATGCACAGCCAAACTGCGTTTGAAGATTGTTCGCAGTGTTATTCTGTGTGTCCTACAATCGTGGATAAAAACTGCTAAGAAAGATGCAAATTTTTGCACATAAATTTCAATTTCCCTTATCTCATTTCAAAACCCAGAAATGTTTGTCTGAGAACAGAAAAAGAAAATTAATGTCTAGTTTTGTTACAAATTATCACCCCAGTGCAATAAAACTGTCGATTAGTGCCTCTGGCCAGAGACAGAGTAGGCCGGTATGGATTGAAACTTGAAAAATATTAGGCTAATGTTTTTCAAGTTTTCGTATTTTTGTTTCCAAAATGCGCTAGAACAGAGTACGTGTTGTTCCTGTCAGGAATTAAGTTGATTTCTCTCCTCTCGTTGTTCTAGAATTATTTTGTAGCAAAGTGAACGTCTTATTTCACCATTTTTAGCAAAAGAGGTCAAAAACCCCATGATACTTCCCCTTTAAGGAAAACACCGCCTGGGGAGTAGCAGACCATCATTCCCCCTCTCCCCCCCCCCCCCCCCCCTTCCTCACTCAATGTTGCTTTCAAGGCCAGACGAAAATGTAGTGTAGTGACACATTCAGTGAAGCCCTAAAGACCTAAAGACCTGTCACCTTCCTCCGTGCTGTCCTCCCCACTTTAGAACAAACGGCCAAATCTTCCAAATGCCCAACTGTCCCCAGCAAGAATTACAGGATCAGATAAAGTTTTCCAGGATTTCTCACATGGAATATCTCAGAGGACATCAGAAACACACCTCAGAGGCAGAGCTTTCACAACCCAGCAGGGACGAGATTGGCTAGATTTGTACTTGCGAGGGTGCCACCAAAGATCTGAAATGAAATAAAACCCAATGTTTAAGTAAGAAAGCAAGCTCATTAGCACCATAATAAACTATTTTAAACAGATATTTTTTGGTGTACAAGTCCAGCAACAACAGGCACAAGTTGTTGTCTTCCTTATCTCTAATAATCTGAATCCAGAAAAAAACTAAAAATCCCTCAGCTTTTGAATTAATAATTAAGGATTTTAAGACAAACAATCAAAGAGAACCTCTGTACTACCAAGAGATTTATCGAGTAAATAGCCCATATGGCAGTGATCAACAGTCTGCACTGTGAAAGTTCTGTTTCCTGTTTCTGTTTTCTGTGGTTTAAAAGATTCCCCTACAATTTCCCAAAGTTTTTGATTGGATTACAGTTTTGTGTGTAAAGTGTGAAACAGAGAATTTGTGTTTTCAATACAGATTTCAAAACAAAATTTAAAAAAAAGCCACAAGCAGACAACTGATTAACTAGGAAGCATAATTAAACTATTAATATTGACAGAAAACACCTGCAATGGGACTGCAGGGTGATGTTGGTAATCTAACGAAAATAAATCACAGACACTTGACTTGCCACATAAGCTTGAGGTGTGAAAATCTGACAGTGTAATAATTATCGAAATAGCTGTATGTAATCCAGTACAGAGATAATTTCCACTCTACTGGACAAATACCAAGTCTGATAAAACCACAGTGAAAATAATTGATCCTTGAGAAGCAGTGTGTCAGTTAAATGTAGTGATCAATATGATTGGCTTCAGAAGTTTGAATTGCTGAATAATGCAAAAAAAAAAAAAAGGAGGTAACCTAAGGCCTCTATACAAACATACCAAAAGCTACCCTAAAGATGGTCCAAATACAAATACAATGTCTTTACTAGTCCTACGGTCCCAACATATCTCCGAGGAGACCTCTCAGTTTAAGCCTGAGGGTTTCTTGAGGTCACCTCGCCACTTCTTACTTCTCCTTTTACTATTATTATTTACTCTAAACTTATGTAAGATCCTAGTCTATTATTCACTGTAACTTGCTATGATTGTATTTCGTGGTGAATAAATAAATAAATAAATAAATAAATAAATAAATAAACGAGGAACACTCACGGCTACTGAATTGTTGTTGTTTATTTTTTTGCTTAAGACGGACAGAAATCTTAACTGGTTTTCTGAACTGCTGATGTTCACTGAAGATTTAAAACCCCAAAGCCTTCTGAAGGTTTCCAAAGATAGCCTGGAATCTTCTTAAACCATACTATCAAAAGAGTTTGTAAATATTGCCCAAAGAGTTCCAAAGACTTTACAAAGTTTTCCTAAGGCTGCTAAAAGATTTTTCAGAGGCTGTCCAAAAACATTTTCAGTAATAAGATAAATGGGTAAGGAAATGATTGCTTGTATGATAGGAAAATTTTTCTACATTGTTCATGATACTGTTTTGGATGTTCTTTTAATTCCCACTTTCAAAAATACTTTTAAATATCACATAAAAACAATGGTGAACTACCATAAGTGAAGGACGTGTCTCACTAAGTTAAGTTGTGTGCATCTTGTCTCACAATGGCTGAAAAAAGTGCCCTGAGAGACATGAAGTTGTACTGGAAGCATATTACACTAGGCACTGCTTGAAATCCTTGTTGCCATAGCTGTTGTGGAACAACAGCTGGGTGAAAAACCTCCCTGTACACCCACTTGCTCCTGGGAGAAAAACCCCAGGCAAGCTGTACCCCACATTTAAAGACCTCCCGCCCTGGGTTCAAGATTTTGGATCATTTACTGGTAAGTACTACAATCTAGAAAATGATATAAGCATTAACTGATAAATTTTCTTGGGTAAAAGAATAACCCAGTAGCTAGGACTACCCATCTACACAACATAAAGGGTTTAAAGGACAAGGCTACTTTCTAATTTAGTGACTGTGCCATTTAAATCTTATGAAACCAAACTAAAGATTTGAAAGCTACAGGAAGCCATGAGCCTCCATGTGCACGCATTGCATCTTGATGCAAATGTTGACAAATTTATGTAAGTGTGGAAATGTCTGTGACGTTTTTGTACCCTAGAATTTTGACAGCCAGTTCCTAGCTTGAAAATTGGAGAAAAGAATGACCTTGTCCCATAAAACTTCAATCACTCAGTAAACGAATTATCTCCAGCTTGTTAGTCAACTGCTGAACAACAATTTGAAACATCTGAACCATCTTACTCTAACGCCTTACCTTGATGCTTGTGATGTCTTCCAACTTCCCACCATTGTTGTCCTCCAGTCCAGGCCTCTCCACTATCCATTGAAGTCCTTTTCCATTTGTGAATCTTTATTCAGCTTATCATCCCTGTTGAGCTCCACTCCAGCCTCTCTACTCTCCACTAAAGCACTTTACTATCATCCATTCTCTGTTGTCCACTGTCCCCTGAAGTGCTGAACCAGTGTAACTGTCAATCCATTTTTCCCTGCCAGACAAAAGATACAGTTCACACTTGACTCAAGCTGTTTATACACATGCTATCTAAAACTCCTTGTTTAAATTAGCTCTTTACAAAAGGTCCATTGCATTGAAAAAAATAATGTATGTATGAACTTGCGCTATTTGCACCTTTCCCGGTCTAAACGCTTTCATCAATGACAATGTTTATTTGACGTGGAACTGCCTCACAGCAAACCCCAAAGAGTGCACATTTTCACAGAGTCTCGAAATAAATGGGACCAGGTTCGTTTGGATCAGTGGGATAATGCAACTGCTGTGCGTAGTTACAAGAATAGTGGACCGTCCCATCACATGAACAAGGCTCACGTCCGACTGAAAAATCAATGTGTTTGATGTAATTCTGCACGCTGTCCTTAAACTCTTGGCAACAGTTCGTACAAAAGTGTCTTTCTCCTGAGGCTAGATGTAAATGCTGTTCCTGTGCTCTAACAGCTTCAGCTTTTTCGCATTCAGGTAAGTTTGCAGGCTTATGGATACAATTGCTATTTTCCTGGCAAGTCCAGGAACAAATGGACACTGCTGATTCCAGAGGTTGGAAAACTTGGAGTAGCCCAGGGAAGCTTCAGCTGCCCTTGTGCCAACATCCGCAGACCATGTTTAGTTAGATTTGATGGCAGTAGCTTGACATTGATCCGTTTATATCCAGGTACTTGTCTTGGCAAAATGAACGCTTGTTCTGCAGCGATGTTCAGAATAAATTCAACCACTTGTTCAATGCTTTCAGTGACTGATGCACTACTCAAGTGGCAGTCCTTTCTTGTTGACATGGATTAGTAGACTTAAGTCATTCTTCCTGTAATGTTTCACCAGGCTGAAAAATTGATTTTTCTGGAGGTCCTACAGCGTAGAAAGAGAAATGTTTTCATACAGATTCTGTTGCTATGATAATAGTAGGCCATTCTTGAAAGCTGTCGTCTTTTTATGCTGTGCCATATGTGCTACTTTTGTTGCAATTCAAAGAGCATCCAGTGCCACTTTTCCAAGTCCTTTTTTTTCAGTAATGTTCTAGAATGGTTCAACGGGGAACATGCCACCTTCTATTCATCCTCCACCGAAGAGTTTTTATTTGGTAAATTTGGCAATGATCAGTTATTGTTATTGTTTGTTATTTGCAAAATATTAGCTACTGTATACTGTCAAAAACTGGACAAAAAACAAATCATCTTTGATTAATTTAAGCAACAAATTGCCTTCAAACTTTGCATTGACAGCCTTTCATAGTTCAATCTCTTTAATTTTCATTATTCACTTGGTCCATATTTAACATGCCTGTTAGTAACAACTTGCGTTTGTGTGTGCGTTTTGTGCATGTGTCCCGTGTTGTACAACTGTGTGCGTGTGGTATAAAATAATGCAAACAAACCTCTATATCTGTCAGCACTCCCAGGGGTATTATTTTGTAAACTTTATTTTTGGAATGTAAAATTACAAATTGTAGCTAAGTCTTGTTACTTCCAATAAAGATTTGCATTATTAAAAACAAAATCTTTGCCAGTGTCATTGTCGTTGGAATCATCTGAGCTACTGCTGTCGCAGTCAACTGGTTCGTCATCATTCTCTCGAGTCATGAAATAAATTTCAGTTACACTTTGCAAATGAGCGTAATCTCCCGAATTCAAACTTAACCACTGATAGTCATCTCTTTCTTCCTCTCATCACTTTGTGCCTAATTAGCTTTCAAAAACATAGCCCATCAGGGCAACCAGCGTCGACTTCTTCGACATGGATAACATTAACATTTCAACAGATCTATGCAAAACAGAACTCTTATTATGCTTCATTCTGTCACAATCATAAATTCTTATTGTGCTGTCAATGCCCCGTACCCTGCAAGCAGAGATCCCTTCAATCTTCCTAGGGTAAGAGACCGTTCATTATTTATCAGAGGGGAGGGGAGGAGGGTGAAGATGGGTGAGAAATTTAGAAATTCATTTCCGTCTACTGCTGGGACCAATCAGATTGCATGATTTTACTGAATTCTGCCTTCTTGCACAATGAAAAAAAATAATAATTAGCTTTATCTTGAAGTGTTTGTAATGTTGAGGAAATGCTGAAGTGTTGGGCAATTAAGTTTAAGACCCATTTGCTGGGCAACTAGTCTAGCAAGACATCTGATGTACGTCTATAGAGAAGAGAAAACAAGTTAGAAGACTATTCTGTAGTCAAACTGATGGGCGGGACAAGCCATGTGAGTGGTGGGACTGTGAGTAGTCAGCTTGAATTAGATAACATGAAAAGGAGACAGGTGCCAGCAGCTGAGGTGATCTGCCATGTGTTATGACGCTCAGGGACATGGATGGCAGTCATGTCAAAACCCTGGAAAGCGGAGAGGGACTAGATCTCTTGCAGGAATAGTTGCATTTCAAGTGCTCGTGAACGGATTGTTTACCAGAACACTGTTATTTTTGTCACAATGAAGGATGAAACATTTACCACACAGACAGGGTCCCAAAGCTTAAGGACGGTGCCTACTATTGTTACTGCGCATACGTTCTGCGCATCGCGAGATACTCGGGTTTCCTATAGGTGGTGCCTACTAATACAGGAATATTTTTGCGCAGTTTAAATTTATACGGAGAAAGCAGAACTTACCAAATGCTTTTGGTATCTCAAAAGAAAATTGGGGGTAACCATGCGTTTTTCAGAGATAATTAAGCTTCAATTTAGGAAAAAAATCCCATACATTGCTTTATATTTTGGCGTTTTTTAGAGATATTATTGCTTAATTATCTCTGAAAAATGCATGGTTACCCCCAATTTTCTTTTTGGATTCCAATAGGCCTTGCTGAGATCTGCTTTTCCCGCATAGTCATAAATTGCACAAAAATACTTCGGTATTAGTAGGCACCGTCCTTAAGTGCTACCATAATAGACAAGAGCTCCAAGACATTAATGTTGTGACTGAAGTGGTGAGGTATGGGTTCCAGGAAGGGCATGTGGAAGAGCTGCTCACTGAAGTATCCACCAGCACCAGTGTTGCAAGCCTCAGTGGAGAGGTGCCAAGAATGGTCAATCCAAGGTGACATTTTGATGAGAGAGATGGTGTTGTACAGAGGCAGGAAGTGCCACCACCAGAGAAGGTCTGACCTGCAGTGGCAGGAGTCCCAGTAAGTGCAGAGTGTGTTGAGAAGGGTAGACATGAAATTGCGAGAAGGGTGGGGCAGGCCGTAACAAAGGACATATGACACCAGGCAGTGATTTTAAGTTGTGGCGTGTGGCGTGAAATTTGGAAGAGAGAAAGCACGAAGGGAAAAACAGTAGAGGAACTCATGAGGCAGTCTGGTGTGATGGACATGGTCATAGTTAGAGTGTCAAGGTGGATGCCAAGGAAACCATAGAGGTTGTGGGTGGACAGTCCTCACTGGGGGATGACTGGAGATTGAGGGAGGAGAAGAGGTTGCCAGGGGCAGTGAAGGCTGAAATGGACTTGTCTGGAGTTTCAGCACCTACAAAATCATTGATATATTGGTACAGCTGTACCCAAGAGCATGGAACATGTAGGTGACAGCATTTGTGGTCCGATGGCACATCATGGCTGAGGGGCGAAGACCAAAAGGCATGGCTAAGTTGAAGTATAAGTAACTCTTGTGATGATATCTGAGGAGACGAAGGTCACAAGGGTTGATAAGAAGTTGGTGGTAGGCCTGGCTTAAGTCCTTCTTGAAGAGGTGGCACCCAGTCCCTTTGATACGTATGATACAGATGAGAGCATCAGTGCCCGGTAACCATAAGGCAAAGGGCTTATAGTGGTACATCTCCAAAGGGATTCCACCGTTGAGAGAGGAGCCATGGGGGAAACTGAGATGAAGATTGATGTAGGGTTTTCCGGAACAGCTGTGGGTGATTTGAAGGGGGCTGTTGACTTTGTCGATACAGAAAGGATTTGTTGTGAATGGACTGCAAGTTGTGCCGAGGAAACACTGTGTCCAAGAAGAGTTGATCATCTGCGGATAGGAGAGGGCGGATCCATGGTTCTAGCATGATGAAATGGGGAGATGACATGTGGGAAAAACCAACTGGCCAGCAAAACTGAAGGTAATCACAAAGTTCGGAGTCAGTGTAGTGTGCTATAGATGGGGAGGTAAATGGTGGCTTGGTAGGTTGTTTTTGATTCGTTATCTTTAAGTAGCAAGGTGGTAGGGATAAAAGCTGCAGTTTGTACTTGCAGATCTCCAGTTCATGCATCTGTTTGAGTAGCGTGAGCTGTTGCTGGTCGCCTTTGTTTTCCTCAAGAGCCCCGTTGTCTGGTGAAGGTGCAGGTGCTTCTGTTTTCTTCGGTTTGGCCTTAATGACATGTAAATTGGTCAAGAGCAGGTGAAAATCTGGTATGAGATCATCACCTGGCGGTGGCATTAAGGTGAGCTTTCTTCGTTTCCAGTTGTTTCAATGTTTTATGTAAACTTGGGACTTTCACTTAGCCACACAAAAGTTTTACTTCAACAAATTCAATTTGTTGCCAGTGAATAATATTTCTGAATGCAAGAAAAATTCACAGAATGGAGTCACACAACATGAATTGATGCTTCAGACTATATATTCTTCTCTTTGATAAAGTCTCAGCTCGGGCTACTTCACTTTAAGGACAGTGCCTACTAATACAGGAGTATATTTGAGTGGTTTATGACTATGTGGGAAAAGCAGATTTTAGCAAGGGCTATTGGAATCCAAAAATCAAAGGCTCCTGTGAGCCAACTCGTGAATGCAGATGACACATAGTAATTGAAATTTAGACGGCTACGGAAACTTCCTTGAAAGCTAAAAGAAACTATATCTTTGCCCGATTATGTAACGAAAAATAACCATTATTGTACTCTTGTATTCTGATGCGCCGATTAAAAAAAAATTACGTGTTTTTTCTGATTCAAAGTTCATAGAAGCACGCCATGTGCAGCTACGTCATGCAAATTCGTGTCCCCGATAGTCCAGGGCTACTGGATTTTGCGATCGGGCTAGTGGATTCTAACCATCACTTGCCCGATGGGCAAGTGAAGTTTTTTTGGGAATTTAAATTACAAAATTACTGTAGGGCAAGCCGATCTCACAAAGGGAAATCTGTTCAACAAAGTATCGCATTACATTTCATGCCCGACATAAATGCGTGAAATTTTTCCTTTGGAGTTCAGTCCACGTAATCATCAAGTAAAAATAATGAACTATGACAAGCTCTTGCTAAATAAGAATTATTTATCGACCGCGTCCGTTTGCTTTCCCATAAATTACCAGTTGTAAATTTCGAAAATGAAACATTTTTTCCCCTTGAAACCTCTATGAAAGCTGACAAGATCTTAAAGTGTTCATTTCACCAGAAATTTGCATAATTTTGTTTACGACGTCAATGATGCGTGACATGGCACGTTCCTCTTTCGCGTGAAAACTGACAAGTTAAATTATTTTTTAATTAAATTATTTCTAAATTAAATTATTTTTAATTCTTAAAAGAAACCGCACTTTGTAGAAAAAACGAAAAAAACCTATAACTTTGCTCAGATTCAACGAAAAATCTCCATTCTTACACTAAAATGATTGTCAAATTATTCTCTACAAAATGAATGAGAGAATTCTGACGCGTCGTGAAAAAAATTTTCACGTTTTTTTTTTTTCACTAATTGAGTTTACGACCCCGGACTTTCTGAAAAACTAAAAAAACTTGTAACTTTGCTCAGATTGAACGAAAAATCTCCATTCGTGCACTGAACGATCGTCAAATTATTCTCTACATATTGAATAAGAATTTCCTGATGCGCCGTGAACAATAAATGTTCGCGTGTTTTTTCCACTAATTGAATTTAAAACTCATTCACTGCGCACGCCCGAAAGTTAACGACAAAACCGACCGACCGACCGACCGACCGACCAAGTCAACAGTCAGCTATTGCTATAACTCGTTCATTGCGCTACGCGCATTCACGAGTTAAAAAGGAAATTTAGGGTAACCACGCATTTTCCAGAGATAATTAAGTAACAATAATTAAAAAAAAAACGGCATTAAAATACCAAGCAATGTATGGCGTTTTATTTCCATGTTGAAGCTTTACTATCTATGAATTAAAAATGCATGGTTACCTCCAATTTTCTTTTTGGATACCAAGAGCACTTGCTAAGTTCTGCTTTCTCTGCATAGTTTTAAACCGCGCAAAAATATCCACCGCCCATAGGAAACCCAAGTACCTCAAGATATTCAGAATGTATATACAATAACAAAAGTGGGCACTGTCCTTAATAGAACAAGAGTTTCTGTAAAATAGTTTAACTAAATAACGTTTTTTATGAAGATTTCAAAGCTGGCAAGTTGCAATTTTGAACAATTATGTCCAAGTGAGTATGACATGAAGGTGAAGTTTACCCTCTGGAAACTAATCTAACCATTCACCCCTCCTTCCCTCTGGAATGTCCTGGACCTTTGACCCCCATCCCCCACTCATCCCTCAGGAATTTTGCAATTCCCTCTGTGGTGGGGTTACGGAAATTTTCTGGAACCACACATTTGACCAAAACACTGGGGCTATGTACACTGTATTGTATATTTTGCTTGTTTGTTGGAGACAATGCCACTCTTTAACATTTCAAGGCCCTCCCTTAACATATGAAATATTGTAGGACCCTTTTTAGCAACGGCAAAAATTTCAATTCCCCCTCATTTTCTCACTCTAATGAATGGTGACCCTTATGCCCAATGAATTTAGCCAGAGCTGCAGCAAATTCAACTCCTCTCCAAGACTACCGCACAGCCTCATACATTAAAATACATTTTGCGACTCAAACTCTATTCATGCTCGCCATTTTTGGAAGAGGGTTAGTATAACAGTGGGAATATATAAAACACTAATGTATGGGGTAGTGTAGAAATCTTTCTGTTTGTTTTTTCATACATATCTTATGATGTTACTATATTCTTGTTGAAAGTACTCTGTACATTATTTATTTAGTTGCATTATTACTAACTAAAAACGCAGTGGCTATTCGTACGGCACCCGTACGGCGACTTGTATTTGCTATTCGTACGGGAGTCCGAAGATTTCATAGGATTTCTCTGTAATTCCTGATTCTCGCTTATCGAAATTCTTATATTTACCTTTAGAAGGAATAAGCGAATCCAGTGAGTGCCCTTTCTTTGAGCGAGATAAGTTTGCGTACTCTCTGCTCACTAAGCGAACGAGCCACTCGCGACACTTCAAAATTTTTGCGAGCTACTAACATAAACTCGCACATGTCACGCAACCTCTTCTTCACAGATCAACTGGCTACAATTAGTACGCTGTAGCTTAAAAATGTGCGAAAAGAATTTCTTATATCTTATAAATAGTTATAATACACTGGCTTCGATCGGGGGGTAAGTGACAACTCGGTAATTCAATGAATTTGAACTCACGTTGGTAATCCCGTACGAATTATTCGCATTTTTGCTATTCATACGGGAATTCTTCTTCCTTCTATAGTAGGCGCAGTTTCAGTCATTGCAGTGAAAATTTATACCTGTGTCAGAAGGAGAGGTGTGTTCTGTTATCTTCAACATAATTTCTGTACGGAAATGCGAGTGTCCAATAGGTAAATTCTTCCATTAAGTGAAACTCCCATTTCGTGGCTTTCTGGCCGTACGAATAGCATCACGCAGGTTGGGAATACGGGAGTCCACGGAACTGCTTAATCAGTTTACCACCGGTCAGGATCAGTTGTCTGAATTTCTCAACCAGGTTAGGGATTCTTAAATTTAATGATAATTTTTACTGATACTCAAAGGAATCCCAAATGAATAGCAAATACCAGTCGCTGTACGGTCTCTTCTAATCGCGTGACGTGTGCGTGAATATAGCGCAAAACAATTCCAAGTGTCGCGAGTGGCTCGTTCGCTTAGTGAGCAGAGAGTACGCAAACTTATCTCGCTCAAAGAAAGGGCACTCACTGGATTCGCTTATTCCTTCTAAAGGTAAATATAATAATTTGGATAAGCGAGAATCAGGAATTACAGAGAAATCCTATGAAATCTTCGGACTCCCGTACAAATAGCAAATACAAGTCGCCGTACGGGTGCCGTACGAATAGCCACTGCGAACTAAAAATGTCAAATTAACGCTCACGCTTACCGTCCAGTCCTCATGCTCAACGATGCAAACTTGGATAAGGCGGGGTTTTTCTTCCACTGTGCAAAGACTTTTTCCATCCAACTGAATAGGTCAGAAGTCGACAAATAAGCCAAACTGCTGTTTCACGCAAAAGCTGTGTTCCTGCAGTCGAATACTATCGTTGTAACTTGAAGTACAAATCCACGTTGAGCAAGCCAACCTTCCCACCATCTTGGCGTTCTTCGTCGCCCCAGACTCCACTCAGTAATAATCCGGGGACCTACCTGACGACAAATTGGGAGGGAGGGGAGGGAGGGAACTTATCTCCCCCCAGTGGGTGGGTTTCTCTATACCCAGTAGGCTACAGTAAACAGGCCTTACCGGCTTTTACCTTTTCTCCTACATTGTCTGTGGAAGGAACAGTTTAGTCTCTGATCATGATCTAGAAAGATTCCTCCAAAACGCCATAGAAACTTAACTAGACTGTTCACAAACTTGGGGAAAGTCTTGGAGGGGTGGGTGGATACTGTTTCCTACTGGGAGGGGACTGTGCCCCTAGTTTTGCTGTCTCTCCCAGACTTTTACTGAAATGGTACTCATTTTACATACAAAAAACAAAATAAATAATGTACCATTTCCTACTTATACCTCAAAGATGTTGTTCACTTGCAAAGGTATTCATGATCCGTATGCTGTAAATTCTGCCAGGGATGTCTTCTCAAGTTTTAGCTACCCTTTTCTAATAAAAGGTTGAAACTCTATTTTTTACGTAACTATCTTAAATTTATACTGTGCTACCATTTACTTTCAGAGTAACATGCACCCTTTTTGGGCAGCTTGGTACACCAGGAAATGCAGCCCATGTTTATAATGAGAAAAAATTTAAAAAAAAAATTAAGTAACCCACACATAACATAAAAAGATCAAACAGGGATCCCCATCACTTAAGACTATGGCAGTTTCCCCCTTGTGGGTACAAAGAGTAATTATTACTTAACCAGGATCAAATCATCAGAGTGAGTCGCTCTTAGGAAGGGCAAACACTCAAAATGTCAGCTCTCATATGCCTTTACAGTGACCAATAAGGGACTAACACTCAAAACACCAGCTCTCAAATTTGTTTAAGGTGGCCAAATAATGACTAACTTATCAACTCTGTTGATCAAACCAAATATTAGCCTATTACTAGCCAGTAGGTTGAGCGCACTTGCACAAAAAGAATGTTTAGTAATTTGTGGTTTATACTTGGAACTTGCATTTCTCAGGTCAGATGGTGGTGGTGGGGGGGGGGGGGGTGGTGGATACTCAGGTATATTAGCCACAGGGAGGTGTGAATGAAGCCAAGTTGTTAGACCTAGTAGGCTAAAACTGGACCCAAAAAAGGCTAACGGCTCAGGATGTAAGCAAAAACTGTCTGTTCTTCTCCGCACAAAATATAAAAATGTAAAAACGTTTCTTATAAAATCTTTCGACCCAAACTAAAGAACCACAGTTAGCTCACTGGTTAGAGCACCTGACTGCTGAGTGGTATGTGGTGGGTTCAAAGCCCATCCAGAACAACACTCAGGGTCTTAAAATAACTGAAGAGAAGGTGCTGTCTGTTAATGGTTAGACCTTCACATGGCCTGGATGACCATGGAGAAATGACAGTCCTGTCTCCAATTTGGTGACGTAAAAGAACCACTTAGGATGTAATGAACCCAGGCTGTGACCACGCTCAGTACCAGCATGTGGTCTGCTTGATGTGATTCTCAGAAAGGCTTTTGAGGCCACAACTGTGTATAACAGCTAGAAAGTCAATGGGATGTTGCAGTGTGATGGGATAAGGTGATGATGATGAAGATAGCCATTTTCAATATTAGTTCCTCCCTGTCACTATTATACCGGATTACAAGTACAAGATATTGTCTTTGTTTGAACTAGGGTTGCACTTAAAAGCAATAGTATTACAATATTGATAAATCAAGTTTATTGCAAATTAATAAAAAGCACATTTCAGTGAGCCAGTACTCTGTGCTGTTAAGCTCTAACAATAATATTCTGTATTCTGTTATAGCCAAGTGGTAAAAGATCAGGAAGAGGAGCTATAACATAAGGCATTATCATGACAAAGAAGAGAGAAGCTCCCCTCCTCTTTGCAAAGAGCATGCTTCATGCTCTCCACTTCCTTTCCCTGCCACATAGGCTAGTGAGACTAGACAATAAATAATAACAAACAAATGTTTTGGTAACATGATACGCACACAAAAAATAAAACAGATGGAAGAATCTAAGTATTAGGGTTAGGGACCATTCTTTATATGGGAGGGAAGGTTGGTGGAATTTAGCTCAACCAACTATAATTTTAACACTGAGTCTTCCCTCAGACTTCTTTTGTTCTGCAATGAACTCCCTGACGACAAAAAAAGCAAACACAAAACAAAAACAACAACAATAACTACAACAAAGCAAATGGGTTACACTCACAAGTTTACTTTCTTGCTGCTGGAAATTGTTTCAATGAGCATCCTGCTGTATGAGTCGTTTACTTTTTAGGTGAGCCACCTTTGGAGTCAATTTGTTTTGCAAGTTCGTCCCCCTCACAGTCCACTAGTCAACTCCACCCCACAAAAATAATGGTCCCTAACACAAAATAATCTATACTTCATCAAACAGCTTTTACACGTCACGTGTATGATCAGGGAACTAGCTGATGTTTTTCACCTCATAATGGGCAGAAAATCTGGGTTCTGTTAAAGAAAAAGAGTGAACCAGACATGGCTTTTACAGCTGGCAAAAACAGGAAAAGTTAAGTCTTCACATAGATTTTTTCCCGCCTTTTGTTTGTTATTTACATCCCTGAGAATAATGACAACGACATTGAATGAGATATTCCTACACTGGGAAAAGAGATGAGTAAGTAATTTATATACAGTTAGAAAAGTTAGCAGTAAAAGTGATCTGTTTTCTTGTATTGTAATCTTGATTTGCCTCTGAATTTCTGACCTTATTAAAGGAATTGCACAAAGCAAAAAGCTTTGCCTCAATTTGAAAAGAGGAGCTCATTAGCAAAAAATTTGGTATTTGTCCAGTGAAGCAATGCGCATGTAATGATAGCTTTTTGATCAGTAAACCTGAGTGAGTAACAAATTACTGAAAAACTTTTTTACGGTTTAGCTATAGACATGATTTGACATACCTTCTAATGGTTGGTTGTCAGACAAAGTAACAAGTCAGCTGGCAGAAAATATCAATCTTTCAAGCACATAAAGTAGTTTCTACAAAAAGAAGCCAGCAAAATCTTGGCATTGTAATGCAGCACAAGCCTTGAAACATTGGTGGCTGTTGCTTTATGGAATTTTCCTTTCTTAAGCCCCTTTCACACCAACAAAACATGTTTAATTAAACCAGGTTTAACAAAATGAAAATTGGTAACAGAAAGGTGAACCATTGTCTTTGACATAGGATTCAAGTAAACTTTAACTTATGCTTTCATTTGTGCTAAATCCGTAGTCGACAAAAATCTGAAAGCAGCTTTTATGAAGGAAACAATTTTAAACTGTGTTTAACTAAACAGTTTTTAAACGTGTTTAAGCCTTGGTGTGAATGGGGCATTAGATCACTCAGTAAAACCTCTACACAACTGAGGTGTCGGCTGATTACTGATATGTATTATTTACTTCACATATTTTGACATGAATTTTTTATGGAATTCTGATCGGAGTGTATCATTGATAAAGTGTTGACCCTGAAAAAGAAAGAAAAAAAGAACACTTTAATAAATAATTAACCCCAACTACGGCACATTTATATACTTCCATGTCATGTTAATAGGCACTTAATGCACTTAACCTGTACAGCTGAAACAGAGAACCAAAGACACCTAAAAATAATTATGACAGTAACCTTGGGTACTCCCTTCTATCTATTATATACTCTGGATTTTTGTGTGACCCCAAGCTTGGTATTTTAGTTGTTTAGTCTAAAAGAGGGAATAGATTTTGATGAAGATGGGTCAGGTTTAGTCTGACTAGTAGAAGCAAAATCCATGACACTTGTGGAGGGGTGGGGGGGTGGGAGGAGAATTGATATTCCTGCTGTACACCACCTGTGAACCTTTGTATCCCATTTAGTTCATGTAGCTAAATAATCCAGACACTTGAATAAAGTCAGTCAGTCAGTGGAAGTCAGTCGCTCAAACTGCAAATTCTGCACCCTATTTCAAAACCAAAAACATTTGGCACAGCATATGCCTGTGGAGGGTGGTGTGCATTGCCCCCAACCCCACTCCTTGATTTTTTGCAAGCTGTAAATGTGGCTTCCACACATAACAGGAAATATGTTTACCCAAAGATATATTTTAATGAACAACTGAACAACAAGACCAGCTATCTTACTTTCTTTTTCTCATCTTCTCCTTTTGCACAGTTCTTGAAAACAACATCATCATCCCATCTAAAAAATAATATTGTCAACAATAGTAATATGTTACATTAATATTGTAGCAATCACTTATCTTGTATCAGATAAAAATATCTTCCTCTGGAAAGTAACCAACCACAACCAGAAAATGCTAGGAAA
This sequence comes from Pavona decussata, assembly GCF_977016875.1. NCBI lineage: Eukaryota > Metazoa > Cnidaria > Anthozoa > Scleractinia > Agariciidae > Pavona > Pavona decussata. Next base: position 6,216,378 of record NW_028145860.1, on the reverse strand, counting down.
AAGTAACATGGGTTTAAATATGAGAGCATAAGCTGTCAGAGGGTGAAAATGTCTCTGTTTATAGTGTCCATCTTTAACCTTTTGGAATGTTGTAACGAGACAATTCAAATGTATTTAGGCGGGTTAAGTTGCACTATAAGCCAAAGTGGACCACACGGCCAGAGCGTAACACGGTTTCTGAAGCATGAAGCAACTAAGAGTATTGCTACTTTCCCCCTGGAGAGCATGCTAGTCCATTGCAGGGTTACCCGCAGCAGTATGTCACCGGTACCCATTTATACACCTCAAGTGATAAAGAGAGACAATGTGAAAGCAAAGATTCTTGTCTAAGAAAACAACACTGCAGCAAAGAGACAAATATAACCTCAACACCACCAACCTTTGATCTTCATACCACCTCATTGAAAGTCTGACACATTAACCACTACACTAGTGCATCTCCACTGGACTGTATTTACCGTGTTGTTGGATTATAAAAGTGTACCTTCTTTTCACTTTAAAATTGTTCTGTGTATTGAGTAAAGGATTCCCAGTCATGATATTTTCCATTCTTATTCTCTCTTCTTCCTCTTTCTTCTCTCTTTCCTGAAATGAAACAGATCAGAGGTTGAAAATGAAGTTAAATACTGGTTTCTTGTTGGGCTTCAGATGAATTAAAAATGTTACTGACAATGCAAAAAAGCTGCTCTTTTGACTGCAAAGGTATAAGTATTGTGATAAGGAATAAAGGGCTTAAATGAAGAGAAATGATTTACAATAATCAATGTGAGTATATGTTAGATGCCACATAAAAAACAATCCAAACACTGACTTCTTATATAATGCAAGCAATCTGAAACACACAACAAAGCTAGGACGATTGAAGTTTACATTGTTGTGAGAAAATATTACAATGACAACCAATGGACATTCAACTAAACTTTTCAATTTACTGCGACATGCACTAAGAGACTATAGATTGTTGATTATTATTATTGATTATTGGCAATGAAGAAGAAAACCCATTTGAGCTTGAGGGTGCTCAATTTTTTAACAATATAGGGAGAACAATTTACTTTTTTAGCTTCCTCTTGTGCCCGTTCCTTTTTTATTCTTTGTAATTCAGCAAGAAGCTCAGCTGTGTCATCCTCATCGTCACTGAAACAAAATACATTAAGAAACAAAAAATAGGACAGTTTCATATTATATTCACCATAACAATTTACAGCACATAATTTCTCTTAAAGCACTTTGCACACCGTGCTCCTTTGGGCACTGCTCACACTAAACCAAACAAATTTATCCTAATTCTTTTTAATCCTCCTTTGTAATATAAATGTTTATTGTTTTTTATGTATTGTACTGAATCTCATTGTATGTGTGAAAAAAAAAATAAAAAAATAAAAAAATAAGTCACAAGCAAGATTAATTAAATGAGTAAATTAATAATAAAAGTTAGCAGCTGTTAGATACTTTGGGTCCTTTCCACCCTCCCTCTGTCACAATGCACTGATAAGTTCACTTTGAAAGTCATTTCAACAATAAAATATAATTTAAATTTAGTTTTGCTGATTTCTTAATTAAACGTATTTCGTATTGCCCCAATGAATGCTAATTGCTTACAGCAGCAATTTGGTTTTTTTTTATAAAATGTGTAAGCATGCTTGAATGTGAGGTTTATGTCAAGATCTTGGTTTATAGTATGGACATTATATACACATCACACTGAATGGTTGAACAATTGAGCATTGTTCAGGGGCTACATCTTTCCAAAGACACCAACCACCTATCCACATAGGTTTTGTACCTGGTATAGAAGCACATATATTTCAGTTTAATCTTCGCAAATCCATAGAGGTAGTGTGAATATCCTGGTAGATTTTAGATCGCAGCCTTAAATGTGCTAGGCATACATGTACTCTGTTATGGATCCAATCCATAATGTTCAGTCGAGTTCAGATCCATAGCAAGTTTGGATCTCTGTATGGTTTCTACCCAGTACAATGTAAACATTGTCTACAAGTAGTAACATACGGATGTACCTTTCATCTGAGTCATCATCATCATCATCATCAACAGGATCATCTGCATCCAGATTAGATGGCGGTGGCTGATCTAGGCGGGGCCTCTTTGGCTGTTCAGTAGTTGATCTGCTACCTTTTTCCTTAGCTCTTTCACGAGCAGCTTGCCGTTCACGTTCTTCCAGATCCTTGCGGAAGTCTCGGCTGCGGACTTCCTCGACAGTATCTTGGCCCGTTTGTCTGAGAGTATAATTTACAACAGTTCAATTTACAATGAAATGATAAGCGTTCCACTCTGGAAATCCTAATTTTCTTAACTTAAATCACTCATTCATCCCAGTGCTACATTTATAGACATAGTCCCAGTTCAGATGCTTAACCCCTCATTATGTGAAACCAAGTCATAGGCAGTAGTGGTTTGACAATAGTATATCAAGCAGCTGAAACAATTTAGTTTGGCAAGTTTGAATAAGGTATAGCAAACTCCAAAGATAACGCAGAGCTTGCTGCATAATAATTATGACACTTGGGCGACTTTAATTTAAAAACCATACCTTTCTTATTGTATCAAAAATAATCCATAAAATTTAATAACTATATCATATTTTCAATATAACAAAGCTCATGATTTGCGGCATCAGTCAAGCATGAAAACCTTTTTTGCCCAGTGGTCTCATTTGTGTGATTCGTCATCCACTGTGGGACAACAGAACATACTGAAACCCTGACACTTACAGACTGATGAATTGTGATGAGATTAAGTTGCTTTGATTTGTGGTTGTTTCACCTGCAAGTTGTTTAGCTAAAAGGCCTTTCACTAACATCTTAGGTCAGTTTGCTAATTAACAAATCAACGGCACTTTTCTATGGTCTATTCTCTTATAGACCATAGAATGACGTCAAAAAATGTTCAAAACTCAAGTGGAACCTCGAACCGTAGGCGACTCGCCGCGAGTGGTTTCACTGCCAAGTTTTGAACATTTTATGGCGTCATTTCATTGTCTATAAGAGTATAGACCATAGAAAAGTGCCGTCGATTTTTTTTTTACAATAACATGGAAAAAGTATGAGTGGAATTGATTTTCTTTTCCGTTAAGAAAGCGCGCGCGTTACATCTGACGTCATTTTTATTGTGTGTACTCTTATAGACAATAGCTATGAGCCAATCAGCGCGCGGGAATTTGGACAGTTATCGTAAAATATGTTTTGTCATGTATTTTAATGGTTCACAGGCTGAGCAACTCAACAGTCACAGTGATAGTTTAAAGAATGGGAAGGGTATATGTTTTAGTTACTCAGAGCAAACTGACTGTTAGAGAAACAACTCATAGGCGTAACGACCGGTTACCGTTGCTTCAACTATTTTACTTACAAAATCTCTGCATGCATATTTAATAACACTCTACTGAAGTTGCATGGTAGAATATTATTAAATCAAATGGATGTAGTTTCACAAATCAGAATGGGTCAGAGGATAAGGTTAATGTTTATAACGTTACAAGTGGAGATGATGTAAAAAGATTTAATCTTCCAACTAACACGTACACCAAAGCTTGACTCTACTGGAGTGAAAGCTACCAAATCTGAACACTGAGTTATAAAATTTATAAATTCAGAGGCTAGGAAGATTTTGGCGAAGTACACTTAACAAAAGTAACGGCACATCGTCATAAAATAAGTCTGAAAGCCAGGACAAGCGAATTTGTAAGACTAACCTGTGTTTAAGTTTTGTGTGCGATGGCAGATCACGGCTTGAGTACTGTTTAGATAACGCCGACAAGTCTCCTTCGCCTTTTCCGCGGCCACCTTTTGCCGTATCCCACGTCGGTCTAGCCGCCGTAGTCATTGTTTCTCACTTTTGTGAAGTCTATATACGCTATATATTCAACGATAACCGAAAAACGAAAGCGAAATCTAGAATTATCTGTAACAAAATGGACAACAAAATGGCGTCGCTCGTTTTTACCGCTGACCACAGATTTTCGAGTAGGACTTTGTGTACGAAGCACTGACTTATAACGTTAGCGCTATCACAGGACTACCAACAAAAATTGCGCTTTGTGAGCCCAGGTTCCCAGCCCTTGAACACACCCCCCCCCCCCCCCACCCCCGCTACATATATAGCAATGGGCCCATTGCTACACTTCTTAAATTAAACCTGAGGTGAACAACTTGAACTTTCTTTATTTGCAAATTGTGTACAATTCATTCTACAGGTCATGTTTCATGATATTATTACTAGTGATTTGTCATGGCATCAATAAATAGGTTATACCATAATATTATTAATGACAGATGTTGGACAAATATTAAGTATCTTGATAAATGGCACAATCTTATGTATTTCAATGAAAAATGTGTAACAAAAAATGCCTATTAATAAATATCAAACATCTCAAATATCATTTATCGTTGAATGATATATACAGTGTAGTCTCCCTCGCAGCCGTTTTTTGGGCTGTCACGCAACGCTCCCCCCAAAAGAAGCTTCTTTTGGGGGGAGCGTTGCGTGACAGCCCAAAAATTGGCTGCGAGGGAGACTAAGTGATATAGTGCCCACATTTATTTTCTTCAAGTGGATAGATAGATAGTTTATTTATCAAAAACCTTGCAGCCACAGGCTGAATTACGTTTGATTTACAATAAAATATATAATACAATAAAATACATGGCTAAGAAGAACTAATATAAAAGGACAAAAATATATAATTAAGAGAAAACAATATTACATCATTGCTTTATGGACATAGTGATAGATAAAACTATTTCGAGTACGAATGGTGTGGAGGCGCCGTGTAGTAGAAGAGTGCTGACTCCTGAAATTGACTTTGCAGTCATTCTTGGGAGGCAGTAAGCTATACAGCTTGTGCGAGGGATTAGACAGGATGGAATTAAAAAGCTTATCACATAAGAACTCGCGGCGGTTGTGTAAGGGAACTAGACCAGTCAAAAGAAGCGCCTCATTGTACGAACAATCTGGATAGATAATACACAAAGCTCGCCTTTGACATCTCTCAAGATCTACTGAAAGGTATTGCTGGAGGCTATGATGATAAACAGGGCATGCGTATTCAGTGACAGGCCTAATACAAGTGGTAGGTAGTTTGAGGGAGAAAATTATTCAAAGTAACTTTTGAGATAAACTTAGAAGCGGACCAATATTCAGAGAAGGGGGCCAGATTGTCTGATGGCTGTCAGGTTATTGTTTCAGAAAATAGGCCTCTATGACTGCTCTACTTCTTTTGATTTACAGAATCAACCTGTGGGTCCGACTAGTACTAGCCACACCATGCCCAAATCCACAGAACTGATCAAGTGATCACTTAACAAGTATCCCATTTAATAGTTATTGACTGGATTACCATTCCCATGAACTCATAGCCAGGTGGAAAAATAACTTTAAATCTTGGATAACAAGGGATAAAATCAACTTGTTCAAACCAAAGTTAACTTCACAGACAATTAAGTCACTTAAGGGCCTCTTCATATTTGAGTCGCCCCATTAGCTGGACTGGAGTGTTCAGTTAACAAGATATTATTATTATTATTATTATTTTTTTTTTTTTTTTTGACAGACTGAGCTAGCTCACCTTCTCAAATAAAAATAAAATATGAACACATAATTTTACAAAGGAAATGGTACTGAATCAAGATCTTGGAAACCTGGCATGGCCAGCTCAGTCAACTGTGCTTATATGAAGAGGTCCCAAGAGTTGGCCAGAAAAGAGGGAAAGTTTTTACACTTGATGATTCCAATAACATATTTTAGGAGCACAACAGTCAATTACAGCACATGAGAGTTGACATTCAAACTTAAGTTATACCAATATATTGCTTGCAGTCAAATGGGTGTCAAGTTACATATGCAGGTGAGTAAACAAGCTGAGATGAAAAAATCACTTTCAAGAAATTATGAGATAAGGTAATCACTAGCTGCAAACAAGCTAGGGGACCTTCCAACATATGTACCCTATGACCAGAAGTTTCTACACTACACTTCAATCCTTCACACCGTAGCGTCTGCTGGACAAACCACTGCTAGAAAGGTAAATGTATGTGATCTTCATGATCAAAGTTTTTTTAATACAAGACCATTGGCCAATGTCACCTGTTTTAATTCTCTTTATCAAAGCAAACCCTGGTTCATAACCACTAATATAAAAATCAAATGTTGAAGACTCATTTTGATTTCAGAGGCTACACCCACCATGTGCCTTATTTGAAAAAGAGGCAAAAAAAAACATAAATAGCAATAATATAAAGGGTATGGGATGTGGTTTGAGTAATTGGCTTGAAACATTATTTGGAATGTTATCCGCGGTCACACAATTTTCGTCGAAAGTGATAAAAAAAATTCCACTGTACGGTTGAAGCTGCCATCCTGTCAGTCAATATCAAACTGAGTCACTTGTGCATGAACGTGCCATAAAGCCCTTCCAAAGTGCCCTGTAGAACAACATTAGGCAAAGGATTTGTACTGTGGTTTACGCGATCACTAAAAGGATCATTGACATAACACACCAAAGGCTGATGAGTTAGTCTAGGTCTACCTGTATATCCATCTAAATCATCGATCGAACTTGCTCTTGAAGAATCTAAGTTCTGAATATGTCGGGGTAAGTTAGTGTCCAGAAATCCTGTTAAAAGGTCGTGAACTTCGCCAATCCCAATCAGTGGTAAGAGATTTCTCAAATACTGTTCCAAAGCTGCTCTTCTTGACTCCAAAAATCTAGAGTTTGTATTGAGTGGCTTAGGTAGTTTCTTTGATGGAAAATGAGGAGGATTGTTTACTGTTTTGCTGATTTGCTTGTTAAATTCGTAGAACTCTTGGAACCGCCGCTCCAGCACCACTTCACGTCCTGTGGGTTTTGTCACATGGATTTCGTAAACGAAGAACCCTTCAACTCTGACTTTCCTAAATGAAGGAATAGAAACAGAAATCATAGCTTGGTAAAGCTTTCCCGTCCCAATATATGCTTTGAATTTACAACATCATTCATATTCACTCAGCACTTGCAGTGTCGGAAAATATATCGCCCCTACCCCTACAAAGTCTCAAAAAATCCGCACCACGGGTGGTGTCATCGATCATTTTGTCAGAATCACAGAACTGAAATTAACTAATTTTTAGTAATATCCTTTAATATGTCTGTAACTTACAACAGTTTGTAAAAAAAAATGCTTTTGTGTTTATGAACTTATCAAAACTCATCGACAGAAATCTACTGAGTACTACCCTGTTAGTATAAACATTTGAAGCAGCAACGACGCTGAAACTTTAGAACTGCGGGCTCAATTACAAGATTCGAAGGACAATTTTTGGGCGGTAGTGTGATGTGGATATGGTGCGGTCTTTGTTTTTATCTTATGTTTTGAGGATCCTCGCTTTGCAAGGACTGTGCTTTGCAATAAGAAGATTAATATGTTCTTTTATCCATATTGTATTTTACAGCACAGGCTAAAGTCGTCGCAGCGCGATAAAGTGAGGCAGTTTATCACCTTCACCGAAACTAACGAAAAGACAGCCATAAACTGCCTCAGTCAACATGATTGGAGACTGGACGTGGCGTCAGATAGTTATTTTCAGAATCCTGAGAGATATTACATTGATACAAAACCTTTGATAGACAAGAAAAAGCTTTTCCATCTGTTTGATCGTTATAAAGGTAGGCACGATCTAGATTTAATGTCACGACTCAACTTCCTTCAATTTATTGCCAGTTAAGCTCAAAGAAATGTTACCTGGCCGGCTTTGGAGTTTAATCATGTTTAATTAATATTGTAGCAGCTTAGATCATTCTTTGTATGAAGTGATTTGTTTAATGACAAAGCCCTTGTGTTTACATCTGGCTTTGTACAAAATTTTGTGAGCGTATCTGGTGAACTACTATTTCGTAAAATGTATGCTTACCTAGCTGCGAGATTATTGTAATATATTAATGCAGCTAGTAATTACTATGTGAATGCATTTACACCTGTCCAAGAGACATGAGAACCTAGAGAGGTTTGCATTAGGGAAGATTTTGTTGTGTATTTGAATTGTATATGTTTCCAGGTAATCAAACTATAACTCCAAGTTTGAACTACCTAAAGTGAAACTGATTATATTTATCTGGTTCCACTGAAGAGGTTTTGAAGCACGCAAGAGACCTAAAGAAAAACAGTTGATGTACCTTACAAAAAGTAATTGAGGTTTTGAAGAAATTAGAACATGGATCAGATAAAACCCCATTTGTTCCCCCTACCCCACAGTTTGATCTATAACCCCACTTTCCCTGCTCCCACCTTGTAACCCCACCCCCTACCCCAGGTAATAGACCCATTAGTCTGGAAACATGTAACACCAGTGCCTCTCCAGATATAAGTGCATCCTTTGTATCTCTCAACTCACTTCTAAAATCACAGAACAGATTGGAAGAAAGTTTTTTTAAGGTGCTTTTTAGGTCCTCTAGTTGTTTTATTTTCTCTTATTTCAGGGTTTATCAGGGGAAATTATAAATGCAGAATGACTGAGCAGGAGTTTCACTTGAGATCTTTCGCATGTTGAGTAAAATAATATTGCCTGTGAGTACAGCATAGTTTTGTGGGTTCATCGTGTTTGATTCTAATTCGATACTCTTCAAATGTCAGATCCATCTGATGATGACAAAATCTTGGCAGAAGGAATTGGTCGATTCTGTGAAGACCTAAAGTTAGATCCTACTAGCCTTAAAGTACTTATAATTGCTTGGAAATTCAAAGCCACAACACAGTGTGAATTTACAAGGAAAGAATTCACTGAAGGCATGATAGAGCTGGGGTAAGTTACATGCAAAATACTGTTTTGTGCATCAGATCTGATTGGTGACTCTGATTGGCTCACTATCTCTTCAAATTAATTTTAACCACTCAAGAGGCAATAATCAGTTCTCAGTGGTACCTCTGATTGGCCCTTAATTCATTCAAATCTATTTTAACCAATCAGAGATAATAATCAAAACTTAGTAGTAACCTCTGATTAGCTCTTAATTTATTCAAATCTATCTTAACCAATCAGGAGCACTAATCAGATCTGAGAAGTAAACCTCTGATTGGCTCTTAATATATTCAAATCTATTTTAACCAATCAGGAGCACTAATCAGATCTGAGAAATAAACTTCTGATTGGTTTCCAACTGACTCAACTTTACTTCAACCAATTCGAGTTTTTCTGAGATCTGAGAAGTGACAAGATTGAAGTCAGGCTAACCAATTTATATTTGTGTGTTGAAGTGAAATCCTCATTGTTCCCAGTGAATTGATATTTATTTTCTCCTGTTGCAGGTGTGATTCAATTGAAAAACTTCGAAGCAAGTTACCCACTTTAGAGTCCGACCTTAGAGACAGTAGCAAATTTAAAGATTTATACCAATTCACATTTAATTTTGCTAAAAATCCAGGCCAAAAGAGCTTAGGTAAGTTGGATATTACCAGTATCAATAACTCCTGCACATTTCTATGACTTATTAAAATAGCTGAATAAACATACACATGTAATGCTTTCTTTGAGGCCACATCCACACTAATGTGTTAAATTTTCAAATTCCTCCATTTTCATTTTCTCAAAAATTATGGATAAAAGTTTTGTGTCCACTTTTTGACTGTCCTAACAAGCTAGGGCTGGAGATTGCTTATATCTATTCATAGTTAATTAAAGGCAATGGTTATGAAACCTGACAAACTTCTTTGTTATATGTTTTTGCTTGCCTTTTTGGCCTTGACCCTGCACAAACAACAATGGAATTTGGAATGTGTTGGAGCAACGGACCAACCGAAACTTTTTTGTTAAGATACTCAACTGTGGTGTGGCTGTTAAAACAAAGGATTGTGCAGGGTCGCGCAGGCCCTTCCAACATAAACTGCAGCACCATTGTTTTCATGGCAAGGTTTCCCAACTAGTCCCTCAATTAACTATGATCTATTATTTTATTTTTGTGAACTCTGATAGTTGCACAGTCAGGTTAAAAGTTAAACGTAAAGTACTCACTTCATATGGTTTGTTTGCAGACTTAGATATGTCCATTGCATATTGGAATATAGTCCTTGAAGGAAGATTTAAATTCCTTGATATCTGGTGTGAGTTTCTCTTGGTAAGTAAGGCTTGAAAATCTTGATTTGTCATTCCAAGTTGGTGGCCAACAGGTGTTATTTATTAGAGGTTTTTGTGTGATGATATACACATATTCAGCCAAATTTGGTCATTTTTTTATTATTTATTTTTTTTTTTTGGTACTGAAGCCATGTTGCCTTCACTATTAAAAATCAGTAATGGCAGTGGACAGACTAGCAGGGCTGTTATTAAGGGCCGTAACCTTTTATGACTGAGCATGCATGCTGAGCCTAACAGTTAAACTTGCCTGCTGTTGATATAATTCAACAACAAAACGACAAGCTTGTTATGCATGTGAAGATCAAGGCAATGCATGACTCTAAACTTAATGACAGCCCTGGACTAGTATTAAACACTTGTCGTATTGTCTTATAATATGATGTTGTTTTGAGCCTGGTGATGTATTTTTCAATCAGGGACACAGGCATACTTGGCAAAAGAAACATCTCCAAGTCTCTCCCAATGGGAGTCGAACCATCTGAAGAAGTATATTGAAACTGTACGAAGCACTACTTAAGGTTCTGTCACTTGAGGATACCTATGTTGACATGTCTACCCTGATCTCTAAACTGTTGCAATATTCATAACTTATAACTACAAACCGCCAGTGCATATCATATACATATATATGTATGTATTTATTTATTTATTTCATAAAGTAATCACTTCATTCTCTTAGTATATTCTACTCCCTTATTTCTTTTAGTGTCTCTTTAATCTATTGTATATCTTCTTCTTGTCTTACTCTGCCCGCTTTGATTAGCTTTCGCTACCCGCGGTCCAGTATATTTAGTAAAAAAAATTTAATGAACACTTAATGATGAATAAGGATAAAGGAATAAAGATAAAGGAAAGTCATAAGTTCGACTCCTGTTGGGAGAACTCAGATTTTTCTTTTTCCAAGCATGCCTGTGTCACTGACTGAAAAATACATTTATCACTTGTCATATTGTTTTCAAGGTTTTCTTTGTAGCTTTCAGCTGATCAAAGTACACTTCACTGTGTGTTTAGTTTTTGAATTTTTTTCTTTCAGCTCCATCATAAAAGGGCAATAACCAAAGACACTTGGAACCTTTTGTTAGATTTCAGTAACATGATAGAGGACGACATGAGCAATTACGATGAAGAAGGTGAAATGATACACACGGTTAATTTTTTGTCTTCTTTATAGTTAATAACCACATTGTGTGAATTAACTTTTACTCTTGTAAGTCAAAAGATGTCTTCTGAAGTAAGCTATTGATCAAATCTGCCAATTTATTAATGTTTTTTTTTATTTTTATTTTTGCAGGAGCATGGCCTGTGTTAATAGATGAGTTTGTAGAATATGCCAAACCTAAAGTCACAGGAAAACAAACCACTGTATAACATCTGTCTGCAACAAAAACACACTTAAATGGCACAGCCAGGATCAACAGTTACTATTTTTTACAACAGACTGGCAAGGTGTAACCTACAAAAACAAGCCTTTTTAAATTGGCTTGTTGATTTTAAAGGATAGGTAGCACTGTGTTGCATCAGTCTCATTTTTCACAAAAAATCTGAGATGAATTTACTAACAACATGAAGTGTCAAGGCAAAACCATTTTTGATCAATTTACATGCACTTATCATATGGCCCCACCCATACTTTCATTGCAAACTATTGAGAAAATTCCTGTATGAAGGCCATAAGCATTGGCGCAAACAGGACCTTAAAAGCTGGATGGCTCTGCTAGTAACAGGAAAGGGTCCCACAGTTTGATTTCAACAATTTTGTTCCACATATCAACTAATCTAAATTTTGAGTCTAACCAATAGAGGGATAACAAGCAACATTGAAGCTAATTTTACTTCGTAAATTCATAGCTAGTTGTCATAATCACATCCTCTAAATAAAGTATTGTAAACAGTTTTAAATTGGTCATATGATAAAACACTTATCGACTGAGTCAGGCGGGACCAGACAGGAAAATATTTGGCTCTCAATCATGGCACATGGACCTCCCTGCACACTGTCCATTTGTCATGACATCAAGCCAAATACAGTGGAACCCCGTTAATACGGTCACCAACGGGCCAAAAAAATTTGGCCGTATTAACGAGGGGTTTTTTTAAAAGAAAATGTATGGTCGTTTTGCTGATCGGCCAAAAAAAAGTGGCTGTAATAACGAGGTGGCCGTAAGGCGGGGTTTCACTGTATCCATCATCCCTCCCACTCAGTCAATAAGTACATAATACATCCATGGATATTTACTGTTTGTTCACAAATAAAGGAATAAACACCTGGAAGCTACAAACTGAAGGCAACAAGACAACTTCATTGGCTTTCAGAGTGATTTATCCTCAAATCCAGTTGGATGTTCATCTCCATGAAAGTGCATGAAAATTAATTACAAGGGGCTACTATTTGGCATTTCATGCAGCAAGTGAAACTCCCATATAGCCTTTGATGGTGTGTATGTGCTAGTTGTATATAATGATGACCAAAACAATATTTTCGTACCAATTGTCTTGTTACAATAATTATTATCCAGATAGAGTGGCAAACCTTCTTTTTGAGACAATTCATTCCTGTGTAGTAAACTTTCTAGTTTTTTCTCCCTTTTGCAAGCTACTCTTCCTGAAGATTTTAGTTAAATTAATACAGAAGTTAACTCACATCAAATAAGTGAAGAACTGTACTATAAATATTATTACCTCTGTGAATACAGACACTTAGAGCAGAAGTAAATTGTCATTTTCTACCATGTTTTGTCTTGTTTACTTGATCTTGTAGCGGACTGAGTTGTGGTGTGGTGACCGTGGTTCTGTTGTGGTTCAAATGTCTAAAAACTAATTTGATTTTTATTTTCCTTTGCCTCAGATTATGGGTAATGAATACTATACAGAGGAAAATAAAAATTTAAACTGGTTTCAAAAACTTTAAACCAAAAATAAATAAACCACAACATATCCAACTTTTATGATCAGACTTAAGGATGGAAGTTCTCAAATCATTAATAATTCATGAAGAGAAAACAAAGAATGTCACTACCATGAAGGAGGTTTTGAAATGTGACCTAAATTATCATAAAAACTGGTGAACTTTTGCTTTGAATTTCTCCAAGAATAAATTATTAATGGTGTGAGAAACAATATCAAACACTCAAAATTCAAAGAATGTCTTCCCATTTCCAACCACAACGTTGGTTTAACAAAAAACTCAGTTGTCTCTCGTTTTTTCCACCTTCTTAAAGGACATTTAAGCGAGGTAGTCACCTGATGAAGTATTCATACCAGACTTCCAAGTGTCCCTCTTCTTGCTTGGGGACATTTGAGTAATAATGCCAGTAAGCATGCAAAGGAATTAAATGCTGCACAAAAATGCAACATATAGCAATCAACTTTTGTACATGTTTGGGTTGAATATCCCAGAATAAAAAGGACTGGTTGTGTCTACTGTCAAGTTCACTTAGATGACCCACTTAAAAAGACTGGTACCTTCCTATGATGGACTCATGGAGTTGGTCCCAGCTGCTGCACTTCAATCCTTTCTATAACCTACCTTTCAGGATCTCTTTAAATGTTGAAGTTACAAATTGATGGCAGTTTTCTATGGTCTACACTCTTACATTTTCTGGTACCCTTCTTCAGATCTGCCCTCTAAAATCCATACGTGGAGTTGGTTCCTGTCATACTTCAGTCCTTTACTTTAATTCCCTCTAAGTTGAACACCCCCTTTCTATCTTTTGATACATGTAGATGTTCTCTGCCTTAATTGTGAAACCATTGGCAATGTGCACTTCAGAAAATTTTATTTGTCTAGCCTTAGGACATTCCAAATGAAATGAAGGATCTTAACTCAGTCATGATGTTTAAAACTCATATTTTAGAATTCTATAGATCACAAGCTTTTTAATTTCTTTTAAAGTTAGTTGCTGTATTTAGGCTTCTTAGGTTCTTTTCTTTTTTGTAGGGCCCTTATTGATATCAGCATTTTATGCTGAAGAGGTCACCCTGGTTAAATAACATTGTTATCATCATCCTCATCATTATTAAATAATATTATAGTACAAGTACAAGCAGAAACCTTGGTTAACATTGGTGTTACTCAGCTTTTAAACACTGGACCACAGAGTCTACGTAACTTGTTATTTGCTCACTACAAAATTGAAAGAACAAACAAGAAAATTCTGGCTCTTTCAAGTGATGATTTCTTGATCACAGTTTTCACTCGTTGAAAATAAAATTTTAATGGCATAATTAAGTTACATAGTTTACACACTACTCACTCAAAAACCATTACAACACCTTTTCAATGTGAATCCATTAAGGGCAGTGCCTCCTAATAAGAGCTAGGTTTTTTTGCACAGTTTATGACTATGCAGGAAAAGCAGATCCTAGCAAGGGCTATTGAACTTCAAAAGAAAACTGGGTGGAACCACGCATTTTTCGGAGATAATTAAGCAACAATATCTTTTAGAAGCTTTAAAATACACAACAACGTGTGTCATTTTTTCAAAACTGAAGCTTAATTAACTCTGAAAAATGCATGGTTACCCCCAATTGAAGGACCTCCCGCAAAAGGGGCATATATCGTTTTTTTGGTGAAATTTTTTATTTCAGGTTCTCGTTAAATCTTAACATACAGACTTGTTTTGACTTGAAGAATGTTGTTCTGCAATTTTTTTGGCCCATTTTTCGAAAACAAAGCAAAAAACAGCAAACAAAATCACAGAACAACATTCTTAGCCCTTTGCTAATATCTTCTTTTCCCACATAGCCATAAACCAAACAAAAATCCCTTATATATAGTAGTAGGCACCATTCTTAAGAAATCTGGCTCCAGTTGTTCAAAGAGTGGATAACTTTATCCAGTGGATAAGTTGCTATCCAGCGGATAAAATGTGCTCCGACAAAAGCTTTTGGCAAGTTTTTCACACAATCCCACACTTGAATTAGACAGATGCTTCTACTTTATACACAAAATAAAGGGCTATAGGGAAATTCTCACACACATTTTATCTGCCGTATAGCTTCCTATCCAGTGGATAAAATTATCCGCTCTTTGAACAACTGGGGCCAGAGCTTCTATGACTGTCCTGAGATGTAGAGCAAGTATCCACAGTAGCAAAAGGAGGCATTGTCCAAGGAAGTCTTCAATTTCTTCATAACAGTTTTCATTGAAGCCTGTTATTATCTTCCAATCCTCTGCACAACCCACTCTTGCTGACACAATGGACATCTGTTATTTTGCACAACCCACAGTGACATACAGCAGTTATGAAATGAATGATTACACTCGCCCCATACAACTGAAATTTAAAAAAGTTGTAACTAATTAGGCTTTAAACTTTTAGAGCCATTTCATTTGAGTGTTGTAAACCCAAAACCAAAGTAATTACGCTAGCCAAATACACATAAACAAACAAATAAACAAAACAGACCTCAAAGCGGATAATCAAACAGAATCACGAGAAATAAGATGTTGATCAGTATTGGAGCTTCAAGAATTCACAAGGTTTAACTGCGCATGAAGAATGCAGATTATTTACCAACACATTCCTCTTGTTTGTTGTCTGACTGACATCGAAGGCAAGCATCTACACAAAAGAACAACAGGAACTGAGTACTACCATATAAAACAAAAAACTTTCATAACTTAAAAACGTTTTAAGAGCAGACTGTTTTAAAATGTACCAAAGAAGCAGCATTTTTCCAATGAAAGTGTTTGGAATGGGGTGAATTGAAGAAACCATGGTAAATTGCACTTTCTCTTCTCTTTCTTTGTTTGCAGACATAATGAGATCAATGTGCAAATAAATTATAGTACTAAATTGTTCTTAGAGTTCAGACTAGAAAATAAAAAATATATAGGATGCTTTTGGCATATTTGCCAAATCCTAGCAGTATGTGGGATGTGTTATATATGAATACATATATTAGAGAATGACCTAGCTAACCAGGTGTCTCCATGTATCTCAGTAGTTAGTGGTTAGTAGCAGCTCAAAGTAGGGGTTTCAAAAAGAGCATCAACAGTTGGGCAAGAGGTTACTGCACCTACGCAGAATAGTTAAAGGGACTATGTCAGCAGGGGGACATGTGCAGTAGAGTCCAGTAGAGACTAATTTGCAAATAACTTGTCGAGGTAATATTGTTTGTCTGCCATTAAGCTTCAGCTTCCTGAACTCTCCGATTGTATTTGAAAAAGTTGGGCCAACGATTTCAAAGTGGTTCTATCAACGCACAGACTCTACTGTGCATGTCCCCCTGCTGACATAGTCCCTTTAATGTAGATATGTTCTTTTACCAAAAAGTTGGTTGAGGTGTTAAAAGCAGGCAGGTGAAGCCATTTACATTTTACATTTGCAAAGATGGTCAGTTTGCCTGGTGCCTGGCCATTTATGAAACCCCAGGTGACAGGTTTTTTTCTTATTATTTGCAAGATCATTATTTTCTGGTTACAAAGAATTATTTAAGAATACAAAAAAAAATTCCTGTTTGTGACTCAGATTTTTTTACTGCATTCCAAGCCTGTGACATACTGAACACTACATCTATCTTATTGTGAAATGAACCCCTCCCCTCCCCCTCCCCTCTTCCAGCCTTTCCAGTAATATGTAAACCACTTAACAGAACTTAGACACAGAAAAACTGCAGAACACCTGGCAACTACAAAACCCTTCTTGGAACAGTAGCTACATGGTTACGAAGATACCTGAAGTGGTTATGCAATATTTAAATGGCTAATGAGTTAAGAAGCTGCATAGGCTAGCCTGACACAGCTACATAGCCCCATAGCCGCATACAGCCACATAGCTGGGATAGCCACAAAGCCAAGCCATGCGTATATGTCTCATTCTTAAAGTGTGAGATATGGAAAGAAGTGTCACAAAAGAAACGACTGCCCATAGAGCTGTACATATTCAGCTTTTTCCGGGGTACCGTACACCTTTAAAGTGGCCGGGTACTCCGCAGTTAATCCTCAAGATCAACCACAAAGTTCATAAATTTACGTCGAGGGGGTTGGGATCTACGAGAACGCATTAAAAGAACACAAAGATGAAAACGTGATTGAAACGCTTAAAATCCGCCTACCCTTTACCCTTTTTTCCGGCCACTAAGCTTATATTCGCCTCTCAATAATTAAATTTTACGCAGTGGCTATTCGTACGGCACCCGTACGGCGACTTGTATTTGCTATTCGTACGGGAGTCCGAAGATTTCATAGGATTTCTCTGTAATTCCTGATTCTCGCTTATCCAAATTATTATATTTACCTTTCGGAGGAATAAGCGAATCCAGTGAGTGCCCTTTCTTTGAGCGAGATAAGTTTGCGTACTCTCTGCTCACTAAGCGAACGAGCCACTTGCGACACTTGGAATTGTTTTGCGCTATATTCACGCACACGTCACGCGATTAGAAGAGACCGTACAGCGACTGGTATTTGCTATTCATTTGGGGTTCCCATGAATATCAGTAAAAATTATCATTAAATTTAAGAATCGCTAACCTGGTTGAGAAATTCAGACAACTGACCCTGACCTGTGGTATACTGATTAAGCAGTTCCGTGGACTCCCGTATTCCCAACCTGCGTGATGCCAGAAAGCCGCGAAATGGGAGTTTCACTTAATGGAAGAATTTACCTATTGGACACTCGCATTTCCGTACAGAAATTATGTTGAAGATAACAGAACACACCTCTCCTTCTGACACAGGTATAAATTTTCACTCACTCACTGGATTCGCTTATTCCTCCGAAAGGTAAATATAATAATTTGGATAAGCGAGAATCAGGAATTACAGAGAAATCCTATGAAATCTTCGGACTCCCGTACGAATAGCAAATACAAGTCGCCGTACGGGTGCCGTACGAATAGCCACTGCGTAAATTTTAATACGTAAGTACATAATCACGTACGTACATACATCTAAACACGTACGTACATATAAAACAGAAAGCTACAAAAATAATGGTCACGAAGCAAAACTACCCTTGAATAAAGCGTCAGAAATTTTGAAGCTGACAACTAGCAGCTATTAAGCTTTAGCATATAACTTATAAAATCTAATGAAAGCCAAAAATTATTCAGCTTTATACTGTACTTACCCATGACCTGTACTCGGCAAATAGCACATGTATCGCATTCTACATCCCACGACCACATAGCCACAGCATTCCACTTCTTTAGAGTGAACATCTTCTGCCCTCCTTGGTCTTTTGAGGGTGTGCTTTCTTCCATGTTCACATCCTGTTCTTCAACTGAAGTCTCGGCCGCCATTTAGACTATCCCACAAGACCGTTCGCTTTGCTTTGGCAACAGCAAATGCCTTACTAGCCGTACCCCGCACGGGGAGCGTAGTATCCCGGTTGTTTCACTGGAAAGTCGTTTCACCACATGTTCGTTTCAATAAATTTACCGGATTTGTTAACTTTACTTTTTTTACATTCAAATCTATGATTCCAGAGGCGTTTTCCTAGTCTTCTGTCATTTTCAAATGAAGCGTGTAGAGTTTATCCACTATGGGTGGTAGGGGAATGTTTTCTTTTCTCAGGGGAGTGAGGCAAATAAAAGCCATAGTAATTTGAAGCCGTTTGGTCTCACGGTCGTCTCACGAGACATAAACATGGCACAGCCTCAAGGTTATGGCTACCCTCCGCCTGTAGAAAATAACCCTCAATATCCACCTCCTCAACAGTATGGTGGATATCCACCGCCTCAGCCAGGTTATCCTTCTGCTCAAGCGGGTTATCCACCGCCACAACAGCCAGGATTCGCTCCTGCACAACCCGGATATGCAGCGCCCATCAACCAACAACCTGGTAAACATTTGATTTTTTCTCCACTTTTGTAAGATTTTGCTTGTCTAGTTTGTAACAAGAGGAAAATGACTCTCAATGCCGAATTTTTCTTTTAATGTTGATAAAAATTAGTTTCGCTGTGATCGTGAAACATGTATCGAAAAGTTCCGCTTTCCTATTTCTAAGTGCCCTTCGTACTCTACAAATATTTAGAAAGTTCCCGCTCTAAAATTTGAACAACATTGTACAAATCGTCATTTTTAATAGCTTTCTAAAACTATCATTGAGCTTGCTGCTTTAGTTTTCCCTTTGACGTTTCCAAATACGCCGATCGTACTTTGTAAGTTGCCGTATATATTATTCGTACTTATTTGTTTTTTCACTCACAATATATGACAGATGTTAAAAACTAAATCTCAAACTTTTTTTCCCTTACAGGTTACCCAGCACCTGCTGGGCACGGACAGATGCAATGGATGCAAGCTCCACCAGTTCCAGAAAACTGCCCTCCAGGTTTGGAATATCTAACTCAAGTGGATCAACTTTTAGTCAAGCAGCAAGTTGAGCTACTTGAAGGTATACTTCAGTGCATTTACTTTTTTTCAAAGCTTAGAATATTGATCCGTTGAAAATTTTAATACTCAAACCTGAACTTTATCTGATATTTGCTACCTTGCTTTTAATTTCGTTGACAGCTTTCACCGGCTTTGAAACGAGCAATAAATACAAGGTTTTAAACAGCATGGGACAGCAAGTTTTCTTTGCCGCAGAGGGTGAGGTTTCTAATCAAACATGCTGAATTGCATTTTGTATATTGCAAAGTAAATCTTCTGCTGTTTTATATACTTCATTTACTTTTAGTGAAAGGCTGTTCGGAAATACAGCAAAACTGTGATTTAATTTAATTTGTCAACTACGTGATGAAGAAAATATTAAATTGCAAGTTTCCGTACGGCTTTGCGTTTTTCTGTTTGTGTTCCGGTCGAAGTGTTAGTTAAGTATTCATAATTAATTAACTTGTGAATATTGTCACCTTTGTTGATTGGCTGTTTTCTGAGAGTAGCAGTTAATTAAAACACCCAGCTTGAATATTATTATCCATCTTTCTTTCTCATTCTTTATACTTTCTCTGTTTGTCAATGTTTGCATTAGAATGTTTAGACTCTCGATGTGTATGTTTTTACATTTAATTTTTTTATTCTGACAGAAAAATTGTATCATTTTTCAAAATAGCCCCCTCCCCCCCCATAAAAAAAATTGTCAAGGGCAATTTTTTAAAAATTGTTAATGATTAAATCTGTTGAAATTGCTTTACCCACTACCCACTACATAATAATATTCATGTCAGATTTGGCAGTTATCTTTTTTTTATTATTTCATTTCATTTAACAGTGGCTTTGTTATGTTGTTTTAAATTCAATACATCTTTACATTCTACTTCTTTAAGGACGGTGCCTACTATTGTTACTGCGCATACGTTCTGCGCATCGCAAGATACTCGGGTTTCCTATGGGTGGTGCCTGCTAATACAGGAATATTTTTGCGCGGTTTAAAACTATACTGAGAAAGCAGAACTTACCAAATGCTTTTGGTATCTCAAAAGAAAATTGGGGGTAACCATGCATTTTTCAAAGATAATTAAGCTTCAATTTAGGAAAAAATCCCATACATTGCTTTATATTTTGGCATTTTTTAGAGATATTACTGGTTAATTATCTCTGAAAAATGCGTGGTTACCCCCAATTTTCTTTTTGGTTTCCAATAGGCCTTGCTGAGATCTGCTTTTCCCGCATAGTCATAAACTGCACAAAAATCCTTCGGTATTAGTAGGCACCGTCCTTAAGTATACAAAATCTCCATAATGCTAAGTAGTTCATAGCTCTGGATACCCTGACCCTCCCCCTTTTCCCAATCCCCCTCCCCCCCCAACAACATACACACCATGCAAGGGGACCATTGGGCTCTTAAAAAATATGTATTTTATTTAATTTCTACTAGACACTGATTGCTGTACTCGGCAATGCTGCGGTCCAGGCAGACCATTTGAAATGAAAATCACAGATAACTTGCAGCGTGAAGTGATCCATTTGTCTCGACCGCTGCGATGCTCATCATGTTTGTTCCCCTGCTGCCTGCAAGAGATTGAAGTGCAGTCACCACCAGGCACAGTTCTTGGCTACTGCTCTCAGTCGTAAGAGACATTCTTTAAATAAATGTTGTGTATAACTCTAATACAGGTTTGCTATGTGATCTACCTGTCAACATTCAAGCAGGGTAGATGTTAAGACTGCAAGCAGTCTCTCTTTTGCTAGAAAATCAGCGGCGAAAAATGCAAAAAATTGAGCAAGCATGAAATTCAAAGTGTAAGTCATATGCAAGAGAGGCAAAGCCATGGGTCACGAGAAGTGTGGCGCCCTCACACTCACGGCTTCTGTAAATTGCAATATAGCTTCATACTTTCCTTTATTTTACTAATTTATTTATTGGTGTTTCCCTGGAATTTCCAATCTCTTCCATGGAAGATGGGGTGGGGGGATGGGTATTTGCTGGTACCAAACTGAACGTTGTATTGCAGTTTACTGGGCTTTTTTATTTGCTGCTGTACTCAATGTCACAGGTAACTGTTTTACTTTACTTTCTCAACTACAGATCAACTAAATCTAAACTATACTGATCATATCAAGGAGTACTGTGCCACATTTCAGACCACACCCTTAAATTCAATCCCCATTTCCAGGCCAGAATTGCAAAATATCAATCAAACTGGCACCTTGTTTCTCAGAACAGTCACCAAAAACATCAGTAGTCTAGCAAGATCGTGGTTGGTGGCCCTGTAGGGTTACAAATTTTTGTCAAAGAAAATGACCTGCGAGGCCCCTAGTACACGCAATTTTGCTTCCACCATGGACAAAGCTCCTTTTAAGCGAAGTTCATTAACAGTAATATTCCAGGCCAGAAATGGTTCAAGGTTGATCATGAGAGGACTTGTATCGCAGGCATGCAGTTTAGCCTCCTAGACTTCAGCAGAAGATAATTTTTGCATTAATTCTTTGCAGGTGGTCGATATGTATTCCAAAGTTTGAAATACAGAATGCTGCCAGAGAAACTGTTTTGAGGATTGAAGGACCTTTTTGCCAGTGCAATATCTGTGGAGATGTTGAATTTGATGTAAGGATGACTTCCATCAATTTTATTTCATTGGATGTGAAAGAGAGCAAACAATTGCAGTATATTAAAGTATTTACTATGAAGTAGGTAGAGAGGTTAGAAAATGTAAGTTAAATTCATGGACCGCCACCCAAAATTCCAAAAATGTTGAAGAATGCTCCTGGTTAGCAGGTGTGACTGGGTACTAAAATGACATGAGTGCGCGCAGTTTTCTAACTGATACAGGAAATTTCATTATGCTTGCGCGCGAAACAAGGCCAGTTTTTGGCTGAAAAGTAAAGCTAATTTAACAAGTGTTCCATGGGGAATTTTTCTGAAAATTGTCTCAATGTAACGATTTAGCTGGTATTTGTACTCCAAAAAATCTTAGGGAGAATTATACATGGACAACTGCAATAAATGGCAAAAACGAAAATTGCAGAAATTGGCCAAAGGTATGTACAGAATTCGTTTTGACTTTACGAGGAGATACTTTGGAGTTTCGCTCTTCTTTTGACAAAAAATTGCAAAATTTTACCGCGGGAAATTTGGACAAACCTGTTTTGAAACTAGCCAGGAGTGAAGTGATCAAGAGAGGTAACACCTACTGGTTGCCATGGAAACGGGGTTTGCCAGTTGTAACGGTATTTTGGGCAAAGCATAAGAACTCAGGTACTCGAAACTGTTTGAACCCAGATATTTTCACAGGGCTGAAAGAACCAGAACATCGAGAAATATATATATCACTACCAGCGAAAACTGAAGAATGGTGTAGAGCCACCTTAAGTTAAATTCCACTATGTTTTGTGTACATAAATAGGTGCTGTCTGCAGATGGTGAAAACCAAGTTGGAAAGATTTCCAAGCAGTGGTCTGGTCTAGCCAAGGAAGCCTTTACTGACGCAGACAACTTTGGCATCACATGTGAGTCATAGTAACAGGCCTGTTCTAAATGTAATTTATCCTTACAACGTGTATTGAATTGCAAGGCATTTATTCAGTTATCAGAACAACCATCAACAAGGGGATTGCAATTGGGTGGCGTATTTAAACTGAAATGTTAAATATGTACATTTTGAACTTGAGACAATGAAGGCTGATTTGACAGTCGAGTACTCGTTCTTATCAACAACAAAGTTAGTTCGTGGCAATTTCACGTACAGGACACGTCAATCGTGAAACAAACTGGACTCCCTATTAAAGCTGAAAGTCCTTGTTAAATTTGGCCTTGCCAATAAACGTGATATCCCAAATTCTACTCACATCTGTCACATAACGTCCTGCAGTGCTTTAACAAACATTCAAAATTGGAACTTATTAAAACCAATCCCCCAATTACCCCTAATTTATTGGTAATGGCAGAGGTTAAAAGAGTAATTCTACCGATAAAGGTAAACTTTACACCTGCCTTCATTCTCATTTAGTTCCTATGGATCTTGATGTCAAGATTAAAGGGGTTGTCCTGGGAGCTTGCTTCCTAATTGTAAGTACTCACCTTTCTGTGTTATGTGTTTACTTGTTGATCTGTGAGCAATTTAACCATAACGAAGTCACTAATAGAGGGATTCAGCTAGAGTAGATTCAAAAATATTTGCCAGTTTATGGTCCACCAAATATATTAACAGGAGCAAAGAAACTTTTTCAGCCAACAAGGGCCCGGTTGTTCGAATGCCGATTAACGTTAATCTTTAAAAACTGATTTTGGGCCAACGGTAAAGAAAAGTCGTAAGTCATAACTTACAGACAAAAATCTTTGGAAGAATCTTTGTTTATCAATAATTAAAGTTGAGTCAAAGTTCACTTTAATCCTGGATTACGTTAATCGGGCTTTGAACAACCGGGCCCAGGAGCACAAAGCAGTAAGAGTCGTGAAGTCGGGTGCGAGGTTTTTCTTCGAGTTCTGATCGTTTCTTTGTGTTCGTTCCAATATTGTTCTGATGGTCAGTTGTCAGCTATCTGACAGACAGTCCATGGGAAGACCGCTATCAAACGCTTTCACAAGTTTGTCTTATTTAACATCTTTTAATTTGAAAACTAGTTCAGGGAGTAGAGGCCGGAAGACGAGGCGTGTCGGCTTCCACCGCTTTTTGAGTCCTCCCAAACTTGTTTCTGTTAGTTCTTTAGCAACAAGAACAGTATGTTATCTATTTCCTTTTTGAAAATAAATCATCTGCAAATTTACCGTGTTTCTATTTAACAAGAAGACGGCAAAACTGGAGGTTTTTATCAGCAGATAGTCCACCACTTTAATTTCCAACCAATCAAACCGCGCGCTTCAAAACCTCTTTCATTGGCCAATGGCTTTCCTTAATATTCGCCGATGCTAAACTGGAAAAGGGTAATTAAGAAACCTCGTACAACATATTTCAACCAATTAGACCATCAGAGGTTGTGTCATGCTATATGTGTTTCCCGCACTTGATGAGGTATTACAGCTATTTTGACTTTCCGAGCTTCATAGTCAATTTTGCCAAATTTGGTCTTTTCGCTTTCTTTTTAGAACTGACTCCGTTGTTTTGTGGTTGTTGTTGCTTGTTTTTACTTATCTGTTACTTGGTTTGTTTCCCTTTCAGGACTTCATGTTCTTCGAGCAAGCACAGGGTCATGATAATAATAGTTCATCATTCTGAACAGCATTGTGTTCAGGTTTTGTTAAGCTTGGCATTGCAGCCGTAAATGGAAAATATTGTTGATTCTTTCTGTGTTTTAGCAAAGCATAACACACTGTGAAGTAAATTTAAAGTATATATGTCAAGTTAATAACTTCAACGTCTTCCAAGTGGAACAAGCCTGTGTGACTGGCGCTAGAAAGGGGAAGGGAGAAGGCCGGGAATCGTGCGCGCGCACGAGTGGAGCGAGAAAGAGGGAAAAGGAAGCTTCCTTTCCCCCTCTCCCTCGCGCGTCGCGCGCCACGCTTGCCTTTCTTCCTTCCCCTTCATAGCGCCTGCCACGCAGGCTAACTTGGAACGAAATTTATATCCATGGTGCCATGCGAAATCAAATGCTCATGATCGTAATTTATACAGAAAACGAAGAGATGATTAATTTATGTTTTTATTTGTTTTTACGTCAATGTTTCTTGTCTTTTTGGTTTGTTTGGTTTGATGTCATTTGATGAGCTTCACAGCAAGACTGTCAGTAGTCCTTTAGTTTCTTCATAGTCAAGAAAGCGAGCTGATCATGCAAACGGCTAAAACAAGTTCTTGCCCTCGGCCATCGGTTTACTCGCTCGAGCTTGCTTTGCTTCGGGCAACGTACTTGTACTCGATCAAGGGTTAGGGTTAGGGTTAGGTTAGGGTTGCTTTGCTTCCGGAAACGTACTTGTACTCGATCAAATCGAGCTGAAGGTACTACAAGTCACTGATATGTTAGTGCAATTCGTTGCAATAATAATTATGCCACCAGACTGGGGGACCACCGACTGTTTATGTGTGTTTTGTTTCGTGCACGCTTCTCATTGAAAACGAAAGTAGAGCTAGGACAACAGAAAGGTGGTAGTATCGAGGGGGTTATATCACTTAGATTTTGCCCCAGTAATATTTAACAAAAACTGGACCTTCCTCCGATCCAGTTTTGGCTTTACAGGTGTTGATGCCTCTTCTTTCATTCAACTGTATATCATGCATGAATACACTGATGCTGAAAGCCCCATCATTCTCTGTATTGTACTCAGTTCCTAGTGGTAGTGATTTTTAGCGCTATATAAATTAAGTTTATTGTTAAATGTTTCCCATTTTATCACTTTACGCAAAGAAAAAACAAGACCGTTCAAGATAAAAATTATTTCCCGAGCGCTCGTTGGATATAAGATGATAGCCAACGCGGGCTGGCTATAATCATCCTATGTCCCACAAGTGCGAGTGGAACAGCAGCTGTGCTGGAATTTTATCCAATATTCGTGGTTATTGATGTGTAAAATCAGTGAAAATAAAGATACTAGTTGATCACATCGCCCTGCTCTGTTGTGTAAAGTTGAAAAGGGATTGTTCAAATGTTCTTTTACAATCGTGGACTACCCTTATTACAAGAAATTAACGCTTAAAAGATGTATATACAAATTTAGAGGACACTCAATTTAAACTAATTAAAAGAAAATTAACGCCAACGAGAAGGCTGAATTTCGAAATAGAGGAAGTTAACGTGAGTGCTAGTGTGAAGGTCCCGTATTGAAGTAAGAAAACGTCTGGATGATTCCCAGCAGCTCAAAGCCATTTCGTCTGAACACGACTCTGTCAGCAAGAGTTAACTAGTCCAATCTACTCAAAAGTTGAAATATGTGGTAGGCGAAAAGAACTACTGTTTTAGTTTTAAATTGTCCTTTAAGGCAAAAAACGCGGCTTATTTTAATTAGTGTTTATGGCGGAGCGTTAATTCTCCATTATAAGGTATTCACCTCTTACTCATCCCCATCTGAAAGTGGCGGGAGTTTTAACGTTTCTGATTGGTTCCCACCGATTCCAACCGATCAGAAACCATATCAGTTCAATTCTGTTTCAAAGGAACGGAATTTTACATGAGCCTAAACGCAACAACCTAAAAGTTTTCAGAGTGGAATTTCTTGGAATAATCGCAAAGTTCAATAATAATAATAATAATAATAATAATAATAATAATAATAATAATAATAATAACAATCTTTATACAGGGAGCCCACATCACGAAAGTTATATTCAGTGGGGCCCTGTAGATTGAGAAATGATTTAAAACTTACAATTATTTTAAAAATTACAATTATTTAAAAGTAGAAAATACAAAGTCGGCGGTAAGAAATAAAAATAAGAAATAAGAATTAAAAACTAGCTAAAAACACGCTCTTTGATACGTTGCTTAAAAAATAAAAACGATTTTATGTCTTTGAAAGACTGTTCTAAAAGGTTCCATTCCTTAATACCCTGGTAAAGGAGTGTCTTCTTTCCGTAGTTAGTTCGTACTCGTGGAAGACGGAAATCATTCTTTCTCCGGGTATTATAGGAATGGATGTCGCTGTTCTTAAGAATATTAAAATTATAATCTACAAGTCCATGAATATACTTAAAAGTGATCATATATCTATGTACAAGGCGACGTTGGGACAAGGTTGGCCAGCCAAGTGACTTGAGTGCATCGGTGGATGAGGCATAGCCAGGCAAATCAACGCCAATATGCATGTGATTCCGCTCCATGCCAAAGCCAAAGTTCTGAGTTCTGACTTTCGCGCGCTTAATTTTAGCTGCCAGGATGAGTCCCCCTCGTTCTACCTCCTCGCCAGCACCAACCAACGAACGTGGCGTGACATGAGCTCACCAAGTCATGAACATTCCATTCCATTTTTCCCCAAAAATTCAAGTCCATTTCTCCAAGTCTATTAATTCCAATTTTCCTGAGACTAGTGAGGGATTGCGTGACACGATAGCCCACCTACAGTAAGGTGTTTGACGGTAATGATTAATTTGAAAGCCAGACTCCTGACGCGTGAATTCCTAGAAATTATGCAAAAAACAGGAAGACGACACGCGCGAAGGAACCGCCAGATAGACATCCACACGTGTAAACGCCATGTTTGTCTCAAGCTAAACCCAAAGGAACTCTTTTAAAATGGCTCAAAACGAGAAGCAAGGCCTCTTGCGTTTCATTTTGGCTTCGGCCATCGTGTTGTTAGTTGTGTATTGCGTGTCATCAAGTGTTTTCTTAGTTTATTTGATGCGAGATTACAGTCTGCTAAAACAGCACGTTCGAGATTTACGAAGCCGCGTCGATTCTTTGGCGGATAGTAGAGTTGCAGCTAGGACGACAGTTTTGCCCTCGGGTGACTTTAAACCAAGGAAAACCAAAGAATTAAAACTTCAGGAAGCGCAACAGGTTAGTAAAAACTCGGTAAAAACTACCTACGCAATCTGATGTTTCAATTTTAGATGGCGTGTCTGTATGTAGCTGGAATAATGCAAATTAGCATGAAATGTAACCCTTCAATGCGTCTCCTATTGTTTATCGTTGTTTGTGTTGTGTCTTCCAAACAGATCTATTAACTTGCGGTCAGAAAATCTGTTCTGTTTAAATTACCAGTAGTCCAGACAACTGGGAGATTTCAAGATTCATATCATGATGAGTTTTTAGACCATAGTCGATATCGCGTAACGAACTAATATCAAATTGTGCTTCCTTGTTGATTGTCCTTAAGGGTGTGCCACAGGCTAACCAAGATCGCTATTTATTCCTCTTAGTAGCTCAAAGGTCGGTCTGATTTGTGTGGTTCGCGTTAGACGTCGGGTTGACGAAAAAGTGGCAGCAACCGCCGAGCGAAGAAAGAAGCCGATGGGGCTCAAATTGCTTCTGAAGCCTAGTTCCCTTTCCGTGCCTACAACGCAGGCTATTGTTAAGTAGAAAGGATGGCAAGCGCGAAAAATGACTTTCACGCCTCGGAATAACCACTACCTCTCAGAAGGAGGCATGTAATTGGCTCTGAAAACAATGAGTAACCGGTCATAACGACACCCCAGACCTAAAAAAACAATGGAGGTAGTGTTTATAACTGAACTGACTAATGAAAATTGAGGTTCCAAAGAGGTAGTGGAAGGCAAGAATGGGAACAGGTTGCAAAAGCTTAAAGAGACGTTTCCCATTCAGTTACGTCACGAGTTCGCTACAGGAATTCTTTTCCTCTTGTTGTGGCCGGAAGTAGGCATGCGACTGGTTCTTAAAACAATAGTTAACAATCCAGGTGGTGTATATAACAAACCAATGAAAATAGAGCTTCTTCGTTGCTTACTGCCGGATGGGCGGTTTTATTTCTTTTCTCCCACCATTAACCTCGAATATATTGTCCATAGAGGAGTCAAAAAATGACCTTGCCTGTCTTGCCTATAGTCAGACGAAGTTCTTTACGACCCTCCTGCGCTGTGAAGCAGCATGCGTTGATGTTTGTCTTGAAATAGGAAGCCTTTCCAAACATATATTGTTGCATGTTTGACAAGCCCAGCCTAGCGGATGACAGTTTTCTAGTGTTTGTTCGTGAAACGAGTCGTGCTCCTTCAGCCACTTAATTCATCCTCAAAAGTTGACACTAAGGGCTGCGATAAAAGCTAAAAGCGCAACTGTAGACCACAATTTTCAGTCAAATTTAAGCCGTACTGACGTCGGTCGCATGTGCAGATGGTTGCCTCTGACGTCGATCCCTGTTGTTTAGTTTGACGTCAATGATATCATGTTGTATTCCGAGAAAACTCTACGATTTTAGCTGCAAGAGTCACTTGTTCACGCCATCTCCAACAGACTGAACGTTACGTTAGTACCCAAAATGACGTCTTCACACTGATCCGACAAATTTTAGCTCCGCAAATACTGACGCGTTCACACCTGATCCAACAGCCAGCAAAACCCAAAATAGCGTCGTGTTCACACTATTAAACAGTTCCCATCCAGTTTCGCTTTCTTTTTGACAGCATTTAGCCAGTAGCTCAAGTCAGCCTAATCCTGACTCGATCGGCGTTTCTCAGGGTTCGTTGGGGAACTTGTGATACGAGACGGCAAGCCTCTGCAACGGCAATCGGCGTCTGTCATTGGTTCTTCTCAGTCATCGCGTTTGTTTTTCGGTGCAAGTGTCAGAATATTCTCTGAAAACTATCATGGTATCCAGTTTGTAGGCAAAATTGATCCAACAGAAACCTGGTGAATTCTGGAGAGGCTACAACCTTTTCTTCTCACAGCGGCTACGTCTTTTTATACGGTTCCTTGGAATCTCTAAAAAAAAAATAAAAAGAGAAAAACGCGATTTATTACAGGAAAAAGCATGTTTAAGTTGGTCAATAGTGTCAAGAATGACCGCTCCCACCAAATCATGGCAAAGTTTTTGGGTTTAGCAGGTGTCATTCGAGCTCACCGTCATCTGTCCGTTAAAAGTTTTATAGTTCCGTTGGTTTTAGTGTAGTTCACAACAGTATTTTAACCTCCGTTGCGGTATTTTGGGATTAAAAATGACAATGAAGATCTTTACAAATTGCCATATCAAGACCTGTGTTTTTGTCTTTCATTTATAGGCCGAGACCAAGGAAGCTGACATGAAAAACATAGTTCTCGGAAGACTCAGACGAAACTCACAAACTCCAAACACCTGTATCGTGTGTACCAGTGGTTCGCCCGGACCGCGTGGGCCTGACGGTACGTTTTAACCCTTCTGGTCCTCATAGTGACCAGGATCGTATTTCTCCCTACAATATCATAACGTGATCAAATATACAGATCATGAGAATAAAAGAAATGATCACCAAACAGTTTTTTCAACTGTTTTGTAAAGTAGCGGACATACTTCTGAAAGCACCGGACGTGAATGTTTTCTTGGCGCCGTTGGCGCCTCGTGAGCGCCGAAGGCGCAAGCACCGAGGGGGATCTGGGGGCATGCTCCCCCAGGAAATTTTTAAAATAGAATACTCAGAAACGCCATCTCCAGCGTTTCTGGAACCAAGGAAACAGTTTCCTAGGCAATGCTGGCGCTCACTAAAATTCTGTAAATTACTGAATGAAAATGGTCAGTTGGTAGGGGGAGGGGGAGGGAGAATGGAAACAACAGAATTTTCACTTTCAAAAGAGTTATATGGCCGTTTTGAAGAATGTAATTGATTATTCTGTTATCCTCTAGTCAGTATGTTCATGAGATGCCTTAGCAAGAAAAATATATAATACAGTAGTAAAAAAAATCGCCAATATTGATCTCAAAGTACCGGACGTGGAATGGCAAACGACCGGACGAAACGTCCGGCCTCCGGCCTCAAATGAAAACCCTGACCAAAGATGAAATGTCTTGATTTTCAAACAAATTCTCTCAACTAGTATGAGAAGAAATAGAGAGGACAGTAAGGAGAATATTAAACCGAATCACTGATCAGTTGGGTCGATATATCGGTGTATGGGATACTCACTGCCGTCTGGGCTGCTCAACTTTTTCAGTATACGAAAGATCAGTTTTATTCAGTAGCGTTTGTTGTGGACAAGGAAGGGTGTGATGATGAGAGGGGAGAACCTAATCCCCGGACTAACTGATCTCTTTTGTGAGTTAACTGTAACTTAACAAGCGTCCGTATGTCCCGGGGATTCGCGTTTTAATTTCAACGCGCTGTTTCGCCGTAATCGCCGACGCTGGTTGATACGATGCAAACCTCGGATAACTTAGTGATACCCAGGTAAAGACTCGCACGGAATCACACACAGTTTCTTGTTAAAACAAGAGTGCCAGAGTGCCGGAGAAGTTATTTTTGTGATTAATCGGAAGAGAGAGATTACACGTGACCTCCTTTGCTACAATCTAATAATAGTAATAACAATTATAATAATAAGTAATAATAATAATAACTTTATTACCGTGTCGATGTATTTAGCGGTAAGCTTAATAATAAGCTCATGTCTTACTTCAGCGATACTTGCGGCCGCATATTAATGCTCCTGATTTGCTTGGTCACCAGGTGCCAAGGGAAGAAGAGGCAAAAAAGGAGCATCAGGTTATCATCTTTGTTAGCTAAGTTCAAAACATTTCACAAATCTAAAAGTTCGAAATTGCAATAAAGTTTGCAAGAGTGCTGCTCGTGTAGATGGTGCGGAACGTGATCGATTGGTTAGCTATAATTTGAAAGTTAGTGGTACCTTTTGCAGCGTAATAAACAACACCATCTGAACGTACTGCTCAGTAGCTTTCATTTGAATGGTCACACTTGAGGATTTCACCCACAGACTTAAAAATTAGAACCACCTTGTACAGCATAATAAACAGCCTGTACCACAGGAAAGTACTGCCAAGTGCTTTCATTTGAACGGTCACACTTTAGGATTTCATCAAGTTAGAGCCACCTTGTGCAACAGAACAAATAGGACCACAGAAGAGTACTGCTCACTAGCATTCACTCCAGTGATCACACGAAGGTTTCATCCAGACTCACAAGTTACAACCACCATGTACAGCATAATAAACAGCCCCACAGGAAAGCACTGGTCAGTAGCTTTCATTTCAATGATCACACTTTAGGATTTCATCTTCAGACTTAAAAATTAGAACCAATTGAGGACTCAAGATTTGCCAATTTGAGTCAAGTGCCACGGTGAAACGAGGACGAAGATTTTGGAGTAACTGAACTCTTTTTCACACAGCTGATAGTGTAACTTTTCTTATATTACTACATAATTATTTTTTTCCGGTGGAAAAGGCGCTATTGGCCCACCAGGTCCTGCTGGTCCCCCGGGTGCTGATGGATCTCCCGGGCCAAGCGGCTCACGTGGTATACCCGGGATAAAAGGAGAAGCGGGCCAAAAAGGTATGGCAAATGTTTCTGTGCGCCAAGCGACGTCAACATCTGACTTCGTCTTTTTGTCGCTCCAATCGTAGGCTCATGCTCTAATATTATGGAGAGACGCTCGTTTATCGAGGGGTGATCGGATTGAAAATGCTGAAGCACATCTTCTCATAAGCGCATACCAAAGAGAAAGTTGTGAGAAACAACCAAACTGTTGTTAGTCAGGATTTATATAATAAGCTGAATTCTGTACGCATTTTGATTGGTTCTTACTTATGATCTATTCGAGGATAGACGCATACATGACGTCACCATTAACAACTTTTGCTTCTTTATTATATAAAACAAATAGATTCCATGTTGCCGTGCGTCTATTCAGTAATAGATCACAGAAGACGTCAAAATGTGGTAAGAACATCAGTGGCCACTTTTTTGTTCTTACCACATTTTGACGTCATCTGTGATCTATTACTGAACAGATGTACGGCAACATGGAATCTATTTGTTAAATGGTGCATTGACGGATTTGCGCACGAGATACAATTTTTTTGAGACCGAAGTCTTTCAAAGAATAACACCACCCAAAGGAGGTTTATTAAAGGAATCTCACATGATATGTAATGAATAAACATTCCCATCCTAGCTCATTATTCAAACTTGCTATAGATTTAGTTTCTTTAGAAGACTGCACGCTTTCGTGCTAAGCCGGAATCAACTCTTCTGTGCCGGGTTGTTCGAAAGCCGATTACGGCTAATCTACGATCAAAAGTTAATCCGGGTTTTCATTTCGCTCGTTTAAAATGGTTTTAAAGACTAATTTCAAACTCAAGGTAAAGAAAACTCTAAGTCAAAACTGAGGGCCAAAAATCTTTTGGAAGAATCGTCATTGATTAGTAATTAAACTCGAACCAAAGTTCACGTTAATCCAGGATTGGCTTAATCAGGCTTTGAGCAACTGGTCCCTGGTGTTCAGTATGTGTCTCGTCATCATACCTAACTAATCAACAAGGTTATTCACAGTTTCATTAGGTTTGACATGTGATGTTTGATCGTCTTTAGGTGATCGGGGACTACCTGGACTTCAGGTAAGCAATTTTTAAACCTTTTTTTCATCGTTTAGAATACCTTGACAAAAACATCGACAAATCACAGAAACAAATTTTTTTCACAAGGAGTAAACTTCGTTTATTTTTCTAAATGTTATGCCTCGTTTGTCCAGTTTGACTCTTTGGTGATAATTCATCGCATATCTCCGTCACGCAATCTTTCTTAGAGTTGGAAAGTAGCTATTGCGTGAAGAGTGACTAGGGCTACATTAGTCGTTATTTTTCCATTTCGTTTTATGAACTTGACTTTCTTTAGGTGGCGGAGAGCGCTCATTTGGTTGGGGACGGTAAAAGAGTGCGTCACGCAGGTAAGAATCCATTCATGAAATACAATGGAGATTTGTTTCCTCCGCGCCCTTTCCTCTGTCCGTCTTTCTTGCTTCAAGGAGCAGTTCCGTTGGTTTTGTGAAGCTATGTTAGTCATGGAGAATCCACGTCAAATATAGTTTAATGCCTGAAAAATTCGAACGGTTACCATAAACGGGGGTACACCTCTTTCCCCGTTTCCATTTTAAATTGGCTGGAAAAGTGAGATAAGCGCTTTTTTAACAAATTAAGAAAGGACAATGATCACCCCTTATTTCAATCACTTCCTAGAATCAATCCAGCTACACTTAGGCTTACAAGGGTCAAATCTACTTTTCCGTACTGCAATACTGAACGCTTTAAAAACTCTTTTATTAATAGACTTAGTTTTAATTATAATCTAGCTATTAGTAATTGATAGACATAAAAATGTTAATTTTTGCGCCTTTAGTTTTTTTTATTATTATTATTCACTATCTAACACTTGATATGTATCTTTATCAGTGAAATAAAGATTATTATTATTATTATTATTATTATTATTATTATTATTATTATTATAAACCTACTGATATGTACTGCGAATGTAGTACGGTTATGCCTAACACTCATTCTGACCAATTACAAAAACCCCAAAATGCTCTCAACTAATCAGAGTTAAGAATTCTCCTGACCTTGTGTCGACTTGTATGTCTCATCACAGATAATTATATTGTAAGGAAAACTTTGATGCTAGTCATCATTGGAAAAAACTCTAGTGTTTTTTTTTTTTTTTGCTCTTGTTGTTGCAGCTCGCATGAATGATATCATACCCTTTTGTAAAAACTAGCTTTTATGAACTTTTCAAGCTTCTTCCCGCACAGGAACTGTGAATCGTTGGACGGAAGGCCATGTGAGGGGAAGCATAACATTTCGAAGGCACCAGGGTACACTGGTGATCGGTCGTTCTGGATTTTATTATGTCTACAGCCAGATGTACTACTATGATTGCACGAGCTATTCCATGAGCCACTACACTCTTCTGAATGAAAAAACAATTCTTGGTAGTGTGTCTAGTATTGCTGATTGCAGTAAGGCGTACAACACAAACTACCAGGGCGGAATGTTCCATCTCACTCGTGGCGATGTGCTCAAAGTGGAAGTGTACAAGAGTAAAGTTTACTACATGGCCGCAGATTATAGCTACTTTGGAGTGTTTATGTTATCTTCTGATTAACTGTGTGACACCTTAAACTGAAACCTTTTCCTGGCGCTTAACTGATGGGGAGCGGCGGGGTTAAGTAGTAAAGAGTGGCGCCAAACATTCACAACATGCAACAGTAAAAAAAAAGGAGAGGGGAGAAGACTTTTTCTTGCTCGCATATTATCTCCTCGCGCCTCTCGGCAATACCTGAGAACTTGGGATGAGGCTGACTGAAACCTCGGAAACAACGTTCCGAATAACCTCAGAAATGAAAATTAGCCGGGAAACGTCAGATGTATAGCCTTATTAAAAGTTCGTTTAGCTATCGCAGGGACTAAGTTTGATAAGTTAGTTTCAGTTTGTCCATCTATATACACTTCACAGATGTTTGTGGTTGGGCTCTGAGGTATAATAACTGTTAATATTTGGTATGAGAAGATGAATAACAGGACGAATCAAATATCAAGCGCTATGATCGCCATAACTGAGCCGAATTATTCTTTTAGAGTATATCAAGTCAGAGTAAAAAACCAAGGCGACGTACCCTGCCTGTGGCGTCACATCCTCGCCCGCGTGAACTTAGTGTTATATTTCCCACGAGGTTGTTGTGTGTGTTGATTGTAAATAATTTTATCTCTAATGGACAAATTCGCTCAAAAAATATCTCAGGTGATTTTCTTACTCGCGCCATTGGTCAAAATGCATTTTCTAGCGTAAAATCTTCTCGTTAGTGGCAATCTGTCCGAAGGGACCAAAAACTAAGTGTGTCCATTCTCATGTCGCCCAGACGCTTTATAAAAGCATTCGTTATCTCGCAAGGTTACACTCTTTATTCATTGCACAGTTTTTTCAAATATGTATAGATTTTGTAGATTTAAACGATTTGACAAGTGAACATTCAGTGATTAAATTACATAAGTCTTGGAAGCTTTGTACTTTTATTAGAAGGGTGGCATCAGTTTTCTGTGTATACTAGTTCATTTTCGCCCTCCGAAGAGCCAAATATGTTAAAGTGTGTCTTAGAACCAAAATTAAAATTTAACAACAATTTAAAAATCATGTAAAAAGTAAATAAATTAGAATATTAGTATGCAGTTCAGTTTCCCGTATGTACCTAATTCAGGGGTGATTTTCAATTGAGTTTTGAAGGTAAGTTACTGTGTTCTGATAATAGACTGTACAACACACTCAAACCAATCACAGAAAACGATGTTTTTCAACCAATGAGGAACGAAATCAAAATCGAGACTCGCGTGTTTCCCGCGCTTTTCAGTGGCCGTTACGTTTGGGCGTCGTGTTTTGATTGGCAAATTGCGATAGTTTCGTTTGCTATGATTGGTGAGATTACATTTTTTTGGATAAAACTTAATGATAGTCGTAGAAGACCATTTATTTCAGATAAAGGTCGGAGAAAAATGTGCAAAGTCTCGTTTAAGTAAGCGATCAGTTTCCGATTATCCAATCAAAAGTAACATAAACGGGTATCCCGTTGGAGAATAATACTTGTGTCATGGTTGAAATCGTGTACGACATTGTAAAAAGAAACACTTCATTAAAAGAAACAATTTTAAGAGAGCGTGTTATCGTTGTTTGACTATATAGTCCACTTTTCTCTCACAGGAAGTAATGCCCGCGCGAAACATGACTAGCAGTCATTCAAACGGCATGTTGTTAATTAGCATACCTCAGTGACCGACTATCGCGTAACGCGCAATCTGATTGGCTGCGCAGGTGCCGTCTATCGATCGATAGACGGCAGTTTGTCAGAGCGCGCGCGATTTAGCATGCATCATTGCTCTCGGTTTCTATCGCCTTTGATAGTTGATCAGCCGATAGAAACCTCGAGCTCGCCGTCTAATTGTTAATTAGCCCTTAGTTTCTATAATAATGAACGGTGAAAGGAAAGTTCCTTGGAAATGCGTGACACTTGAAAATGTTTTCGGATAGGATTGATATAAAAATAAATATCAAAAAGTGTCAAAAATGGTTTTGAAAGAAACACAGACGTTTCGGGTTTATAACCCTGCTTCAGTGTGGAGAAAACCGTTTCTATATCCAACCGTATATTTAAAGTATCGTAGTTTACTTTTTTAATATTAAACATTTTTCTTCGTTTTAGTTATGAAGATGATTAACTCGATAGATCTACTCTGTAAATTCGAGATAAAATAAAGTTCGTGTAGTGACATTTTCAATCCGGGTACGAGCCCCCACCTTACACAATGTCCCGGACCCGCCACTGTCATGTATTCATGATTAAGTTTGTAGGAAACAACGCAAGCGCGCGGCGAAAAGCCGCGCAGACGCAAATTTCGCGTTCTCGTTCCACTATCCTTGTCAGAAACGAGTTGCTGCTATAAGGCTGCAAAGTCGTCTTTTGCTGACGGTGTGGCGTTACCGTTTTTAATAATTTTGCTCTTCTTTAATCCAAGATAAAGAGAGAAATCGTTACAAGAAAGTTGGCCTAACGACGATTGTCAAGCAATCCTTTCCCTCCCCCTCCCCTCCCCCCCTTGTCAAGTCAACTGTGTGCCAAGTAGCCCTTTAGTCTGCAGACTACTTAACCCTAGAGTGTGACAATTTAAACAAATACCTGTTTATCAGCACTTTCCTATGGTACTGTTCCCTTTATATCAATTTTATATTTAATATTTTGGCAGAATTTGTCACTTTCTACTCCGGTTAGTACTCCATGTAGTAAAGCTCTCCTGAACATACATTCCACCTAGCTCCCCGAAGTTTCCGAGAAATTCACAAACGAATGCTTAGCGAAGCGTGAGGCAATAAATCAAACAGCGCGCTCTGACAAAAACAATATCAGTGATCGAGGTTTCGAGTAAAACACACATCGCCATGGACAGGAACGAGAAACCACGTGCTCGATGCTGTAACTTGATCTCATGGGCGATTCTAACGGCGGTAATTTTCGTTATACTGGTCACAGCTTTTATGTTCACTGTGGATCGCTTAGTAGCGATGCAGACAGCTAGAATACAAACACTCGAGACAGTGGCTAGCGACCTTGGAGCTCGTCTTCGCAAGTTGGAAGCTAGTTTCAAAGAGCAGAGATCTGACGAGGAGACTGTCATTAAAACGGATAGAAATGTGCAGACAAACACGAAGAATTCAAGAAATAAGGTTGGTTGTAAGATCGTTAGAAACTTTGCGAAACAATACTATCTTTCTTCTAATGAATTACTTCTGTAGTTCAAATTTATGCACATGTTTTAACTAAGATAAATGTAAAGTCGGTTAACTCATACATGTGCTGTTTTGCAGGTGTCCCCCGATTCCTCTCGAATGAGGGATAAGCGACAATTTGAAGGCCATCGTTTTCCAGGTGAAAGTACGTTGACATGAATTCTTCATGCTTCTTTCATTTTTAGACTAGAACAATCTAGGAAAGCTCTTTGTTTTTGCAGACTGATTCATCAAGTTCAACGCCATCCACGCAGTGGGAATTGATTATGAATAAATAGATATGGCCAAATTTTCTATGAATGAATATTACCAGAAACCGTTTACGTGCAGACCATGTACAAACGGTAAACTAAACCTTTCCGTGAGTGGAACCTTGACCAAGAGAGAGATTGTCACTACAACTTTAACGCAACACTTATTTAAAAGGGTTGGGAGAATGACGATAATGATAATCAAAAACCACCAGTAAATAAGCTGAGTCGTTTATCCCATGTTACTGTAAGACGTAAGAATGGAGAGTAAGTAAGAACTGATGTGTGAATCACAACGATGAAGTAAGTCGAGTGAACTTTGAACTCATCTTTGTACGGTTTGAACAACTTCCGCATATTTCTAAAGTAATGACTCCATTGTTCAACTCCGCGTGTTCCTTATTGAACTTGCTTCTTGGAACTGTTTGTAGACTCACTAGTCGTTGCTTTTGTTTTCAAAACAAGGAAACATCAAATAAGGAAGTCAATCACATACAGAACTGCTCATTTTTCACAACAAAAACAGAAATTCTGATCAGATTGTTAGTGAAAATATGCGTCACTACTTCTTAATGACTTCATTTTGGTGTCACAGTTCAGGAGATTCATTTCCCGCGCTTTTTGTGCTCGTTTCTGTTTGATGTGTGCACCTGTTTAATCGTTTACATAAACATGTAATATCAGTTAGCTAGTTTTATTCATATGAAATGAAAATAACTCCTGTGCAGTACAAGTTTCCTTGTACGAGTACCAAAAATTTGAAACAGGATAAACCAAAGTAGTTGTCCAGTGAGACTAGCTTTAATTATTCTTCACGTTTCTTCGCAGGTTTTAGATGCAGAAAGGGTAAGTCAGTAAGGGTTGTTTTTGAGTAATATTCTATGTTGTGTTCACATGCAAAATATCTAACAAAATACTCAGAGGTAATGCTTCCATCACTCTGATCAAGCTCTTTCAATTTTCCTTGCAGTTTGCCAAGGAAAGAAAGGTAAGGGAAGAAACATACGTTGGAAGTGGTTACCATGGTTGCCTCAAGGTTTTTCTATCAGGGCCCTTAAGTGACTGTCTACCAGTATTTTGGCCACGCGTTATGGCGAAATCATTGCGTGACAATTCAAGTCCCAAGGAGAACATATCTTTACCGAATTCGCTTCTTCCTTTTTACTTGTTGTAAATTTCAAAAGTGACATCGTGCATCCATTTTAAATTCTTTACTTTAGTTTGTCTTATTCTATGGCTATTTAGCATAAAACAACGAGGAACGATGGGATTGAAAATGTTTTTTTTTTTCCATATCAGGTGAAAAAGGTGACCCTGGTCCCTCAGGTGACCCAGGCCCACCGGGTCCTATGGGATCGCAAGGACCGAGCGGTAACACTGGACCGAGTGGTGCTGACGGAAAAACTGGTAAGGGCTGATGTCACAATTTGTCAAGACAGAACAAAAGTCGTATTTAATGACTCGTGGAACGTGAAAAAGATCGAGTGTTCCTGCAACTGACTGTTGTCTCGCAACAGAGCTACGACGCTCTTGTTCTTTGTGTTGCATGTATCGAAGGGAGTAAGAGGTCGAACTGTATCTAAGTAATTTAAGGCTTGAGTGATAAGTTTAGAGTAACAAAAAAATCAAGGCAGCCCGGGCACACTGAAGTTGGAATCGGATCAATTAACCGCGCGGAAACTAGAAACGACTGGAAGACTAAACGATACTTACATCACAGACCCAGCTACCTTTGAAGACTTTGATGTCGTGAAAATACTTCATATAGACAACATGGGTGTTATTAAGCAACGTATTGTACCCTGGTATTGTATTTACATATTTACTACCACAAAACATGTCAGTTACCTTTCAAGGAAGCTTTCCTCAGCCAGGATGAAGGGTACAGCATTGGTCATTAAAATAATCCTGTGATTCCCCGCTAAGATGATGACATGCTGAGTACCATAAAAAGACAAAATGCATCAAAATTCAAAATTCCCGTTTGATATAGAGGTAGTCGTATCACTCACTCGCACAAATTCACTCATGTACTAAAATGTTAATTACTTCAATTTACATATAAAACAGGAATAGGTATAGCCTTATACACTGCAAATTTTGCATAAACGAATCCACTTAGGATAACAGATAGCAGATGTTTCTTAAAACTACATTAAACGTCGCAACATTGGCAATGAGTGGCTTGCTTTCGCTTCCTTTAGTGCACTAAGGTCCCAAGACTAGGGAGCTTATAATAAACGAGATGCGCAATTCAATCCACTCTTATTGTCTCCTTTTGATACCATCTTAATTCATAGGCAAAGCAGGGCCAATCGGTCCCCCAGGCCCAACCGGAAAGGACGGTGATCAGGGGACAAAAGGTGTCAGGGGAGACAAGGGTGAACAAGGAACGCAAGGATTCATGGGCCTTCAAGGACCTCGAGGCCAACCAGGTTTGGTCGATTTGAACAGTGTTTTCTAACAATCACAACTTCAGTCAACTTAAGAATATTTTGTGTCACGAAATGAACACCAGACAAGACACAAAATGTACCGCCTTTCACAGTGAAAAAAAACGTTGTCGGCTCAAACAGCAAAAAAAGTCTAATTCGTCGATTTTGATTGAAACGTGATCTACACGGATACTTTGACCCTTGCGTTTTCCTATTTCCCTGACATTCGGGATGTTGCTACTGCAGGGGCTACAAAGGAACACGAATCTTGACCTCAAAATTTCGCTGATTTTCCTCTTTTTCTTCTTCTCATAGGACCGCCCGGCCCACCTGGACTTCTAGTAAGTATCACGCTCAAGTAATCAGCATTTACTATCTCCCTTCAGCATAGACAGCATAGGTAAAAAAGATAACCAATGAACCATTTGATTCGAACATGATCATATCAGCAGACAGACCACGTGTTTAACACGTGATAAGAGAACAATAGGTATGCCGCAAAGCAATCATGATCTCTTGGTTCAACATAGAAGGAGACTGGGACTTGCTGTTGACCTCAGCTTAACACTCTTATTTCAGATAAACGAGAGCATCCACTTGGAAGGCAAAGGAAGGCACATAGAACAAAAATGTAAGTTCTCAACGATCAGTCTATTAATTCCTTTAACCCTTTAAGCTCCCTAACAGTGATCGGCATCAAATTTTTCC
Organism: Pavona decussata; assembly: GCF_977016875.1. Lineage (NCBI taxonomy): Eukaryota > Metazoa > Cnidaria > Anthozoa > Scleractinia > Agariciidae > Pavona > Pavona decussata. The sequence continues at coordinate 6,174,896 of NW_028145860.1, read as the reverse complement.
TTGTAATATCATTGCTTATGTAACCCCTGAGGTCATGAGAATCAGGGTATGATCACCCAAGATGAATGTTCTTGATATTTTAATAACTTCTCCCCAGTACTCTGATAAGAAAAGTGTGGAGACAACACAGGAGAATTTGTTCTTTGGTATTCGGGGTTACAGGGTTAAAACACTATTCAATCCAAGCAAGCAAGTCAGTACAAATACAGGTTATCAGAATAATATAATCATCAATAAGGATATTCTAGCAAATGCAGAAGTAACAACAAAAGAAATGAAAAGGAAAAAGCTCATTCTGTATCATGTTGCAGATCTGATTGGCTCAGTTTATTGTTTCCGTTTGTTGGATTAAGCGGTTTTCTCTGCTTCTTTTTCAGATGCGTTTCGCATAACCAACTGGAAAGTTAAGCACAAGGAAGGCAGCATCCAGTACCATGCCCGTACCGGTGCAGTAGAGGTTAAAAGAGCAGGGGTCTACTACATATACAGCCAAATCTTTTACTTTGATGGAACCACAGAGCAAATGGCCCACGATACTTACATCAACAACGACAGAGTCATGGTGAGCGAAGCAAGCGTGATTGGAGAATTTAAGAAGCTCAATACCAAGTACCATGGAGGCATATTTCGTCTTCAAATGAACGACACCATTTCTGTCCGCGCACGTTACACGAAGCACTTCAATATGGTACGCTGGGGGAGCTTCTTTGGAGCGTTTTTGCTACACCTTTAAGAGATTACAATACCAGGGCCTTACCCTTTCGGAGCAAGAATCTCCGAATTCAAAAGAGTGGACACTTCCGAAGGACCCTTTTGTAAAATATCCAAACGGAAAAGTAATAATAGAAAAGAACGACTCAACAGCTTTCATGAAAAAGAATCACACTCAAAGATTTCATCCACAGACGCGCAGTGTAATCCAACGCGTATCGAAATAATAAACATTACAACGGCTACTGCGTGATCGCGAATTGAACCGATAAGAGTATACCGTCACTTTTTGGATAATTCCGTTCTGTCATTCCCATTTTTTAATTCCTCTGAATTACTGTAATTTGAACAACTTTAACTGACTCGTGGTTAAGTTGGGATTTGGGTGTGAAACGGTGAAGCGGTGAGAGGAGTGGGATAAATGGCAGTTGACAGTTCAGTCGTGATTTGTGCCCATCTGTACTTTTCTACGATTTTGGTTGCTCTTGAGTTAAGGTCGACACAATTAGTTAAATGCATACTAAATGCCACTTGTGAGCCAAACTTTTGAATGCTTTAGTATCACCTGTAATATGATTTTATCGTTTGGCCATATTGGCCGTTATGAGTGGGTGGGATTAATTTTGCATGTTTGTAAAATAGTAATTTGGATTGCGTGCGATACCTGAAAATACCCTTACTCAAAGCTGTGTGGCAGTTAAAAGATACGTTTTGAATACCTGTAAGTTACAATCAGACCGTCTTCACTGATAAATGATTATTTTATGGTTTATTTAGCCAGGTGATTGGTTTAGAAAAAACGCCCTAAATCGGAACCTAGAATGATCATCACGATCAGACATTCCGGTACTTGTTATATAAAAGTGACTCTTGAATGCATATGCTTGTAACATGTTTATAAACACTTAAGCTATATTTCGTCCAGTTCATGTCAAATTCACTTACAGGTTAAACCGTTTAATACTGTAATGCTGGATATTTTAAACTTTGGCCATATTGGTCCGTGTTGTGAATTAACTTTTTGATCATTCTAAAATTTTTGCTTTTAACTAGCAAATGTACGAATTATACGTTTATTGTACTTACCTCTTGCATTGTGTTTTGGACGTAAATCTGTTTAATTCAACTTTGTTGTGCTGATGCAACGTACTATATATAGAGAGACCAGCCACCGATACGAATTGTTTCGTATGAATCAAACCTACAACTTGTCACGATTATCACGCACTGCTCGTAAATTTCGAAGGATTTTGAAACTATAAACTTGGCAGACAAAATTGTACTAACTCTCAATAAAGACTAAATAAACCTCTTTCCATGCGGATCTGTTTTCGTGTGAAATTAATAACTATAGATCCTCAGATTTCCCCCTTGGTTAAAAGAACTGGCAAATCTGTTTTCATTGGAAAAGTGTCCCTAGTACTAAATAATTCCTCAGTTCTGCTGCGGTAACAATTCATAAAAAACAGAAGAACGTTGTTACTCAGAAAGATACGACCACCAAGGGGTCGCACGAAATCCGCCCGTGCATACGGGTATTTAGATATATACGGGGGTGGGGAGGCAGATGGACAGAGGGCTTGAGATAAAACAACAACTGCAAGAGCTTTGATGCGGCGATAATGACAATGCAAGGTGGTCGGACATTTGGGTGGTCAAAGAAGATCATCACCCAAGTTACACTTTTATCTCGAAGCACCAACCAATAGCTAGCGGAAATATAGCATCAATATTTCAGTTCCGAGGCTATTAAGATGAATTGGAAACGGCTTTTCAACGAGAGTTGAACAATAATTCACGAAACCATCATTCTCCAGCGTAGCAACCTCAGTCAAGTTATCCATTTCCTTACAAAGCGGTAGCTTAAGTCGCACATCGCCTTTAAAATGGTCCATATAAACAGCAGTAATCCGCCGATCAATTTGAGCCATCAACATCCCCCCTCCCTCCCGGCATGGGAGTGGGGAATTTGCACCGGATTTTCGTTTTGGAGTAGCGAAATTTGTGTGTGGGTTTTGTCCTTGTTTTTGGGAGTTGAGGATTTTTTTTTTTCAAGGACATGATCTCGCCTTTGTGAGCGAATGACGAACTCAAAACGGATTCAAAATAGTTTTTGAAAATATCATCAATATATCACTATTTGCAAAGCATGAACTGTGATCGACTGAAGCTAAAGATTTGTCCTCGAGGAGAGGTCTTGGAGCATTTGAGCGCTTTTGGAACACCTAGTATGAAGTGACTAGTAGCTGCTTGAAGAAATTCATCAGGCTAGATAACTGAACAGTCGATTTAAATGTTCCCACAACATAGCCAGTCTTATGTTAACACAAGCATATTATGAATTGGGAAGCAAGTGAAATAGTTGAGCAGGAAAGCAACAAGTTTAAGCGATGGATTAAAGAAAGCATATGTATTAGATCGAAGACTCCTACTGATGAACAGGGACGAGGGAGCCTATCAGCTTTCTCCCATATGGACACAAGTGATCTCCACCCCCAAACCAGGGGGGGAGGGGGCGTCTACAAAGTGACTTTGCGCATTTATCGCAATAATTAACACCTTCAGAAGCCTATTTAAGGCTTCTGACACTTTTCATGCTTTTCAAGTTTTGATAAAGATGGCTGACAGTCATCGAAACTGTCAGCATTAATAAGACGTTAATAAAAGACTGGCTCTGTTGTAAGAACATTTAAATCGACTGACTAGTAGCTGGTTTTACAACTCCCCCCCCCCCCCCCCCCCATCACTCCCCTGTATAGTATAGTACGAGATATCGTAGGGTAACTTGATGACCATTTTTGCACCTAGGTGAAGAAAATTGAAGTTTAATTTTCCTATCAAAGGAAACAACAAAACAGCTGGCAGAGAACAGACTAGAACCACCGCAGACACCAGTTTCAATCGGACACTAACGAGCTTCTACTAAAAAGAGATGCAAAAAGCCATTTCCTTGGTCACAGAGCTCCTTCAAATAAAGAGGTACTCTTTACCACGATTCTAACATTACAATTTATATACCTAGCATGAATAGTAGGGCCTTTTGACCCCTAGCGTTCATTTTTCATGTTTCCTTTTTCGTTAATTGCCTCTCGGAAATACTTGATACACTGTTGATAAGTTTCGACTGAAACTGAAGCTCTCAGTTTATTTTCGCCTGATAGCGGCATTTAGACCGTTTCCCTAGCTTTTCCGTTTTCCTAATCTATCAACAACCGGAGATGTACTTGCAGGATGTTTAAAGATTTCAACTTTCTTTGCCTTGTCAATCAGACTGGCACATGCGCTTTAAAGGTTAAATTTTCCGAGAAAACTTCCTAAAGCTCAGTGAAGCGTAGACAATGAAACAGTTCTTCCTGACTGCCGCCGCGCTCGGACCAAAACAAAGCGAGAGTTCGGCGTTTAGAGTTTCCATGTAAAGCAATCCTGATATGACGACCCAACGCGAAAAAACACGTGGGCAGCGCTATGCCGCTAACTTCGGGATTGCGATAGCTGCATTGTACACCATACTCGCCACGATTATCATGGTGACTCTGTATCGTTTATCAGTTGCGCAGACAGCTAGAATAGAATCTCTGGAGACAGTCGCAAGCGAACTGGCAGCTCGTGTCCGCAAGTTGGAAAACAGTTTCACAGCTCAGAAAACTGATCAGAACTCTGTGGGTGGAACTAATCGCGTTTTGGAGGAAAAATCTAAGCGTCTGAAAACCAAGGTTAGCTGTTTTCACAGCGCAAGTTTTCATGAGTTTTCGCAAGTTCTGAGATAATTTCATATTCAATGTTATTATGAATTCATTTATTTGATGCATGCATAAGTAAGAAGAAGTTATCCAAGACAATTGATTTGTATTTTTCGCAGCTGGCTTTATCCGATCAGCCTGAAAGAAGCAAAAGACAGATGGAGGGGTATTGTCCGTGTCTTAAAGGTATCAAATCTACTGTTGACTCCATAAACACTACTCAATTGATGAAAGGGTTAAGGGGGCTCTGACGTGATGTAATTAGTCGCGATTTCAGTTTAATGAGAAGAATTTTGTTTTAATGCAAGAATACCGAAAATAAAAGTTTTGTAAGGTATTTTTAAGACCACCGAATTGATACTAAGCTATAAGAAAGGACGGATGATCAATATTGACGAACACAAACACTGTATCGCAATGCACCACGATCAACGAAGCTATTGTGTTCAAGATGCCCCCGGCCCCAGTCGAAACCGTAGTGACTGACCACTGGCCCGCTTCCAAAACTGAACAATTGAGCTGCAACAAAAACCCGTTGCACAAATAGTAAGTGGTCAGGTTGAGCAGAAAGGACGACAAACAACGCGTGTCCGAGACTTCGAGTAAAGCGCTGGATAGGAATAATTTTTCAAACAACGAAACTGAAACGTCTTCTTTGAATTTTGATCTGTTTACTTCCGTGTTTGATCCCTCTAGTCAAAAATTTTGTAAACCAAGGTATTTCCACAAACCGAAAAATGTAAATTTCCATAAATAACCACAGTATTCCGAGAATAAAAACACAATAAAACATCACCGTTTAGTTTATCTTTGCCAGGATTATGATATCATCGGAAAATGAGAATATTAGTTTCACTGGCGTGCTCGATTACGTTATTATCTTGTCTTCATAGATCGAGTTAGGTCACGATATTTTGGCTAGACTTAACTATATTCACTTAATAGTGTCTCTAACCTTTGAAAAACAAGAAAGTAATCACGCACTGACAAACGAAAAGCAAAAAGCAAAAACTTACATAATGTCAATTTTAGCACAACTATTTTCTCACAAAAATAACCCTACACTCCAATTCGGCCGTTGTCCGTGCTATATTTCATCTGAATAAACTGATTACTGATGATTTCTCGGAAGGTTGTCCACCTTCGTCCCTCCTTTCTTTCTTTATAGTAACCTCCTGCTAAAGTGTACACATTCTAGCGGCGTCACCGGATATTAGGTGTTCTACAGTTGAAGTGCAATGTATTTTTGGCCTGTGTTCTTTATTTCTTCTGTACCGCGTCGAGAATTAGTATAAACTGGGAAGTCCATATAAGAAAGTGTTGACTGAACCCTATTTCATTCGTTTTTCGTTTGACACTGATTAGAGGCACTATACTAACTTGTAAAACAGCACGACCTTGTACACATGTTTTTGGGTTCTCGGAAATTGTTGAATTGTTTTGAACAAACTAACATGCATGAAACCGAAATAGTCACCCCAGTTAATTCCGTCGGAAGTGGGTATCTAATCCGGAAATCAATACAATTGATTGACAGTTGTCTAACACACAGACTGTGGAAATGATGTCTGGTTGAGTAAGCAAGACTTAGTAGACAGTTCCTTTGACCTACTACCAACATTTGAAACAGAAGAAAACTTCAATAAATGAGGTCGAGTTTTAATGCCAGCTGTCAAGACAAACGATTACATTACGACGCTCTAAGTATGTGATAAATACTAGGAGAGAAGACAAGCCATTACTCTCATGATGGATGACAGCCAGCCGGCATTGCGCCGATGTCAAAAAAGAACAAAAGGTGGAAGAAACGTCACGATATTTGCTTCAAAACAAAACAAAACAAAATAATGGATATACAAATTCAATCTAATTGTATTAATGAGTGACCTTGACGATGTTGAGGTCGAGTTAGCTTCAAAACAGCTTCATCACATATTTTAAAACAATCAATTGGTAATGTCGTCACAAGAGTAAGCGGGATTTTCTTTAGTAGCAGGAGTGGTGCATGCTAAGTTTTAACTCTAAAGGTCAAAAATTTAGCATAGAGATATCTTGAATATGTCTCATAAAGCGTCTATTTCATGTGATAAACACGCGTTAATGAAGTGATTGATGAATGACCCGTGTCATTGGAAAATACCTTGTGGACAGGACTCTTGGAATACGTTTTAAAACTTTAGATTTTAGCAGAGTAAAATTACCTGAACATCTTTTTAAGACCTAATGGGTAAAAAGGGAATGTATTACTTGAATTTCACTGACTTTGCTATTTTTTCCGGGTATTAAGCCCTCTGATCGACAGCAAGTCTTTTATTTCTTTGCAGGTCGGCGAGGAAAGAGAGGTAAAAGAGGTTAGTTTTTGTAATACTGGCGCCGCTCACGAAAAATGACAAGTAAAAACTGCAATAATGAATTTTGAAAAAAAAAACAGAAAGGAAATTTAGTACAATGGAAACAATATCACGCAATTATAAATCTTTTTTCTCTTTTTGCCATGATAATAAAGTTATAATAGCATAGAGCTCGGTGAACAGGAACAAAACACTTGCCTATTTCTGGAGCATTTGTCTCGTTTTTCTGAACGTCAACTCGGTATTATTACTCCCAACTAATACCACAGTGAGAGATTGTGCGTGCGAAACATTTGAGAACTAACTAAAAAGAGTTATGATTCTCAATCCGTCAAGAACATTAGAATGTATCAGTAACAGTAGCCAATCTGCAATCACAAATGGCACCTTTCCTTCAGGGCACAAGGGGGATCAAGGTCCTAAAGGTGACCAAGGCCCTACTGGTCCTGCGGGGCCCCCGGGACCACAGGGAACTACAGGGCCACCTGGTGAACAAGGACCGCCAGGTCAGTACCTCATGTAAGACTAAATGAAATGGAGTGGTACAGTTGAAATTTATCGGACCTTATCGAGGAGAGAAGAGGTAATTTAGCTTCACTTTGGAAGCGTCTTCGAGGCATTCAGTTCGCAAATGAGCGAAGAAGAGAAAGCAAACGCGGAAAAAATAAAAAGCATTTCAATTCCTCCACTTCCCGTAACTTTGCCTGCGAAAACGTTTCACAGAACTGAAAGGTTTCTAAATGAGAGTGGTGATTAATGTAAAGAGTGAACAACGAGAAACAGGCCCGTAGCAAGGCTAAAGCAACTGGAGGGGCCGAGCAAAAAATGGTTAAACAAAACTACTCTCCCTCCTCCCCCCCCCCCCCCCCCCCCTTCCCCTGACCGGTCACTCAAAAAACAGACCGATCAGGCAGTTTAAAATGCAACAAGGACAGCAAAAAAGCAGTAGGTTTAGTAAGTAAAACAATAAGTTTGCACCTGCATCACACTTTTTGGTACAGTTCTTTCCCGTTTCTTTTACGCAGACTACCACATGAAATTTCCTAATTTCACGTTTGAGGGAGGACCTAAAAAACGACTTTTAAATTTGGAATCGGGCAGTAAGAATCCAACTGCAGGATAATTTTTTTTTTCTCTGGCTTTTGAGAGGACATACTTGTCTGGCTTTTTATAATTACGTGTGAGCACTAAATTGTCATAACTAAGGGCATTTATATATATAATAATAATAATAATAATAACAATCTTTATACAGGGAGCCCACATCACGAAAGTGATATTCAGTGGGGCCCTGCGCATGTCAGTTTATTTCAACAGCTTTCACGGCTTGAAATTGGTTGATTTCGATCCATTTTGGTTCTTATTTCCGATTCACAAGGTACCGTAGGAGTGCCTTTGTTGTTGTTGTATATAAAAACAAACTGTTGGCGAAGGAAACTGACAGGTACCGTAGTAAACAAATTATTGACGGTTGTGAAAACGCACTTTCAGCATCAGAGTTCAAGACTGATTGATCAGTGCACATTTATTTGTTTCACTTTTATATTTTTTAGCACATTGTTTTTTAACTTCCAAAAATTTTGAGGGGGCTCAAGCCCCCCCTGCCCCTCCCCCTACTACGGGCCTGAGAAATGATGAGTTTATGGCTGCAATGTTTCTCAGAAAATGGCCGTGATAATAGTATAGTGAATAGCAATGAATGGTACCGTAGTTGTTGTTGCTGGTTTGCTAATCGAGGCTGCCAATTCCAATACGCGATGAAGTAAAAAAAAAATCCTAAACCGCCATTTAACCTTTTTCAAGAGATTCTGCTGTGAAGAGCAAGCGAGCAGTCTGACCAGAATATTTATATTAGGTTCGTTTCGGAATTCGTCCCACGGAATAGGTTCCATCTAAACTCGATTCAGATTCCTTTCCACAAGAGTCCCAAGCGAACGCGTACTGTCTCTTGCAAGCAAAGAACAGTAAGAGTATTATATAGCTGAATATTATATAGTTGACGACGTGGCTTACCCACAACTCGAGCTCCGAAAATGAGGGCGAATCGTGGAAAAAACCGCGAGCAAAGAGCCAGTCAGCCTCGACGAGGCAAGCTCCTCTTTCGTGCCGAGACATCCTCAGTACAGCTGAGAAGTGAAGCATTGGAAGTTAAGAAAGTTTATTGAAAACCAACTTACGTTTCTTAGATTTCGTAATCCAGTAGTTATTTCCCTGCTTTGGCACCATTCTGTAATTTACCTCCTGCAGGCTGAATCTAGAAAGAAAGCAAGATAAGATTTTAAGAAAATATTGAAGTAGACTTGATCATGAATGGCTATTCCTTTCGTTGTGTCAGTACAGCTCCCTCACTTGCACTTCTCGTTTAAACCCTTCAGTAGTGATCAGCATCTAATTTCTCCTTTCTATATCACTACTTGATCAAACGTTAAGGTTATGAGAATAATGGAAATGATCAACAAGGAATCAACATACTGATTTTTAAACAAATTCTCCTAACTAGTGCTATAAGAAATGTAGAGAAAACATAAAGGGAAAGTATCCATGTTGATATCAGGATTTAAAGAGTTAAGAACTTGCGTTTTGTTTGTTTGTTTTTTTCACCACACACGTTACAAACAAGCAAAATAAGAGTACAAAAAACATATATTAAAAAGAAAGAGGTGAGGAAGACTTAGGAGAAACCATAGGGCTTATAGAATAAGGCTTCCTCAATACAGTGTTGTTAGAAGACTGTGAGACGGTTGAAATACAATAACAGTTGAAACGAATGGACGGGAAACGATCAATAAACATTTGAGAAAAAAATAGCATGCAAGGTCAAAATTAGACATACAGATTTAGTAGTTGCTGTAGATATATTGTTTAAGGCTAGATTTAAAGGAGGAAAGAGAACTGGTATACGGTGGAAATGTAATTTGTAACCCATGGGCTCTCGATTTATTGGAACTAGTTTACTTAAGCAAATTTAAACAAATCTTACAGCTTATGGAATAGTTATTGTAGCTTTTAGCTTTTACATACGTTTGACAGTGAGCGTTCAGGTAACATAATTAAAATATTGGTGTTCAACAAAAAATATAACTATAATATATTCAGCATCACTTAACTAAAAAAACAAGGAATGATGTCCCAGAATTGAATAGTCATATTTGTTCTTGTTTGGTTCGTGTTCAGGTAAATCTGGACCAAAAGGTCAACAGGGCCTTAGGGGTGAGAATGGAGGTCCTGGGACACCAGGGGTCAAAGGAGACCCGGGTGCTCTAGGGACCAAAGGAGATATGGGCCTCCAAGGACCCAAAGGGGACACAGGTTAGCACCTTTGCTGTTTTATAATACAAAGTTCTTGTAGTAGCGGATGTTTCTCGGTTTTTCGAACAAGAAGTGATTTAGAAAAGCATTTAACTATAAAAAATGGCGATAAAATATTTCTTAAAATCATTTTAAGATTAAAAAAACTTTCCTAAAAAACGACGACGTTTCCACGTTAGCTAAACGTCATTAACAAGTCAAAATATGTTTGTTAGTTGCAGTCTATAAATACTAAAAAACAGCAATAGCTGATTAAAAGCTGTAACGTGGGAAAAAATTAATATTTTAAAGAAAACGTTTCGCACGTATGGAGTCCGTCTGGTTGTTTAAATTGCATGGGCTTGAGTTTTCGGTTTTTCATAAGAAAATTATGAACTACCTCAAAAGCTCAAAAATAAAGGCTGAAAGTCACGTTGCACTTGGCTCACATGCTGAGGCGTTGCAGACGGGTGAAGCTCAACTGGTTTTCTGTAGTATGAACGAACCAGTAGAATTGCCTCTCCCCACAGGATGAGAGTGTGAGATGCTAGTCCATCAGCATAGCCAGTAAGGGGATTGATAATACTCCTAATATCTTCATGTGTGAGAATGATTAAAAATACCGTGAATTTTTGTTGTTGTTGTTGTTGTCGTTGTTGAATTCAATAAAGCACGTGTAAATTAGTGTTAAATTTTGTTCTTTACTCAGGATCACCTGGCCCAGCTGGCCCCCCTGGAACATCGGTGAGTTATCATGATGACATCTTATTCCCATTAAATATTATCTCAATAAATCATTCCTGAACGGATATCTCTTTTAATTTTTATTTTTCAGATGAGTGAAAGCATCCATCTTGTTGGTGACGGACGTAGAATCCAATATCCAAGTAATAATTTTTTTTCAGAATGCTAGACCCCCACCAGTGAGGGTGGAATGATGTGTTTTTTTTGTCGGGGGAAGGGCAAACAATTAAGTAGTACTTGAAATTACGTAAATTCCAGCGATGTTATTTGCCGGCTACAAAATCACTTTTCACGACAAATTAAAAACTCAAATATCGCCTCACGAACATTACGGGGAGTACAGCTGTGTCATGTTCTATGCAAAAAAAGACAAATCATGGCTTACCGAGACTACCCTATAACCCTGTCACCAATAGCCTGCGAACGCGGGCGTATTTCCGGCTGTCGAGAGAAGCGACAGCCGGAAATACGTCTGTGTTCGCAGGCTATGGCACCTATGCCTTCCGCGATTTCAATGCTGTACTCTCCGCCAAATTTGCGTTCAGTTCGTTGCGTTCGACCCTAACCCCTCTGATTTTTTCCTCCCGTACCAAAACCAAAATTTCCGAATTTCAAGTCAGTCGGGATGAAGATAGCCTGCGAACGCAGACGTATTTCCAGCTGTCGCTTCTGAAGCGAGAGCCGGAAATACGTCCACGTTTGCAGGCTAGGATGAAGAGAGCCTGCCTAAAAACAGGCTACATATTCACTACACATTTTTATCAGAGACCTAGGCTTACCCACCAAGTAAAGGAGCACACGACTTGGAAACTAACAAATTATGCTTTCGTTGCCAGATTCCTTCCGCATAACGAGCTGGAACTTGAGGCACAGAGAAGGCAGTATCTTGTACCACGACATAACGGGATACATAGAGGTCAAGAAGACTGGGTACTACTTCATATACAGTCAAATGTATTACTACGATGGCACCGCTGCACAAATGGGTCATTATACCTACATCAATCATGATAAGGTTCTTGAGAGTATGGGGAGCGTTATTAGCTCCTCTAAGAAATACAACACCAAGTACCATGGCGGGGTTTTCTTGCTTCGAGAAAACGACACCATCTCGGTGCACATTCCATTCACCAAGAGTTACTACATGGATGAAGAGGGAAGCTTTTTCGGAGCATTTTTGCTCCATCGAATGTAATAACTTCGGAAGGTTTCACAGACGAAGAAGACGGTGATTTGTGCCCTCCTTTGAAGTCGCTATGGGCCATGATAATAAAAGGAAGCGTTCACGTTTTGTACAGTCAAAACGTACCAAATTAGTGTGATCCTAAAGATCCATCGGTAGCAGAGAACTTAAAACTTTTCTGGTATTTACAGACGTAAGGACCTCACTCGCTATCCTAGTCTCTTTCTGTTAGTGCCAAAAGCCTTACGGATGACTAAACTCAGACGTTTCCGGCTCTTATTTGGCCTGTGCTTTATTTATTAGGTAACTGAAGTTTTGACTGCACTTGATATCTAACTGTATAATCTTGTGGGTTATCCTTTGAAAGGCTGTAGAGTTGCGCTGTACATGCCGCTGTCCAGTTGGTCTGTGGTCTAGATGCTGCCTGATTTGTGCCTCTTGTCGGTTTCTCTTCATCTGATTGGCATTTGATTCATATCCATGCGCAGCCTGTGATATCAACAACGTGGACGATTTTTCTCATGTTCGAGCCTTAAATTGCAGTGAATTGAATCGAATAACATGTCGGCATCACAATCTTGTAAGCTTGTCAAACGATGCCTGGCACACCTAATTTTTCTGCCATCTCTGACCATGGATTTTTCAACATAGGCTGTATTTGTTTCCAAACAGTAGGTAGACGCACAGTCAAGAACTGGCAAGAGCAACACAGATCAGGCAGACTTCAGTACAGTCACGGGACCATTCAAATACAGACAGCTGGATTTTACTATGTGTATTCCCAGATGTATTACCATGACGGCTTGGCATACCAGATGACACATCAGTTGTATGTCAACTCGCGCATTTTGATGCAGAGTACATCTGCTGTTGTTAGCAAAGATAGAAAGTACAGCACCAATTATAACGGTTGCGTAGTTTTTTTGAACGCCACTGATCATATATCTGTACGAACTCCTTTTTCAAGAGTCTATTTAATGGAACCAACTTATAGCTATTTTGGTGCGTTTCTTCTTCACCCTGTAACAACTTAAACCTTTAAATTTCACGCCCAAAACGCCCAAGACCGACACCTGCCAGAAGTTACAGCACTACAGGAAAGTACTGCTCAGTAGCTTTCATTTGAATGGTCACACTTTAGGATTTCAACCATAGACTCAAAAGCTAGAACCACCCTGCACAGCGACAAAAACAGCATCAGATGAGAGTACTGCTCAGTAACTTTCATTTGAACTGGTCACAGTATAGCATTTAATCCACGGACTCAAAATTTAGAACCACCTTGTAAGGCATTATTAACAGGAAAGAGAAGCTATAATCATACAATGCGAACTAAAGTTTGATTTGTGTGTTAACCTTAACATCGAAAAAATATTCGCGTCAGCAGTATTGCTTCTTCACGTGACCGAACTCTGTAAATTGTTGCATGAAATTTAGAAAGGGAAGAAGCGTTTCCTGAACTCGAGGCTTGCAAAGGGCCTTTTTCATAGAAAAAGAGCAGCCATGTACTTGTTCATGTACTTGTTCAAGAAAAGACAGAATTTCTGTCGCAAGCTTCCGAGTTATAGTTGGTTAAAAATCAAATTCCGTTTTTGTTATGGGTGATGATTTATTTGCTTGTTAGTTATTCTAACGTGATAATTTTGGAATCCAAAGATTATAATTTATGCTTATGCGTATCAGTATCATCCGATTTCCTCTTAGTCCTGTTTCAGAATTCCCCGAGACAGGACTAATTTCCTCTTACATGTAAATTTAAAAACGACATCCTCTGGTGTATGCATGTTGTAGTTCATAGTCAGTTGTAAGGGAAAGCAAAGTCCGTTTTCAGGAAAATGCTCTGCCCAGTCGATAGCTGGTATAGTCCAGAGACAGTCACCCTGTACAGTTGGTAATGGATGTAACGTATTCGTTGTTCTATGGTAAGCAGTTGCTTTGTTATATATTCAGTTAAGCTTATCTGAGAATATACTTTACAATAACGGTCACTATTTGTTTATAAAGTGTAGTAACTGGTTCTTTGCTGTATTAAAACATAATATAAATGTTATCTTTTGAATAACTCTGACTAGTAAAAACTGTACGAAATCAGGAGTAATGGGCTCCTGACGAAATCTATCATCCGCGCTATCATGGAACGAGTCGGAGAAAAAAAACGGAAAACGGAACATTCTAAGGGGACCTGCTACCGAGATATTCTTGAGGTCGAGGGAGGGGGTGGGTAACAGAAGTGGGAGAAGGTGAGGGATCAAGCAAATGAAAACATATCCTCGAGTAAATACGATATCTTCATTAGAAGTTGTAAAAAGAGTGGTTCATTCGATGGGAGATTGTCCTGAGAAAGTGAAAGTAGCTTGGTGGGGGAAATTCCCCTCCATTGTACAGTTTAACCTTTAACCTTTACAGTCTCATCTGCTGTTCACGTGTTCGTGGAGTGGATCTGAAGCGACAGCAAAGTAAGAATTCTTTTACGCGCGAGCTGTTCCGCTTTCATTCTAAAATTGAAGAGTCATTAATATGATAGCATGAATTGGGTTTCCACTTTTTCAGCTAAAATTTGTTTTCCCAAATTTCCAAACTGTTGTGTGATGATGCTACAAGTTTATAATGTCCTGCGCGCGCTTGTCACGATATTCGATATCCGAGTCAAGTTTCCTGATTGGCTTAGCTTTGACTAAACCCTTGAGTGACCCTTGTTTTTCCGAGAACTTACGCAGTGTCTTCTTTGCCAGCTTTGTCTGTTCTTGAATCTGCTGCTCCTATGTTCTAGCTGCAACCGTGATGGAAAAGAAACAAAACCAAAACGGAGCTCAGCTACTGCCAGTTTTGCTTTGCTGTTTGATGTTAGCCTGTTCGGGGATTGTTTTCGGTGTCTACACTTACAAAGAAATCGCCTGGCTAAAAATACAAATTCGAGAGCATCAGAAGGTCATCGACGCATTGCAGAGCGGAAAGGAAGTTGGGGATATCCAGGTAAGGAGTTCGTTTTACCTTTGCTGGCCTCGGGGATTCATTCAAACCCCACAACTTACATTTAGTAGTCATATAAAAGATACGAAATTTTCAAACTCAGTGTTGATCGTGCTGTACAAACGTTTTAGGATTCAGAGACAGCTCGTATTCGGAGAAGCGCTGAAGGATCCTGTACTTGTGTTGGTTAGTACTCTAGTATTTCAGTCAAATAACAATTACATACTTTATGTTGTTATTGAGAAGAATTATGACAAGAATGATAACAAACAACAAGATCAAAGCAGGGGAGGAAGACTCAGACATGTAGTTGGAATGGGACAGCGGGGAGGGGGGGGGGGGGGTGTTTATTTCCTTCTCCAGTGTTCCTTCTAAAGCTGGCGACTTCGTCTTCCCCCCACACCCCACCCCTTAACAATTTCGATTCAAGTCGTGATTTTGCTGAGGTGCGCAAAAACTGTCACCGAAAATTTATATTTTTAGAAGACTGCATAATCTGTGATGACTTAATCAAATAAAGAATTGCACATTGGTAATTGACCCTTTGGACAGTAGAATTGGACTGAAACGAAAACTCAGATTACACCAAGTGAGACCAGAGTTCACACTTTTAGTGTCCTTTTTATAAAGCCAAACCAATCGCAATCAGAATACAAAGAGTGTTTAATGTGGGAAAACATGTTTAATTTGCCCAGCGTTAAAAATTCGGACGAAAATATACATCTTTAAAATGCCTAACCAACCACAAGATTTATTGTGCAATATTAGTCTAGTAGACAGAACAGAACTCTATTTTAGGCCATAAAGGCAAAACCATACTTCATTATGGAGACTAAAAGGCAAGAAAAATTCTCTAATTCATACTAAAATAGCTTTTTGAGGTAAGACATACAAATGTGGCTTATATGACGCCACCACCCCTACCCTCTCCGCCCCCTTCTCACCACTGTATTTTTCCAACTAAGGGGGAGAGGCTGACTGCACAGCTGAGGTTATGTACAGTGTTTTTATCCAATATTTTGTGAAGCAAGGCCCGAATTCTTCATGAAATAAATCAACTCAGCCCTTACAAAGTGTTACATTATCTTTCAACTGTAGGAATTCGAGGAAGAGAAGGAAGGAGAGGAAGAATGGGAAGAACTGGTCGTCCCGGCCCTCCTGGACCGAGTGGTGCTAAAGGTAATGCCGGATTTCATTTTCTTCGAAAACTGGTGCTACTTTCCTTAACGCAGTGGGTTTACTACTGAGGTTCTATTAAGGGGTAGCAGGATCGAAATATGTGGACAAAATGCTATAGGCTGATTTATTTATATATTTTGCTTCGCCTAACAAATTGTGCACCCATACATATGTTATAGCAAAAAATATTTGTTGACTGCAAATAGAAAAAAAAAAACCCACGATTTTCTCAAAAAGGAGAATTTAACGCAACCTCCACTCGTTCCTGAGAAGAAACTTCGGGAATATCATACAACAGTAGCATCGTCATAGAAATCACGTCTTCGTAGTTCTTCACACTTCAGGACAAATTTACATTACAAGCCGAAAAATACTCAGCTTTACTTTAGCTGCTTCCTTTTCATCTTTTGCATGACACTAACCTTTTAGTTCGTGTTGTTTGATGAGTTCCACACCACAGTGTACAGTTATCAATCAATGATTTCAGGTTTTCCAGGACCTATTGGTGCTGTTGGACCGCAAGGGCCGCCGGGCTTCAAGGGAGATAGAGGTCCCCAAGGACCCATGGGAATGCCAGGTCAGAATGCCAGATAAGCTGTTTATTTCATTATGATTATGATAATCCCATCGCACAAAATGAAAAGTCATTTTTGATGCCCTTCACAAGTAAATGTGTTAGTGGGCCGTGGGTGAGCCCAAAACTATACTTGCAGTTCGAAACTTTTATATTTTTTGTGGTGTAAGATGTCCGTAAAGGTTGGACAAAAACTGAAGCGGATTGCAAAAAGGCCAAGGCAAATTTTAATCAAGATGTGAGTCAGAATATTCAGAGATTCTCTTCGTTTGTTGTTAACAAAACGTTATTGTGAGATGTGTACCATAACTCTTAAAGTTTAACAATTTTCTGGAGTTAATTTACATATACAATGTAAATGTTTTTCTTCAGGACCACGTGGCGTCCCTGGGTCCCCGGTAAGTAGCAAAGTCGCTGTTAAACAGAGATAGATGTGGTTCGGAATATCATAATAATCTGAGAGTTTACGCACTAAGATATTGTGATCAATAAGATCGAATGCCTTACGGAAATCAACTAAAACATTCACATTTATTTAATTGAAGTCTCCCTCATTCTGACTACGCTAACGAGTGATAAATATTTTGATTTTTTAGAGTCTTGAAAGCATCCATTTGACTGGTGATGGACGAAGAATACAGTATCGATGTATGAATAATAAATGTAGACTGGATTTTTTAACCTTGTTTGTAATGACCCAGTGGATAATTTGTTCTGTGGATTGAAGTGAGATACTTCTCATCCCTGTCTCCTTCTCCCGTTCCTTTTTTCAGTTTCTGTACTACTCCCCACTCCAGAAACTAAAGGGGAGACTGGTGCAAGTTAGGGATGATGGGATCGTTTGGGTAGACAGTGCACCGATGAATGATACATTTCTTGGTAGTCAGCTGTATAGAAAATACTATTTTAGGTTAAAACTATTTAACAAGAGCTATGCTTCTCAAGAATCCCACAATCCCTAGCTCGTACAAGTCTCTTAACAATTTCTGAAGTGGGAAATTTCTGCTCAAGTTATTCCAGTATCGTAACACGAGTTCTACATGTCAAGACATCCAAGTATGTCTATCGAGTTTTTTCGCTCTTTTGTATCAGAAAAATAGACAAATGATCAGTGAGAATCATCTAATTATCTAATTGCCATCAGTTTTACCACTTCTATTGGAACCTTAAAAACGTATTTTACCAAGTTGATTGTTTATTTAACCTTCAGCTGATTTATGGAGAATTATTCCTGATTCAGTTACATTTAGTGGTTATAATACTAGATCTGTGGATAAACTCCAAGACCTAGGATGGGATACTCTCGAGCAAAGACGCTCTAAGCAGCTCACAACAAGTGTACTCAAATCTCTGAATAATCTCCATCCTGAAGGTTTGAAGAATATGTTTAAACCAACCTCCCGGCTTCATTCATGTAATGTACGAGGCTCCTCAAACAGTGTTTTTGTGCCCAGGTCCCGTATTGATGCTGCTTTGAGGGCGTTTAGCTATAGGGGGCTGTCATGTGGAATGGCCTTGGTAACAAACTGAAAGATGAGACAAATCTGAACTATTTCAAGTACGCTCTGACCATGCACCGAGCCTTTCTCGCAAGGTTCAAGAACACGCCACTTGGAAACTAACAAATTATGGTTTCGCCACCAGATTCCCAGTTCCGCACAACGAACCGCATAACGAACTGGCACTTAAGGCACAGAGAAGGCAGTATCTTGTACCACGACACAACGGGATACATAGAGGTCAAGAAGACTGGGTACTACTTCATATACAGTCAAATGCATTACTACGATGGCACCTCTGCACAAATGGGTCATTATACCTACATCAATCGTGATAGGGTTCTAGGGAGTCAGGGGAGCGTTGTTAGCTTCTCTAAGAAATACAACACCAAGTACCATGGCGGGGTTTTTTTGCTTCAAGAAAAAGACACCATCTCGGTGCACATTCCATTCGCCAAGAGTTACTACATGGATGAAGTAGGAAGCTTTTTCGGAGCGTTTTCGCTGGGTTTTACCGGAATAGAAGGTAATAACATGACATACAAAATGCTGTAGGGTTGAACGAATCATGCGCGTTGGAACAAAGACAAAAATTGATTGTTTATTCGAAGACATGAACTTCCAAGCACAGCTCGAAAGGTCTAACAACTAGGCAACTAGGAGACTCGCGGCGATCACACAAAACATTTTTCTCAGGCTTCCCTCCTCTTCACGCTCCCTTGGGACAGTGAAGAGGAGAGACCCTGGGAACGAGGTTGGAATTAGCAATGTTGAAAGGGTCCTGGGTGACGACGAAGAAAGAATGAAGATAGAGCAAGTAACAAGCATGGGGCCGAACAACAAAAACAAAAAATATCAACAAGGCAAAACAAAACCGGGTGGTTTTAGTTTAGGGTTATCACAGCTTTAGCGCGGCATGCGTTACGGTTTTCCCTTCGCAAAGCTGCTTATGAGTCTTTGACAATTTTTATTGATATATTTTTCAAAACTTTCCGATTATTTAAATTGTTTTTATCGGGCGAATTAATTAAAAGGTGGTGAACGCGAAATTGCACTTGACCAACCGCTTCCCACAGTTCCTTTATTTTGACTGGCCAGTAAACGGAACTCGTTAGAGGGGTCTCCTGAAAAGACACCAGAGAGTTGGGATTTCGAAGGAAAACGGATTAACAATTTACATAAGGGGTTCTCGTTGTTTGTTATTGAGGTTAAAATTGATAACGTTTTCTCTTCATATAAGCATAAGCGTTCCACCTCTTTCTTACCTGTTCGCACTTGCAGGACTTAACTGAGTATCTGTTTGTATTTTAGGAGAGAAAGTCAAACCACCACCAACAGCGGTAAGAATTCTCTCCAGCTTAAATGTTTTTGTTCATAACGGGGGAGTGTAAAGTAGTGATAATCTTAAATCCTTCATGCTGCAGTATCCGGATTATGAACAGGCCGTGATGGGCAGCCTGTACCTAGAGTGCCTCTTTATCTTGGGTTACCAAGCATGTAATGCATTTTTGCTTTTACTGACCATAACTGAATTTAACCACTTGAATTTGTTCTGTTAGGTCGCAGAAAGTATCCACCTGACAGGAGATGATACAAGCCTTAGCAATCCCCGTAAGCAGTGTTCAGTTACTGATTCATTCTTTATCCTTTCATACGAGCACAAAGTTTGAAAGTGGGCACTGAAATGTTACATAAATAATATTTCAGTAAAACCCACACCACAAGGTTTTTAATACCCCTGAAGAACTTCATTTCAATGGACATGCTTTAAGATGTCAGACTCGTGAATTGGAAGAGTGTTGCCAATGTGCGAGCCAGCGAGCCAGCGAGCCATGCGAGCCAAACGTGCGAGGCATGAACAAAACATGCGAGGCTTGCGAGGCATGAACAGCCCCCAACATAAATGCTAACCGTTAAGCTAACCGGGGAGCTATTTAAGCTATTTTAGGCTAACCGGAGTGTTTTTTAGGCTAACCTGAGTGCCTCGCACGTCTGCCTCGCATGGCTCGCTGGCTCGCTGGCTCGCAGATTGTCAAGACCCGAATTGGAACCGATGAAAAGATATGTAGAATCTTTTGAGGTAAATGAGAAACACTAAGTGCAAGAAACTCGGCAGAAAGCTTGGCTTTGATGCACTTTCATGGTCTGTAAACACGAAAATCGAGGAAAATGAGCTCGATATGCAAGAAGGTTATGGGTGCTGAACAAATCCCTCATTTCATATTCTATTCAATTTTTCACGACAGTTTATCTACTTATAACAAACTGGATTGTCCATCACAAAGTGGGTTCCATTCAGTACAAGAGAGGTGTCATCAGAGTCGCGAGGGCCGGTCACTACTTCATATACAGCCAAATGTACTACTTCGACTCCCGCTTGCCAGTTATGGCTCACTACACTTACATCAACGACAGGAATGTCATGCAAAGTGTGGGAAGCTCTGTGACTCCCAGCACCAAGTACAACACAAAGTATCATGGTGGAGTGTTTCTGCTACGAGCGAACGATACTATTTCTGTTCGCATACCTTACGTGAGGAATTACGAAATGAAAACTGACGCCAGCTTCTTTGGAGCGTTTTTGCTGTATTCCAGTGACTAAATTTCTTAGTGTGTTATCGCAGTGCAGGATAAACGAACACTACTTGAATTACTTTTATTTTTTCTGGGTTAAAATTGTATATAAGTAATTTTTTCTTCTGTTTTCGATATGTCTTATTTGCTATAGATTTAGGTGTTCCTGATTAGCATGCACTATTGTGCATGGTAGCGTGATGCAAATGGGACGTTAATAAAATTCTGCAAACTCGTCGAAAAGTTTATCCTTTTTGTAAGACAGAACTTCCTTTTCCCTTTTCCCCGCGCGTCGCGTCCCCGCGCGTCGCGCGCGTGCCCCATTTCCATTCTCCCTTCCTCTTTCTAGCGCCTGCCACGCAGGCTATGTACTCAGCCATGAAAATAAGAGGACGTCTACCCCAGCCCACGACATTATATGAGCTCATAGCAAACGGGTGATGGATATTTTATCTTTGTAGATCACTTTTCTGTTGATTAATATATTTTGCATGAGAATAAAGTTAAACTGACGCAAAACTAATACGCATTGGGAAAATGTTTCTGTTTTAAAAAAAGCAAAATTTCTCCGTTAAAAAGAGTTTTCATATTAATTCTTATTGTATAAGGATTTCAGTTATACTTTCCATACCATTAGTAAAAGTTTTGTTGTTGAACAGGTTCAATTTAAACTGTCGAAGTATATGATAAAGGAAGCCTTCTTGGTAGTTCTCATTTATGACTAGCACACCGACTCAGTTATTGTCCAAATATTAAAATATTTCGAAGATCACCGAGGTTATTTAATGGCTAAATAGATTAGATACGTTTTTTTAAAAAAAAAAAACGGGTGAAGGAGTGAACATTTACTCGTTATTGTAGAATCTTGCAATAAATGTTACTTAACTGTTATAGACTTTGAAAGTAAACTTCTTTTTGTCTTTTAAAACTCGCAGAGGAAGGCGCGAGCTACCGAAAGCGTGAAGAAAATGTACGGTCACTCTCGCCCCAGCCCCACTCTCCTTTTACTTACTGGCTCCAGATCTATCGCGCGTCCTTACGTCTGACGCACGCAAAAACGCGGACTGTTTTTTTGCATTTTAAAGTTGTGAACGTTGGGATAGGAACAGAAGTAAAGATATATATGTGACACTCGCATCTTTCAGTCTTTCTGTGGTGAAACTGTGTGAATGTTCCATCATTTAACAATTAATTTTAAAAAACCGCAGCGGAAGATTGGAGATAAGAAGGCAAAAGGTACTCTACAGTCTTGTTGTTTTCTTAGACAAGACACTTTGCACTTCATTGTCTTTCTGCATTTAAGCGTGTAGTGTAAGTGTTCTTGGGTTTTTTTCTTCAGTTGCAGCTGATCGTGAGACTACCCAACTAAATATATCACGTGCATCTGCACAAAATTTGACAAGGGCGTCAAACGTAGCGTACATAGTTTCGCTAAGGAAGCGTCTTTTCGTACCAGTACTGAACGGTCTGACAAATGAACAGCTTTTTCGAAGATAATCGTTTGACCCACGTTTTGCAGGCGTTTCCGCCCTTCAAACCTCAGTGAGAGTATATATGCGTATTCTCACTACAATTACAATTACAATGACAGTTTATATAGCGCCAAAATCCGAAGGTTCGAAGACGCTTTACAAAAGTGAGAAAAATCATTATAAAACGGCAAGGGTCCAACAGAAGAAAGATCCTCGCAGTTAGTACGCAACTTAAGCAGTTGCGGAAAGAAAGCCTGAAAAAAATTCAGGTTTGAACTGGATTCGAACACATGACCTGTACGATGCCGGTGTAGTGGTCTACTAACTGAGCTATGAAACCTAACTGGGAGCTTGACATATTGTAAGTTCCACTTCGTAATATACCAGTGGAGGATGTTTGTTATACTTATATTAAAAAACAAGGGTATTAAGAAACTGAACGAATTAATTACTAATTATGTGAAAATTAACTAGATGTTAACTAAATGTTCGTTTAAAAAAAACGTTTGTCTAATGCACATCGGAGCAACATGTTTTTTTTAAGGACTCCAGAATACGTTATTCAGGAAAGACTATCAGCATACTGATGTGTACCCCTTGAAAGACCACTTTAATTCAAAGCAGATGAGGGAGAAGAGCTATCCTCGCTTCACCCTATGACGGTCAGAGATAAGTACGGACTTGATGAGCCAATAACTTAATGAGGAAGAAGACATTTTTTTTAATTTCACGTTAACTTACCAAGAAAGTTCGAATGCTCTTTGCCCGATGAGAAAAAAGCACACGAGTCTACGTTGCTTTGTCGCCATGGAGATACTCAGTGTAACAGGCAACCCACTCTGTGAAGAAAAAAAAATCATGAAAAAAAATTCATTATTTGTTTTAAACAAAGGGCCTGGCTAACTGGAAACATTATTTGGCAAAGATTGCTTCTTTTGATGTGTCTAACCTGTGAAACATTCAGTCAGAGACAAATTTGTGTTCAGGAAGCAACAATATTTTGCAAAATTTCCTTCGTCAACCCAAGTCTCTCGTGCAGACAAACTAGTAAGTAAGCGTGAAATAACTACAAGGCGGATACTGCGTAAAGCTAAACACGACAGCGATAAATAGAGACCAAACCAAGAGTCAAAAATGCAAGTGCCGTAAACAGTTATTTCGAGCTGGTTGGCTCTTGTCAACACGGGGTAGCAGCAAGAAGTGGAATATTCAACCAACGCGAGGTCAGTTGTCTACGAAAGTTCCTAGTTCTTAGTTTAGCTTCGCCCTTAGATTTCATATAGTTTATAGACCTTTGGTTGCTAGTGGACTATCCGATAAACAACATGTCTGCAGATTGATTACTACAGACGTGGTAAAAAGTCAACGAGACCCTGACCAAAAGCACGCGCAAATTGCACATTTAATTTCTTATCCAGTTACACATTATAATTTAAAATAAGTTCATACCAGGCTCTTTTAGCCCCACCTCCTTCTCCCCTTCTCTCCCAGCAAATGATAGTGTAAGAAATGATTCAGGGCGAAAAAATCAGGTTCACGCGGCAACATTGTGTAAGGGGAATGCGTGTTTCTGGAGAGGTTTGCGTAGGTGTTGAAGCTGAAAAGAACAAAGAGCTACCTGGGTTTGTCCTTTCAACTACCACTTAACAATTTATCTCCTCCTTGCGCGAAACAATGGGACGTCGGACTCTGTTATGTCTTTATAGTCTTACCACCGTATGTTAAAAAATCTAAATACAATGTCTTTACTAGTCTTACAGTCCTAACACATCTACGAGGAGACCTCTCAGTATAAGCCCGGGGGTTTCTTGAGGTCTCCTCGCCACTTCTTACTTCTTCTTTTACTATTATTATTCACTGTAAACTTATCTAAGATCTTAGTGTATTATTCACTGTAACTTTCTATGAATGTATGTCGTGGTGAAGAAAATGAAATAAAAAAAAAAATAAAAAATAAAAAAAACAAACGGACCGCCTGAAACACGTCAGGTTTTCACCTGGGAGAGTTGTAGTTGCCACTGTCCGTTTAATGCAACCTTTTTTTTTGGTTATTTGCGCGGAGCTAAGCGCTAGTATTGGGTTCCTATGAGCCTTTGGCAAGTGTCACCAATGCTTCCCCCATCAATTCTAGGAAATGCCCTCCCGCATAACACAGGTTCTACCAGCGAAAGTCACGTGTCGCACGTCCTTGTTATCGTAGTGTATAATGATTTTTGCGGCGGCTAAGCGACAATAGAGACCTTAAGCAGAGACGACGACGACGCCGACGAAAACGAAACGTAAAAAATTACCTTCGCGTCTTCTGAATAAATTCGCAATGATTTATACTCTCTCAGTTTGTGCAATGTAGCCGAACTATCGAGGAGCTGACTTGTTGTTTTGCAGATGACGGCAAAGAAATGTATCAAAGTGTATAACGCACGTGCAGAGCCAGTGTTTTGCTAATTAAAACTATTGTTTTCTGACGTTCTCGTTGATGTCGTTTTCGTCACTGCTTAAGGTCCCTAATGGAGAAAGTTGAGAGAACGGTACCTTTTAATAACTGAAACTGTTTTTTAAGGGAAGGAAAACTACCATAGACAAACCCAGGTCTTTCTGATTGGGGGTTGGATATGGGGCTAATCGCCCCACCCCGTAAAATCAATTTGGTTATGGAAACTAACGAGCAATGGCGATAGTGAGAAGGGCCTCGAAGGAGAGACCAAGCCAGTCCAACTCTCCACTGGGAGAATATGGAAGGTGATGATGGTGATGATTTGCGCGTACTACAGACAACTTTGCACTCTGAGCTACGCTGTTTCTCTCTATCAAGGGAAGAAGTAGTGGTGTCTTATTTAAGCAGCCAAAAGGCGGACAGTGCAATCCATCAAACGCTCGTGCTTGTAGTTAACAGATAAAAGGTTTTAAATTGTGTAACACAATAGGGGTTTTATAACGGATTATAATACTGTATGCCCTCGTTGAAACGAAACTGGCAGTTCACTCAAAGACGCGCTAACTAGGGCCTTACCTAGGGAATGGTAACGAATGCTGGGCAAGTCGAGTCTAAAACAATGGGTGGATTGGAATCTCGGTCACGTGACTAAGTATTCTCAGTAAAAAATCCAATCTCCCTAGAGATCTAGCCTATAGTGACGACAATGGTGATTTCTGAGAAATCTGTAACACCTTAGAGCCGACCAAAATGCATAAAGCTCAAAAACATGTCGTCGTTTTGCCCTGGTGGACATTAATCATTCTCGTTGCGACGTTAGTGACTTTATTCCCGGCATTTTTGTTTTGTTTGCACGAGATTGTAGTCCTAAAATCGCGCGTTGGTGACCAGCAGCAAAAGATCGCTTCTTTAGAATCCGTCACAGAGCAGCTTCAACGCCGAACTGTGGGAGACAAAATATCGAACGATGACACCAACAAGGCAGATCTGAAGTATTTTAAAATGGAGGTTTGGCCTGTTTAGCTGTTGTTAATCGATGCAATATTTTAAAGCCTTGACGCGTCTAGTATTGCGGTGATAAAGCATTCCCTGAGTCATTTTGGGCATAACGAGAGGTGCGTTTCAGACAATAGCGCAGTAGACTTCTTATGACCTCTATTGCCGTCAGGGGACATCCACATATGCTAATCTTTTGAAGAGTTCGCACATTAGGCCATTGAACAACCATAACTGATATTTATCTGTGTGAAGTACAGTTATTTCCGTGTTTGTCTTTGTTTAGGACGATTTACGTGTCAGGATAAGAAGAGAAGCGAGGTCAAGAAACCCTACTAGTCAGCAATGTCGGTGCAGGAGAGGTATACAAATCAGTCATATAAATCATCTGATGTACGTGTGCATACCTCGAGGTCTGTACTACAGGTACAGAAATTTTTGTTGGGATTGGGAGATACGACTGAACTGGGGGAGGGGAGGGTGTGGTGACTGTGGAATCGGTCTCGGGATTTTTGTCAAACTTGACACATTTAGTGCACGATCCAAGTCTTCTTTCTTCGGGGAAACGTTGTACAATGGAGAAGCTTTTATACCTGACTAGTGCGAATAAATCACATACTGCAAACTTGATTTGATGCACAATTCAGTTAAATTTTCGCCTATACTCGAATGTCAAAACGTAATTCATATTCCAAAGTGAGAAAAAAATTTACGACTGTATTTCATTGTTCAATGGGTTTTAAATTTGATAATGGTTGCATAATTGGCGCAAATCCATATTTTTCTGGGAAGTCCTCCCCTCGATCTTGACAGCGTGATAAGAAGCATATAATACAAACAAGCGTTGAGAGAAATGTTCGACTCGAATTTTTTTCAATAAAGGGACGTCAAAGGAGAAGGCTCGAAGGTCGCGGGTTTTAAGTTCCTCAAGATCTCATCAGAAGTTTAATCGTTTATATGCAATTATGATAGTTCGGGAATAGTCACGCCACATGGAGTGTGTGGCTTTTGTTGAGGTTTTGAAGATTATTTTTCAAGCTATATATATCGCCCCAATGTTTGAACAGCAACAAATGCTCTACCTGTAATACAATCCGCATTAAAAATATTGTTTTGTCCGAAGCATGCTCTGGGCACGTGTGTATATTGACCTCGGAATATCACATCATATAATATATCAAATATTACCACTCACAACAATGTAATGCGTGTGTGTTTACCTTAAAAAGCTAAATAGAATGCATAACTTCCTTGTCATACAAATCAAATGAACTGTATCTAGACTATACAGTTGTTAGAAACGTTTTCTAAATTATTTTTAGCAGCCTTGACTTTGTTCGGAAAATTAACACCATTTGTCTTTAGCGGAAGCACTTTTGTCTGCGGTTTAGAACAGGGTGCCAACATTCAATGATTGTCATCAATCAGTTTGCAACTGTATTTTCGTGGGTAAAGTCACGCCATACAGTCACGCAAACACTTTGGAGCCAAGGGTTTTGTGCGGTTTTCGCTGTTTGAACGCGCGGAAATTGGGACGAGAGCTATCCGCGCGATCAAAGAGAGAAAAACGCAACCCCCCCCCCCCCCCTTGAAACGCTTGCTACGCAGGCTACCAATCAAAAGACAGAACAACCGTTGATGGCAACGTTGGCGAGCCGTGCAGCGCTGTTTTCCCGCCATTTTTAGACGCCGGATTTAATTTATATTTCTGGACGAAAATTTCGTCATTCACAGAACAAAATATTGATTTTTTTTTCTTCATCTTCGTGGAAACTTTCACTGTTTTGACGCCGCTTGAAAAGCATAGCATCAATAATTTATAAGAAAGATGGCAAACAACTCTTTAGAATATCTAATTTCGCCATAAGAATAACTGAAGATTTTTAAACTGCTTTGGTTCTAAGTGATTTAATAGTTATACAGCTTTTCCAATACAGGTCCCAAAGGAGAACCAGGGCAAAAAGGTAACACTGAATGCTTTTTTCCTTTATTTTGTTTTGTTTGTTCTTTTATAGAAGACACAAAAACTTTGTTGTTGTTGTTTTCATTACTGTTAAGTCTCGAATTAACGCCCTCTATGTGTTCCGGAAATCTTCTCTGCACGTCCACCTTCCGAAAAGAGATTAACCGAAGCCGACCATTGGGTGTCCCTGAAATTCGTGGGCAACGCGACCTCAGCAGCCTCACACGATTTCGTGTAAGAGAGGAGCTTGGGCATTGTACTGAAGTGATTGGCTTGTTCAGTATAATTATCAACGTTATCTACAGTAGTTTTCAATTTAATAACGATAGCAATTCGAATTTACTTTGGTTTTACTTTACCAAAATTTGTATTTGATTAGTGAAATTTTTGCTACCTTCTCAACCATTGCCGGAGAAGCAAAACAAACTGAAAGCAATCGTGATTCGCTTGCACACTTTTTCCTGCGTATGACACCATTTGCTTATTTCAGTTTGCTTTAAATTTTGATTTGTTCTTGCGCTGTTGTGACTGAGTAAAGTAATTACTTCTGTTTTGGTTTTACGACACTCGATTGAAAACTGCTTTATGTGATGATCCTGTAGCATTACCAAAGGAGTCTGAAATGGTTAACTGATGCCTTGTCTTTATGTAGGACCAAGAGGACGAAGAGGACGACCAGGTGAGATCGTAAAACACGGTTCCTTGTAGAATACGTTGAGCTTAAAGGCAAAGGTATCGCGTGATTCGTACACAGAAATGCTTCCGTTCACAGCCAAATGATTCGTGAAAATGTGCCGACTTCCACGATTCGTAAATAGGGCTAGGCTCTAAGGGACTACGGTGGGACCAGTTGCGGATTATATTAGAATTGACCATACGAAGACAAAAAGAGAATTAATAAAACGCATGACTGAACTCTAGGACCCACCAAAATCTCGTGTTGTTGATGACGATCAACCTCGATCCCAGGGTCTTTCTGTTGTTGTTGTTGTTTCTGTTGTTTTTTCATGAGTTGAATAGGAAAGGAAAAGAAAATGAAACGGTGAACCGGCCGCCGATCCCAGGGTACTTTGCCAGCCCCCTCAAATTAAAAAAAGGAAAAGTCACTGAGATCGCGGCTGGTTGCTAATTACCGTCGGATTTCATAGTCTATAAATTGTGAAACTATCACAAAACACAGCAGAGGAGTTTGAAGGTAAATTAAACACCGTACAGGGATGCAAAAGATGACGTTTCAAGCGTTAGGCCTACGTTAGAACTTATTTACCAAAGCTTTTTTTTGCTACGTGCGGGTAGCGCTTCGAATACATGGAACACGGCAAACTTTGTAAAACTGTCAAAAGCCTATTAGTTCGATAAGGGGGTTAGTTTCTAAAGAAACTGTGGTGCTGCGTCGTTTGGAGAGTAGAAATAAATTTTAGCCGGTTTATCAACAGAGTTGATAACTAAAGGTAAATTGGCCGCCGTAAAGAGATTCGAGTGCTGACGTTTCGTGAGAGGGAATCCATCGACGAAAGGCTAACGTTTGAAACGTCAGCACTCGTATCTCTTTACAGTGGCCAATTTATCTTTGGTTGTCAATTCTGTTGATAAACCGAACATTCCTTATTATCAGTTTGACTTTATCGTCTCTCGTCTCAGGTGCTAAAGGTGACAGAGGAGATGCAGGAAAAAATGGAAAAGATGGAGAGAAAGGAGACAGGGGCGAAAAGGGTATAACAATCCGCTTCTATTGTCGTGATGGTGTAACGTAAATCATACATAAAATACGCACCCAAAATATAATGCAGTAAGTCCTTTTTTTTTTGAAACCAAAAGAAATAACTAGGTAGTGGAGAGAATAGCTTTATGTCGTCAAGGTCCACTTTTACTTTGAGGGCTCAAAGATAATACGTTTTTGTGCCGTGTCGGTGAATCACTAATAGTCTTTTTTATAGTTAGGCGTGTGGAGACTGAAAGAGGAAGGGATGGGTGGGGGAGGGATTTTTACGTGATCACTGAAACTTATTTTCCTGGCTTTATGAAACTTACCTGTTACTAAGACTTCCGCTGCCTCTCTTTCAGGTGAGCAAGGAAGGCGTGGACCCCAAGGTAGTGCATCTGAAACAAAACAAACATCAGTCTTATTTAAACGTCTAGATCATCTATCACCAAACATTAACCATTATGCACAGGAAAGCGAATTCTGACGCATGAGTTCAATAAATTAAGGGAAACAATTTGAGTTGAAAAATCAAAACCATTGTAACCGGCAAGGATAAGTGCTACTTTTTTTCTTTTTGAAGTCTTTGCTCTAGTATAAGCGAAGAGAGCCATAGTGTGAAATATTTCGAGTTTGACTTTCAATAGGTATTGCTTCATTCTGTGATTGCTGAAAAGAGGGAAAAAGATCTTGCGCCACTTCCCCAGTCAATAACCAGTAAAACTAAAACCAATCGTAACTTGCTCACACTCTTGTTTACCGCGGTTGATGTCCTTTACTTGTTTTTGGTTCAAATTCCGATGGATTCATTGCCTTGTCAGCGTTTGTTGTCATTTTTAAGTTAGATTGATTGCTTGAAACTTTATTTTCACTCCAATTGGAGAGTAGTTGAAAGCTTATATCTTCGAGTAGAAACTACACTCTTTTGAAAACCGCTGTAAACTTCTAATTTGTTCTTTTCACAGGTATACCAGGCACTATGATTGGCGTAAGTAATATTATCTTTGCCGTTTATTTTTCCAAGACTGAAACTAGACTTCAGCCAGTGTACTATGTGATAGGGGACTATTGATGTCTAATACCTGGTCAATATTCTTTTATTGCATTTCAGTTCACAGATTCGGCTCATATTTTTGGGGTTGGCGAACACATCATTCCCACAGGTAGAACAAAATGTTAGTGTTGTTTTTCTTGGTTTATTTTTTATGTTATTTTATGACGTTCAATTTTTTTGGCCTTAAGAACTTAAATAACAAAGCAGTTTTGTTCGACAAGTTTTCGACTTTTTTGAGGCCTCTTTTAGATTTCTTTTAACAACGACCAAGGCTGTGAGTTAATGCAATTTTCTAAACGTAGACAATGAACCACGTGCAAAGCAATGACCTCTGAAGCCCTTTCCATTTAGCCAAAGTTTTCGGTTGGAAATTCGGTAAACTCTAACTGTCGAATGGCAAGGCTTTATCCATTCGTTTTAAACTTGGAATCTCAAAGGTAGACGCAAGAGGATAACAAAGTAGATATGGAGATTTTCCGCAAATGGAACGGTAATTTCTGTTCCAACCGGCTGGAACAGGAAAAGTGAAGTACTTTCAAAGTTATTCCATTTGTTCCGGAAAATTTCCGTTTGATCCGCGCCCGCCATTTGCAATTCAATCAGTTTAACCGCCGAATTTTGCTAAATGGAGAGGGTCCCTGGTATGAAATCCGTGCAAATAATAAGGGAGAACTTCATTGTGTCATCGCATATAAACCACGTGATCGTTTGGTCTGGCCTCACCTTGGCCCCATAAAGTGGAACCTCTGGTGACTGCATGCCTCTCGTGAACAATGTCCTCTGACAGGAGATGCCACATGTAAAAATTCAGTTAAGCTTAGAAGCAGTGTTCAAGATTGTCGGCTTTGTTGATTCCTTTGTCATTTTTTCTTGCTTCCAATTGAGAAAAAAGAAACATCTTCCTGACACACTTGCGACATGTAAACGATATAATGACATACTGTAAACAAAAGCCACCGTAAAGAGATTCGAATGAGCGTTAGCCCTGCTTCAGAGCCAATCGATTCGCGAATCGAAGTACTTTCCTGTGGTGTTATTCACTTTTCAATGTTCCTCAAGTGAAATTTAATGGAAACGTTAATAGGTTTTGACCTGTTTCTTTCTCCCACAGTTCACCGCATCACCAACTGGAGGCTTGGCCACATAACCGGAAGTATCAAGTTCGTAAGCAACAGTTTCCTGGTGATTGGTACAACGGGTTACTACTTCGTATACAGCCAACTGTTCTATTACGCAGGGGACACGCTTTTCATGGGACACTACACGTACATCAATGAGGACCCGGTCATGCGCAGTATCAGCAGTGTGGTTAACGAGACGAAGAAATACAACACAAATTACCAAGGAGCTGTGTTCTTGCTCAGAAAAGGTGACAAAATATCCGTGCGGATTCCGTTCACAAAGTCCTACTATATGCACAGGGACACCAGCTATTTTGGCGTCTTCCTCATCTGCCCTGTGGCAGCGCACACCACTGAATCAACCACCCCTGGTCCGAATCCCCAGTAAAACCAAGCGAATGGATGGTTTTCTTTTAAAGGGGAAGTGTCACGTCATCACATGAATTTGGTGTTATATCAATAACTCGAAACATTTTTTTTCTTTTACCAACCGAAACCTAAGCGTATTGTTCTTTTTTTTTTTTGGTAAACAAGAGGGTATACCCCTTCATCCTCTTTTGTTGTAAATTATCACCCCAGTGTACTAAGACTATCGAGGAGTGTGTCTGGCTTCAGTTGTACTGGGCTAGAATGGACTGCAACTTTAAAAAAAGGGTAGGCTAACATTTTAGATGTTCTTGCGTATTCGTTTCCAAAAAGCACAAGAGCAGGTCATGAGTTGTTCCTTTCAAGAATTCAGTTGATTTCTTTTTCTTGATTTTCTAAAATTATTTTGCAACTAAATGAAGGTATTGTCGCAAGCGATACTTCCTCTTTTAGCCTGTGCCACAGCTTCCGAGTTAGACGCGTGCGTTTGTTCGTGATACGCTTCCAGCTTTCGCGGACGTGGGTAAAATGTAAAGCGCAATAATTTTCAAGAAACAGATGCTAGCAGTGGTGCCGTTTCCTTTTGAAACCGCTATGTAGTTTTCACGAGTTTAACACGGGGTTCCTTTATCTCTTAAGCTTATTTTTTCCCTTTAAACTTCGCTCCCACGAACTTTAACATCTCAGTTTCACCGCAGAGGTGTTAATTTCTTTATGAAGTCACTACTTGAAGTTCATAACCGAAAAAAATCAGTTCTTGGGGCTATTATATAGTTCCGTCACATTCAGAATGTGTACACCTTTTTTCTTTTGCCAGTTGCTTTGCATATGAAATGCAGTCGTCATATTCCGTGCTTTAGATGTATGTATAAATGTTATAACTAGCAATAAAGTCTGAAAAATGAAGATTTTTGTAGCTATGAACATGTAAGGCAGACGCCGTCACACGTCGTCTGCGTGCCTTACTAAAATCCCGGGGTTTTTTTTAATCGAGTGCTAGACAAAACGATAAAGAGCTGTAAATTGTAGTTTTATACACATGTCCCAAACAAGAGCTATTTTAAAATCTGCGCTTACTTTGCCAGAGCTGAGTAAAATTCGACTGGCAGTTCAAAATTGTTTAACCTAACGGTAAAGTTTAGTTAAGCTAAAGATTAAATTAAAATAGCATCTTTTACAATATTTTTTCAGTTTCTATGTAGTGCTTCTCATGTCAGAAGTTAAATTCATTCCGTTTTATGGAGTCACCAGATAGGTAATCATAGATTACAGAGACTGGATTAAAACAAATAGTCTTTACTTCATTTGTTTTTGCCAAATGTTGTACTTGCTTGTAAATTAAATATTGGTTGCTCTCACACAATTATAGTGAACATTGTAAAAACTCATCTGTAAATAAACATTAGATGTTTCAAATCAAACAGTGTTATTGCTTGAAAGGACACCAAAGGTTGCATCATACATCACCCTCCAGTGACTTTAACACCCTCTCCACCAAGGGGACAGCCACAAAGTTTCAATTAACATTGAACCTGCATAATATGCTTAAGGTATCCCTTATTCAAGGTTACAAATGCTATAATTGTCTTTGGCTGCTTTTCCCTGGGGGGGGGGGGGGGGGGGGGAGGGGGGAATATTCAATACATTTTAAAATGGCAGGACTGTCAACTCTCCCGAACCGTATCTCCCAGTCTCCAGATTTATGTCTGTTATCTCCAGATTTTGAGCGGTATCTTTTGGTCTCCAGATTTATGTCTGTAATCTCCCGGATCATTAAAGAAGTTTGCTATTTTGTCGTAGACTCAACTCTCTGACAAGAAAATCTGAATGTTTAGCGTTGTTTCTGGTATTGTGTAATGTATGAATGTATGTCCCGCCCCCGCCCCCCCCCCCCCCTCCCCCCCACTGAACCCGTGAATTTGGCCTTAATGTGACGCGTCTGTAAGGCGCTTTGCCGGGGAAGTCTTGTTGTCCATATTTGAAAACGTGCGAGGTTGACAGCCCTGCATATGGGGAAGCTCCCCACGGTCCTTGCAAAATTCAAAATGATGTGAAGGGACATGCCTGGTACATGCTGCGAAATACCCCATGAACTGTGGAATGCAATGTATTGTGACATGACACGGTTGAATGTCTTCAATACACTTTTCCCAGATCAAATTTGGATGTGTCACATTACAAAATACTCCATGATTGATGGAATGTACAAGGAGTCTTTGCCGCCTGCCATTTTGAATCTCACAATGACCCTGGGAGTGAGATTGAAAACCCAAAACGTTATGTTGCTTAAGCCTCCTATGCAGACGCGTTTTGGACTCGTCACGCATTCCTCTGCCACGCATGGGAGGAATGCGTGACGAGTCCAAAGAGCGTCCATGTAGGAGGACTTGGGTGTGCAAATAATTAACTAATTGCTGTTCAATTAATTAATGGCTGTAATTTTATGATATATGAAGGTCATTCCTGGTTCCTTCACTTCTACATCATATTATCTTTTTTTTCCTTTTTCTTTCCGTTTTAATCAGTTTCTATCACGAGCTGAATTGAGCAGGATGGTGCCATTATAATTTTCGCATAATTTACATGAAGTTCATTAGCATAGTAGGAATGACACGTTGCATATTAAAATGACGTTTATAACTGGCTTGAGACTATTGAGAAATAAATACATTTTGTCACACCAACGTCGCGAAAGAAACGACTAGTATTAATATTGAATTTGCGACTTTTGTGGCAAGTTAAGAATTTATTCATCACAAGTAGCAGCACGCGTCACGCTTGAGTGCGGTAAAAAGCGACACGAAAGCACATTTTTCATACCTTATTTCCCTGGCAAAATTGTTGGGATTTATAGCGCTAATTTTCGGAAAAATACTCGTAAGTTCCTGAAGATCGAAGAACAGATTTTGGTAGATCTTATTACAAAGCGATGAAAAAGTCTAGTCGACTATAACACTCACTGGTTGCGGTTCGAAGGGGGGCAAGGTAGCAGGCCAATAAATTCAATTCGTATATAAAGAGTTCAAGTAAAAGCGTATTATGTTGTCTATCAATGGTATTATAGTAGAGTTTGTAGCAGGGCAAAGCTTGCACGGTTAAAGAGCAGGCTTTCTTGCGCTACCTACCTTTATCTCACCGTTTAAACGAAGAAATATAACGACAGATTCTTAAGCCCTTACTCATTGTGTTGGAATGTGCTCTCAGTTATGTGGCAATACTTACTTCTAAATCCCTACTTAGTTCATACCATGCCTTACCTCGAACACCTTAAAGGTTTCATCCATTCCTTGAAAAGAAATTGAACAACTAACTCTTTTCAACTTGCTTTTGCCACTCAGCATTCTGATCTGCTGACGGAGCACATTTTTTTGACGCGATGTAAGACCCATGTAAGACACATGGGTGGGGGAATCCCCAGATCAATTCATACCTATTTGTCACGTGCTGCAGAATATTTCATCAGATCATCAGATTTACATTATTTTGGAAATACAATTTTATTTTATATTATTAATTTAGCTTGGGATTTGTTACAATTTGTACAGACTATGTGAATCGACAAAGAAGAAGTCTATCTTTTTATTCTGTTCCAGGTGGCCTTCTTATTTTGCTTTCTCTTTAATAAGGTCTAAACTTACCTTCGTAACCTTCAATACAGCCAATCAGTTCATTTAAAATTTTATGGACCGTCGATAGTCGTATTTAAAACCTCTTTGAAAAGACCCAATTTTAAAATACATGCTCTCTCCACCATTCTCGTACTATTGTCATGGTGCTAGATGGCGCAATTTTGTAATTATCTTTGGTGATCATTTTCTTAATTCTCATAACCTGTATATTTGATTAAGTAGTGGTATTGTAAGGAGAAATAAGATGCTGGTCACTTAGTGTGGGTGGGTCCATATCGATACCAAATACTCGATATCATATCGGCTGTTTCGATCCTTTTCGATACTGTTCACGTGACCGAACACTTGAATATTTGAAGGCTGTTTTACTGCCGAAAATCAATATTTTTCC
The DNA here is from genome assembly GCF_977016875.1 of Pavona decussata. Lineage (NCBI taxonomy): Eukaryota > Metazoa > Cnidaria > Anthozoa > Scleractinia > Agariciidae > Pavona > Pavona decussata. Next base: position 6,138,955 of record NW_028145860.1, on the reverse strand, counting down.
GTTTGTGTATGTCCCAAGTAAAAGTGACGATAAAGGCTTATACTAGACACACGTCAGTATTTTCTATCCCAGCAAACAGCGCTTACCAAAAGCAGTACTCCTGGCCAGTATTAGCTGCAGTTAAAGGAACATAATGTATCTATTAACCTGAGCACAGGCCAACTGATAGGTTCAATGTGCCTTGAGCTGTTTTGTTCTGAATAGGCTATGTCTTGCTGACTAGAGCTTTCTAGTTCTTGTTATATATCCAATGTTTTCTTGTTTCCGCCCTTTTTATTGCTGGGTTAAGGATCAGTCTTACGGTCTATAACTTATTGTCCCAAGTATTTTACTGATCCAAGTCAGCAATAGATCCGGCATATTTCAACGTCTTGTCGCTGTACTGTGGTCTTGACAAATTCAGAGTTTCTAGACCGATTCTAGTTCGAGCTGGGTTCTGCCTTGGCTACAGTCGGTCTGAAATAGCCATTGCGGATTTTGTGATCTGATGTTTTGTGTGTGCGTTTTCGTCTGCATTAAGAATGGGGGAGGGGGGAGTAGAGAGTAGGAGAAGGGAACTGGCGGATGGAATATCGGGAGATATTTTGTTCAAATTAAGAAAGCTTTTCAAGCTTTGGGTGCATCCAACCCCTTCCCCCCCCCCCCCCCCCCCCATTCCTCCCTTCCACCTGGTAAAGTTAGTTGGGGAGGAGGGGGCTGTTATCTTTATTCTAAGACAAATATGTGGCAGTGAAATTGAGCCTAACTGGTTAAATCTACGGATTACATATTTAATTTACATAAGAGTGCGTTGATTGGCTCTTTCAACTTCCTTATTTTGTATCAGGTTTCACTTTCGAGCCGTAATTCCTTACATGCCTTATCAATTGTTCGTACTCAACTAACTGTGTACGGTAGGCGCTCAGGATATGTTGCTAAGAGAGAAAGAGGGAGATTTTGAGGGTTAGTTTAAAATCCTTTAAACCCGTTGATGATAACTGTACTTTCCATACATTACCGGCAAAACATGTGTTTCACTACCTGAGTAGGAGTGCTAGATATCAGATTCCATTCTGACAGAGGAAGTCGGCCTCGTGCCGTTTGGATTTCAACAATTGATGACCGGATGAGCCATAACTACAGGAGAATTTAGGTGAGTGTTCCGTGATATAATTAACTTACAATTAAAGAAACTGAAGAAATATACAAATGCTCACTAATATCAATAGATTTTCCTTGAAGCACGTTATTGGGAGTGATTCGTTTGTCGGTTCCGGGTCAGAGCCCAGTTACGACGCACAAAGTAAGCTGTTCGATCCGTTTCGTTTTATACCATCTTCATTTCTCGTCTATTTGACAGCTAAAGTATTGAAGAGTTCTTTTTTAAGAAGGAGTAATGTGGGAGTCGACCAACTCGCAAAAACATTAGTTTCTTCAAATTATAGTTGGATCCCTAGATTCAGCAAATTACCGACTCTGGCACTCTTAGGTGACAAGGGAGTACAACTCAAACAGTGCCTCTTCGATTCGTTCAACAGCGATATCGTCAAACTTCTGTTCCACAACAATAAGTTTATGGAGTTGTCATTTTTAAAATTCGTGACCGAGTGGCTTTCTTGCAGACAGCGAACTATGAGTGTAAATGAGCGACAAGATTCTATTCGCTTTCTCGTGATTTAATAAGCTATTTCCTTGATTTTTGCAAACACATAGTCACTCAGTAAGTTTCAGGAGCCCTCTCCCATCACTATGTTGGCTACTGTGGGTGCAATAAGAATATCTTGATCGCGACTTTTTTTTTCAAAAATCCAAAAATCACTGAAATCCAGTCCGGTTCTCCTTTTACGGTCATCCACTACTGCACTTGTCAAAGATTCAAATTTTAGGTGGCATTCATTCTAGTAGCCTAACAGGGTTAGAATGGAGTCGTACTTATTTTTCTCAAAGATTGTCATCCAAGTCAGGGCAACGTTGGTTAGAAAGATAAAAAAATATAAGGGGTATCTAATTTGAAAGGGAAAAATAAGTCCGGTTACAGTTTCCTTCCTTCTAGAGTCTTTTGGGCTCATTCAGCATCCTCATTATCATTAAGGATTAGGTTAACTCAACCAAAACTACTCAGTCGTGAACACACTGTTTGCAGTTCTTAAGCCAACTCTTATTAATACACGTATCAGAATAAAAGAGGCAAATTGAACAGGCTTAATCTACAATGCATTGACGCCGACATAGTCTGTTAACGCTTTTCTCTTTTGCTTTAAAATGCTTTGACACTATGTAAACAAAGGGTGCTTTGCATGATAATATCCCGGCAAAAGAATTCTGAGAAACGGAGCCTAGCAAGTTTCTTTGAAAAGAAACTTCTAAATGAAGTCCGCATCCCCCCAGAAATCACCGTCTCAAGACAGATATGGCGTAAACAGCTTGATCACGTGAACAGAGCAATATGTAGCGACTGACATATCATGATTGTGCTCTATTTAAATGGAATAGTTCACCTTCCTTGAGCTTTAAAGATCGCAACTGGTATCAGTTACAAACAAAAACCAAAACAGAGCGACATGACCAAGGAACGAGATGAAATGTTGAGTCAGCCGGGGAAATTCTGTACATGGATGCTGAACTTGGCTTTTGCTGCCATACTATGCGCTGTCCTGTTTAAGGTGATGATGTTATCACAGGACGTGGAAGATTCAAGAAGAATGCTGAAGGAATTGTCCAGCAATCTTTCAAACATACAAAGAGAGAACGAATATTTAAAAAAACAGCTCAAGAATACCAAGCTGAAGGTGGAAAATAACGTGCGAAAGTTTTCGAAGGCGCAAAAGGTGATCGAGACTTGGAATGCTTTCAAACGGCTTCAGAATCTTAATAGACCTTGAGCAAAATTATTGTGGTTCGTTTGTGGTTCGTAAATGGTTCGTTTAGTTTATAGCTGTCGTTTCTATTAACCTTTATATCCTGTTTGTTTACTCTCTAGGTCTCGGATGTCCGTAAATCGGCAGCCAAGAGGGATGTTAAGACCGCGGAACGTAAGTTCTAGAATTTTGTATGTATCTTCGAGTGAGAATGTTGGTATTAGATGAGTTGACATGCGTGTTAACAACAGTTAAAGCCGGGAACAAATCGCAGTGCTTAGTGACCTCCACTTATAAATAAATTCACCTTTTCATCAATAAGATTCCTCAAGTTGATGTCATTGTCTGTTTTCGTTATCTTTTTGCACACTAAATGTCTATTTAGACCTGTGAACACTTCTCCAAATAGTAGCTACACGATGTACAATTTTCTTTCTTTTCTCCCACGCTAGTGAAGCGTGAAACTCCACTTCCGTGTGAGACTAAACAGCTGAATATCAACAAACGTATTTATCTTACGTGTTAATAGGTCATAAAAAAATCTCAGAACATCACATACTCAATTTATATGTTTTGAGAGCCGGGCTCAAGCACCTAATTGAAGAAGACCACAATAAAATACAATAAAATATGCCTCAGTCGCTGGAATGAGGTACATGCATGTTCAAAATGTCATAGAATTATTTAATACGAAACCGTGCCCATGACTGTCCTCATACATTGCTTAAACTGATTAGACCGAGGTGTTTCCACACATCTATGCATCCATCGGCATTGTTGTAAATTAAAGTGGCTAATCGTCAAAATTTGTTTTTATGTATCATAGATCGTGATTTAATAGTTCGAACCAGATAACAACCACTGTATCCTTCAATTTAAACCTTTTCCACACAAGGGGAAAACCTTGGGTAAAACTGATGCTGCATAACGTTTGTGTCTGTGGATGATATACCGCCCTAAAGTGTAAAAGGTACTGAGCAGTACCCTTCTTATAAGGTGCAAGATATTGCTTACTTTTGATCCTATGGATGAAATTCGTAAGTCTAACATTCGAAGGATACATTTTTAAGTGCACTTTTGAGCCGGATGTCGTTCGTTTTTGCTTTTTGAAAACAGCGTTGTTTGGATCAGTATGCTCGTAGTAATAATCTTGTAACCTTGGATAAACCAACAATGAGAGATTTCAAACTACAGAATACTCTATCGTGAGGATCTTGACCAGTCAAACATTACGATTAAAAATCTACAGTCAGAGGTGTCCACCGGTCACATTCCGCATAAAGATTTCTTTCTCTCACCTTTAGTTTTTCTGAATTGAGAATTTGCCCCTCGAGTGATGACGATAATATATTAAAGGTGACAACATCAGTACTGCATCGAAAAACAAATTCCTTTTACAAATTTTTCAAAAGATTTTAAGCCTTGGCATCAGATAAACAGGTAAGAATTGATGTTTTCACTTTCTGCAAGGACTGTTGTTCTTTGCTACTCATTTAGTACACAAATTAGGCGACGGACAATGGAACTATTTTTAAACATCCCCACTTCCATCCGATGTTACTTTCTTTTCTTTTAGACGGGTTGTTCAATTACAACAGGACACCCAGTTTCAGGATTAAGCGTAGTAAAGATATTTCACGTACGATTTCGCTGAGTTTAAGTCCAGGATCAGTTTGTCTTATTTCGATAACCATAGTTGGGCGTTACAGGTTCGTACATCCCTACTCTAGCAAAGAGCTCTGGTCTTTCATCGTTGATATCTGAATCTCTCACTGTCAAATGCTAAAATAAACCTTCACAGCTACGTAATCATGTACAAAGAAACATTCGCATCAGTGAATATCACTGAATTTATAGTGTGTGAATGAGAGCAATTCTGTGTTACTTTTTATCATACTACAAGTTGTTTCTCACTTCCGAATCTGCCCTGCCCGGCTGAATGAAGTCTTGAACTATGAGTACTCAACAGTAGCACTGAGCAGTAGTTATCTATTATGCTGAACAGAGAGTTCGAACTTTTAAGTCTTTTCATGAAATCGTTTAATACTTTTAAAAGAAAAGGCAGTTTGTCTTCAGTTATTCTTCACAACAAAATTCAGGTTATAATTTAAACAACTTTTCGTTCGTGTTACACTTTGGTGCTAATGGCAAAAGTGTTAAACTATTCTAATCATTCAAGTATGGGCACGGTACCACCCTCCTCCACCCCTCACTCTAGAAATGATTACACCGGGCCAGGGAGTAATAATAACAGCAGTACAAAGAACTAAAAAAAGGTGACGGCAGTTTGAATTAGCCTCCCGCGCAGTCGTTTTTAGGGGACTCGTATTACCTCCTCCCCTAAAAAAAAGCGTGGGAGGCTACAGTGAATCTAATTTGAGTATTACCGGCTACTTGATATGGGTGAAAAGCATCTTTTTATTTACTTTGATAAGCTTAAAATCAGTTGGTCTGTTGCCAGCTTTGATCGGCAGGCACGTTTGGTTCTCACTGGCTTCACGTTTCACTGAAAAATTCCGTCAAAGACAATGCAAATGGCGGAAACGTATTTTCTTGGTAGGTGGTTAGGATTCAGTTCTTACGGAAGGAAGGAAATGATAACTTGATTATTGAATTATTTAATTCAAAATTAGAAAATAACCGGCCGTGACTGCGAAAACAGTTAAAGGTTGGTAAACATCCTGTTTCGATAACACAGATTGCCATGATCACTTTTCAGACTTTTCACGAATTTGTGACTAATCAAAAAGGTTTTCGGTATCGTTGAGATCTCCTTTGAGATAGAAAAATGCTAAAAATTTTCGTTTGAGCTCCTAACGAAGTGTCATAAACTTTAACTGAAGGGTGATTTTTGAACTGAATATGGGGTTTTAAAAGCTTCGAGGCCTTTCTGCTCGTGACGACGGGAGATTACAAACGGGAATACGGTAAACTTAACACTGAGTAGACGTTGTGGGTGTGAACACGATATCAGTTTAAGGCAGCATAAGAGCTTTTTCTCTGGAATGGGGAAAAACGTAAAACCTGAACATTTTATACCAGCTTTAATATCATAAGTGCAATGTTCTATCCCGGCTCGAAAACTGCGCTGGAAATAAGCGTGTTTATATGAGAAAGTGGTCGTTTGCTGTTTGGTGTGCATGCCTGTGTAGTAATTTAGTAATCCACACAGCCATAAATGTCAATGGTGATCGAATTGTACCCGACGAAATCACGTGAGCTGCCCATAGAGAATGAAATGAATCAATTTAAAGGAATCTGTTTTCAGGTTTATCATTTTAAACTTTTGTGGCGGTTTTTCACAATTGTTTTGTGCAACTTTTACCGCAAAACTGGCAGAAAAATAAATTTTACGAATGGCTCACGGACCTTGTTATTTTTGTCTTGCCTGACTACATTCCGCTTAACCAGGGTGTTTCGACATTTGCCGAAGCGCAACATTTTTCCAGGAAAGTAGGGAATTCTTCTTTGTCATAATTTGGTGATTATTAAGTATAAATGCGTCCAATGTCTTAGCTGAAGAGTAAGCTAAACGCCTGAGACTTATTAATTGTTCAGCAATTCAATTCAATTCAATTTTATTTTTCACACGTACAACGAGATTCAATACAATACATAAAAAACAATAAACGTTTATATTACAAAGGAGGATTAAAAAGAATTAGGATAAATTTGTTTGGTTTAGTGTGAGCAGCGCCCAAGGGAGCATGCTGCTTTCGAGTTGGGCACTGCTTACGAAGGAAGAGAAAATTATTTCGGTGGAAGAGAAAATTATTTGAAAAGCGGTTTGAAAAAGAAAAAGAGCGTGTTTAGCGAACGGATGACGGTGAAGAACTCTACATTACTTTTGGTTTATAAGCAAATTTTTCCTGTATTTGGTTTTAAACGACGAAGCGGAGACTGATTGCTTAATGTTACAGTCTATTGTTTCCCATATTTTTGATGCTGCGAATTGAAAAGTGTGTTTACCGTAGTTAGTACGTATTTTTGGTCTGCTAAAATTTTGTTGAGATGAAAATCGGGTATTGTACGAGTGCCGAGAGGATGCTGTGGAAATAGAGTTTGCAAAAACAGGACATATTTGATCATTTATTATTTTGAACGTGAAAATGGCAACCTTGAGCAAAAACTTCTGTTGCAATTTACGAAATAAATTGTATGGTTTGTTACATGGGTAATCAGTCGTCAATGCTTTGTGCAAATGTGATAGTCACCGGCGCCATTTCCGAGTTGCTGTGGACCTCATTATGAAAGCGAGGCTAAGTGCAAAGTTTTTCATATGAAAAATAGTTTTGTTTGCATGTGAATTTAGAACCATTATGAATTGAGACCGTTCGGTTTTTCACAGTGGATATACATTTTACTTGACTACGGAGCCATCTTCATAGTTTGTCCAAACAATTATGAGAGTATTGTATAAAAGCTGCCCCAACTAAACTATAAAAATGTAGGCAACTGAATGGTACTGATAATCAACACGTTTGGTTTTATAGTAGCAAATCCGATCAGGGTTTTATTATGAGTTATAGATTTTGACGGGTCATCGGTGAATTATAGCGAAATTAAATCATTTCGAAATCTTTCCGAAGTTTTCAGCCTTCAACTCAAAGTATTCCACGTGTCCACTGTTTACAACCGGCCGACTAAGTTGATCGTACGTATTGTGCTTTGTTAAAAAGAGTTTCGGTTAGGCTTTCGTATCATCTTACCTTAAAAACTCTCCTTTGTTCCGCCACCGCTATGCATCGAAAATCCGATCAAAGAAACAGGTTTTGGAACGTTTTTCGAACACAACATCACGGAACAGCTTGAAAGAAAACCTACGAGCTGCACACAACGCCTGTGGTACAGCTGTGGCGGTTTTGGCGCGAAAGTGTTTTCCCATTTGATTGGCTAATGCCAGAAGTAAGAAGGACACGCAAACTCGTATAAAACTCGTTACATTTTTGGAAAACTTCGGAGTAAAACCGAAGAGTTTGGTTGGTCAAAATAAAATAATAATCGCAGATGTTAATTTTTTAGTAACGTAATAACTATTAGTCGGATTCCGACCAGAATAATTCGTATTGAAATGGAAACTTTCGAATGAAGGTGAAACAAAGCAGCAAATGAAACGAACATTTTCTTATGCATTTCTTTACCCCTCCCCCAGTCGATACATAGAAAAAGGGTCCTCTGTGACTGTCACAGAGTTAGTTGTCTTTTTTAAGTAATACTCTTTGTTATTTTATATTTAATTTTGCAGATGAGGCACAGACGAAACGCAAGTGCCGTAGAAATCGAATACACTCTTGCTTGGAAACATATTTTAAAGGTGCGGAATTCAGGTGGATTTGTGTGTTTTTCACCAGTAACTCGTGGGTCTCTTTCCTGGAAACTCTATGGATGTACATTGTTGATCTTGCAATTCTATTTTAATCGGAAAAAGGTAGATCTGATACATAATGAACGCGCATTCTTCTTTCAAGAAATCAAACAAACGTAAAACTGAACATCTTATGGGAATTCTACAGTTCCCCGCTTCCCGGAATAGCCAACGCATATATTATTTAACCCAAACTGTTTGAATTCTGTCTTGTGAGATGAAAGATGAAAATCACATTTTTGCCATATTTGGCGGCACAGTTACGCCCAGTTTAGAAGTTATTTTATTGGCTTCTTCGGGAAACTCATTGCAGACCATTGCAGCCTGTCAACTAAAATATAGAAACTGCGGATGTCATCTTTTCTCTGCTATCACACGAACAGAGGAACTCGTGTTGTAGGACATCTCTTTTCTCCTCTGCCGTAATCTGTCATGTCAGACTCCAACAACACTGGAAGTTTCCTTCTTATATTGCATACTTCTCCACGAATTCCCATATTAACTTTTTTTCGTTTTTGCTTACCGGCCTTTTTACTAACTATTTGCTTATTTATTTTCTTTCGTATTGTTCTGTTTTCTTGCAGAAAATCCGCTTAACTGTTCTACGATAAGGCACTGTGTGCCACCGCCGGAGCGTAAAAAAGGTACTTTCAATTAGATTACGAGCTTGTAATTTCTCTCACATGATGCTTAACAACAACAACAACAATACTTTATTTACCCACGCTACATCTAGGAGTGATAAAAACTCGTTAAAACATGTGCGTGAAACGAAAAGCATCAAAAAGAAAAGAAATAATTTGAAAATTACTGAAATGCTTGCAAATCAACTATCAACTCATGGAAAAAGAGAGTGAATAATCAAATTTTCCTGTCTGTGCTCTGTACACTTTGGCCACCGCCTCTGTTTTACACGCTTCGAGCTTCCTTTTTATATATCATGCCTTTCCAGAATTCGAAGGTACAGTATCTTTAGAAATTTAGTCAATCATATTGCCATTATTTTGGGAACATGCCCGATTACGTCCAAATTGGTCGGTCAAGTTGCAATTGCAACCTGGGTCACCCAATGCAACTTGGGTCGTACAATTCTGTCTGTAATCATACTCGTGATTTTAAAACAAATAGGATTTTGTTAATCACTCGTATGATTACAGACCACTCCACACAGTCATATTATACTATTATTTATTGGGCTTTGTTTCATACACTTAAATTACACTTACACCTGAATAACACTCCAATCGTATTCAGATCAATAACCATCACTTATCGACGTGGCTCTAGTAAAACATATCCCCTTACATAATTCTTTAGACAAACGTTTATGTACGTTCCGTGTGATTTCTATATTAGATCTTATCCAAGTCCATCAACTAAAAGCTGGCGGCATTATTAAAGAATTGAACAAGAAAACAGGTTTGACTTACTAAGTCAATTTAGTCTTGTTTCTTTTTATATTCAACTTTAATAAATCTATTGGAAATCCTCAGAGATGGGTTTTAGTTGACAAATAAAATCTCCTCCCTAGGACACTTTCAAGGGAGGCCTACTGAGGCCTTAAGGCTGGTTTTCACTAGGACATAAGCATAAAAAGAAGCAGAAGCTCAAACGCCGCTAAAGTATTTTTAACTTTTAAGGAAACCTCCATTCTGACAACAAATTGACATTAAATTGTTAAAAATATGTCCAAATTCTTAATTTTATTATGAAAAGTGGTAAGACAATTCAAGTGTGCTAAAAATTGGAAACGATTATCGCTTATTTTCGTTTCTAAATTTCCCGGGGGCCACCATTTAGGATTTATGACGTCATTTGGTTGCCGCTATTATCAGAAAGCAGAAGTTCTTTTGTGTGAAACAAATTGGTAAAGGTATGACGTCATAGGATCCAAAATGGCGGCCCCCAGGAAATATAACAGCGAAAATGGGCAATAATCAAATACTGTTTTGTCCGACACGGAAATATTATTTCCATGTTTTCCAACGAAATTAGAAATTAGATTGTGTTATCAACAATTTGACGTTAATTTATTTCCCCAACACTGACAGTTTCAATGGGCGTCAAAAAACTGTCAGAGGTGATGTCAAGGCGCTACCGACACCTTTGATAAAAAATTCTTCCTAAAATTAACCACCTCAAATACTTAATTTTAAGTGCATGTCAAATTGTACTTTTGTTTTCCAGGGTTGTTGACTGTTGTATGGCGAGGATATTTTCCCAACACCGGCAATATTGTATTATGGGATACAAAACGGATCAAAATTCTCCGAGGTGGTATTTACTTTGTTTACTGCAGCCTAAGGGTAGGATCAGAGTACGTCGAGGAAGTTTCTATCTCCACCAACCATAGCAGGAACGGCGAAAAAACTTTATTTTCAACGAAGATTAACAATACCAATGCAATTCATGAGGTGAAATTATATGGACAAGACGAAATTCTTAACGGGACTGATTTATACTTGCAGGTGAAACCTAGGCGTGATGTTTTTATTCCAGAGAACATGACTGGGCTACGCAGCCTGTTTCCTGATTATTCAGTAGATAATTCAATGGAATACAACAACTTTGGAGCGTTTTTGGTCAGCTGAAGCGACCTCTCAAATCCCCCTGATACTTAGGCTTTCTGTTTTCGTTCATAAGATATGACACGACTACTGACGTCACCGAACAACTTGTCGACTTCTTGAATTTACTTTGCTTGCGCTCGCCTTTTTGAGAACGCTCGGGGACAAGGTAGGCAAATGGTAAATTGAATCATAATTTGACCATAATTGACCGAGCGGTCGATCAAATCGATCAAGACTACATCAAAACCGTTTGTGGTTATCAAACTTTGTAAGCTGAATTTATTAGTAGCAAAACCGTTCGTTTTCCTTATCCGGATTGATTGGGTTTTTTCAGTCTTCTGGACGCTCACTAACTCAGTTTAGGCGTCTAAACCTTTTACTGACTACTGTTTAAAAATTGAGACGACACTTTGTCTTGATGGTACGTAAGCTTAGGCAAGGGGCTTGCAACTGTCTCTTGTCTGCTTCTAAGAAGGATTTGTAACCAAAACGTGATACAGTCGCATTGAACTCATGAGCTTGGGTCTTTTTTACTCTCCTTGAGAGATATAGACTTCGTACACACGCATGCGCTTTCGTCTGAAAACAGAAACGTTTCCTGGCTGTCTCATAACCCGCCGCCATGAATACGCTTATTAAACGAAAACTTTTTGATACGCGCTCCAAAATGGAATCTTTTGAAAATATACCCACGAAAAACGCCAGTTATGTTTGCCAAAATTAGGAAAACCAGTGGTCGTATGATTTGTTCCAGGCGTGCGCAAAGTCAAGGTTTGAATTTCAATCTCGTCATTTACGTTTGGACAAGAGACACAGACTGAAAAAGATCTTGTCGACTTTTGTTCCCGTTTCGATTAAAGCGCAACTTTTGAAAAGTTATTCATGTTGTCCTGAGGACGTTAGTTTCGATTGGCTGTTGAACAGTCAGGTTGTCCTTGTTTTGAGCCTGATTAGTTAAATAATTGGTCAAAAGAACTCTTGAAAAAGAGTTTTTACCAATACAGTGGAACCTCGATTTAACGAACCTCTATTTAACGAAGTCCTCGATATAACGAACGCTATTCTATGTCCAGGCCAAAGTTACAGTAAAATGTATGGAATAGAACCTCGATATAACGAACCTCGATATAACGAATTCTTCGATATAACGAACATAATCCGGAAGCCCAAACGTAAAATCTACCTCGATCTAACGAATTACAATGTCAACACGCGACAGAAGATTAACGCTGAACAGATCAACAGGCAAAAAATCCTTTTTATCCCTATGATAAAGAGACAGCTACTTTTCAGTCAACGGCTTATTATATCTCATAGACATTGGCACTATAGTATTTCGACATCAGCATTGAATTCCGTGACAGACGTCACCTGTGTTACAAATCAATCATTAACTATGATCTCGATATAACGAACATTTTGGTCGTTTCCCCTCAAGTTCGTTATATCGAGGTTTTCGATATAACGAACCCTCGATTTAACGAACAAATTTGGCCGGTCCCCAGCGACTTCGTTAAATCGAGGTTCCACTGTAACTGTAAACGTGTTTTATAGTTTAGCTAGTGAGAAACAAAACATGGCCAAAAGTGACTTGGTTATTGCGCGTTTACGTTTTATAGTCTGTTTCTGATTGGTCTAGTTTGTATGATCTAACTGGCCAGTTCTGCTCCCTAACCGTTGAAGCACATCACCAATTTCTATCACTGTGATCTATCACCAAACTCTGTAAACCAATTCGATAAAAAAGCACTTGACGATACTGATTACAATGTTCAGTTGAATAATACACTGCTGGCAAACGAATAATCCTGGGAAATGGATTAAATTAACTTAAATCTTTTAACCAAATGACTTTATTCTAGCATATAGACCTGTCAATCAAAGACTGTTAAGGTTTGTTGTAATATTGACAAAGAATTCCACCGTTCGGATCAAGATGGCGGCCGTTCATTTTACCCACAATACCCTGCGAGCCTAACATAGCCAGTAGGCACATGAAAAGCCACAAATTTTGGGAAATTCGTCCCTGTACTAACAACATTGTATGTGCAAGGTTTGAAGTTTTTAGAATTTTTCCGGCTGTGCATTGTTGTGAGCGTTTCAGTTTAGGATTATCGTACGCTGAGAATTATGGGAAAGTGTACAAGTTGCCATCTTATTCGGTACGGTGGATCATTCTGATAGGACTTCTGGTTTCATTCCAGAAAAATTTTACTTCACCGGGCTTGGAATGGATTACACCCTAAGCGTTTTTGTCTTTTTTAAAACCAATTTGTCTGTTTCGGTTCACTGATACATTTTGTTTCTCCAGGTGTCCGTTTCTCCCGAACTCCTGAAGAGTCTTCGGGCTCGAAAAGTATTTTTCTAGTCCGTTTTCTGTCGATTGTTGGTAGTTCTTAGAGCAAACTAGTCCAATGTGTTTCTTAATCTTGTAATGTTTTCAAAGTTTTAGCTTTCAAAATCGAATTTGCGGAAATGAACGTTGTCCATTTAGAAGAGTTTTTCCGAGCCCTGAATGTTTTTGGGAGTTGAGGTAAACGCAGATAAATGCACGCCAGTTGTATCAACATTCATTTTCTCTTCACAGTTCTCTGTTCTCTTGTTTTGATACTAGTTAGGAGAATTTGTTTAAACATCAAAATATGTAAACTTTGGTTATCAGTTCCTTTTTTTCATAACTGCCTCTTCTGGTAATATTGTAAGGAAAACATTATTGGGGTTTTTAGGGTTAAGTAAAATCATATTCATTTTCCGATGTTTTTCAGATGTAAAATATGAAGTTGAAACTACAATGTAATTGTTTAACAATATCTTGCCAAAAAAAATGTCAATTTTGAAATCTAGACACATGTAATTTTAATGTAAATAATCCAGTTTGTAAATATTAAGACTAAAAACCTTAACGTGACATCAGGTCATTGTGATAGCAGGACTGAATGATCTGTAAAAATGTTGATGAATAAAGCCTTGTACATTTACTATGCTTTTCTCGGAACAACTATGTGATGTGAGCATCCTGCATGTGATCAATCTAGCCGTTTCCCTTTTGCAAATCGGAACTTAAGCAACGACGACACCAACGTCACTTGAAATATAACTTCATTTTAACCCGTTCACGGAACTTCTACAGAAACGGCGAACTACCCAGGTAGGAGTGGCATTCAAGTAAGGAAAGAGAGTGAAGCGCGTACTGAGCGATTGTTTTTGTTGATTAAACCTATTGTTTTGCGGCATTGTCGTTACCGTCGCCGTCGTCGTTGCTTAAGCTCCTTATTTGACAAGGTGCGCACCACCGACTTGGTTATGAGTTGATATAAGACGTAAGACTCCATTTTATATGTAGCGCAAATAAAATTACGTTATATTTCAAGTGACGTTGGATATGAGATTATAGAGGCGCGTTAACGCTGAGTTAGCTATAATCATCTCCTTTGAAACACGCGCGAATGAAATAATTGTTTTATTAAAAACAATCAAGAAATATTGCTAATTCTTGCTGATTTCACTTTGCAAGAACAACCAGAAGACAATTTAATGGTCTGTTTTTCTCGGGCATGGCATAACGGTTTTTTTTTTTCTTTTTCATAATGGTTTATATACCACGGCCGCTAAGCAAATCAAATCCCTGGAATTCATTGTACAATGACCCAGTTTTTAATATTGTTAATACCAGCGTTTACTCTCTTACGGTACTTTAAAAAAATGATCTATAAAAAATAATGGCTTTTACACCCTCGTTTCACTTCTCCAAGGACCCCAGTACCCTTTCTCACGCGCTGTTTCCGTTGCTTTGGGATCAGCGGGTTTCTTTCCAGGAGGCACAAGATCCTTCATGTAATACTGCACTCTTTCCTGTAAATTCTTCACAACATCCGGGAGCTTCTGGCTGAGGTCTATGTGCTCATTTGGGTCAGCGGTAATATTGTAAAGTGCAACTTTTATATTGTCACCAAATTTCTGTTAATAAATATAACGAAGTAGTAAATAAAAAATTGGGGATCACCTTAGGATCATCCCCATTATTATGTCCCCCAGTGTGGAGAAAGGGATAATTGAGTGTTGGCTGGTGGAACTCTGTTTGATTATGGGATTTTGGCCCCATGGAAGGGACCAAGGGGTGAAATCTAAACTGCACGTATTTTCAAAGAAAAAAATCACAAGAATCTGAAGGAAACTATGATCCACTGCAGACTAAACACGGACTGCCTTCCCTTCCCCCTTCCTTTCTGCCTGATCTCCTTAATAGAAATCACTTGGTTTCTGACTCTAGAAAGCAAGCACGTCTTCCTTCTATACTTAGAACTACCAGTACATACAATCTTTAGTAAGGATTCCAAAGGCAACCACTTTTCCTCATATATACTTAAATAAATTATTAGAAAGGATGCTTATACACCCTGTATTAAGAGATTCAACTGCAATCCCTTTGATATTAACTTAAATCAGAAAATTGTATCCCTGCATGAATAGCTCAGTGCATTCAAAGATCAAAAGACATCATACAGGGCACCTTGGTATGTCATGAATAGCACTGAGGATTCACAGATGTCCTAAAATATAAATTACAACTAAATTTATTAAGTGCAAACACCAACCTTATCAACAACTTGGTCTGGAAAGCTCTGAGATAACTCTGGTGGTTTGTACCATGTTAGATTGGGTACATTCATCAACAGTTTCATGTCACCAACTCGGATTGCAATTCCCTCATAATCATCAAAATCAGTATACTTGTTTGAGCTTGGAGACATATCAATGTTGTGTAGTATCTCTGTTCTGGGTGATGCAGCACCTTCAGATAAGCTACTCCATATGTTGAAACCATCCAATGGAGGAACAGAGGAGTCTTCCTTGACACCTAAGAACAATAAAGTAAACAGCTTCTAACTAATTAAAACAAATAATAGAGGATCTCAATTGTATTAGAGGCCAATTGCTGGTACCCGATAAAATGACTATCCATTAGCAAGATTTTTTTTTCCTCAACTGCTTCCATGCAGGCACTTCACAGTTCTAATTGTAGAAAAAGATGAAAAATAAATATACCGTGCAATGCACTGCATTGCACACTTAGCACTTCACCGACATCTTAGAGGTCATGGGTTCAAATCCCGCCCTAGCCTGAACTTTTTTCAGGCTTTCTTTTGGCAAAAGTTGCATAAATAACTGCGAGGATCTTTCTTCTATTTAAAGCCTGTCTGTCACAACTCCTTGACCTTACAAAATAATAAAGAAAACCCTGGTTGATGATCTGCACTGGTTAGCAACATGCTGATTTCATAAGAAAGAAGTTAAAAATGTTGATGGCTTGTTCTACAAATTATCAAGGTCTTCATCGTGCATAGGAAAAAATAACTTACTTGAGATAATTAACACTTATAACAAAATGGACATGTGAGGAGGTAATAATTTCTAACTTAAACTGTTTCATACTTTTGCATGTTCTTGATATCAAACTAAGTTTAACTAAGGGTATGCAGATGCCCATCAAGGCTACAAAAATGCTACAAAATAATGTGATGGAACACATAAAGAAATTTTGTTATAAGGATAACAGGAAAAAAGTAAACCATCAAGATTGATTTAACACATAATTTTAGTGAAAAAAAAAAAACAAGAGAAGTTTACCTGCGAGATATAGAAGGGTTGGGTACCAGTCTGTAACATGAAAAAGCTCTTTGCATTTGATCCCAGTCTTCTGCAGCATTTTTCCATGAACAAAGCCCACACCCCTGACCCCTCCCTCCCAGAGGCTGCCTTTGTGTCCACGGAGGGGCCAGTTATACCCACCGGCCTCAGGAATGCCACCATTGTCAGTAGAGACAATCAATAAGGTATTGTCCCATAGACTAAAAGGACAAAAAATACATTGGATCAAGCAAGTAAATTGTAATTTACGCATAGTCACTGTATGTAATTCATAGTCAGGGCTCCTGACATGGTACAAGTCCATCACAAAGTTCCATTCCAGTTGCAGCCACAATCCTGTGCAGCACTACCCTGGGTACCAGAGGTTTTGACTAGAAACCAGAAACCGCGAATGAAAAGCCTCTGGCACCCAGGGTAATAAAACATGGGTGTCTAGAAAACTAATAAAAACCTTAAAAGAAGGCCAGTCTTTGAACCCTCTAAGACCCATGTATAAAAAATATTATTCCTTTTCAAAATCATTTCTTGCAGGTGAATTTTTTCATAATTAAAAATAGTTCAGCCCATCCACAGGGCAACCTGTAATAATTATTATTAATTATTAATAATTTTATAATTATTAATTATTATGTTATGTACAAACACTTGACAAAAATAAACATGTTACCATCAATGTTATGTTATATTGATGCATGCATGTTTGATATTTTCTCCAAATCAACCAATCAGTGTGACAAACAGAAACGAATAAGAGGTGGGCAGGCCAGGCTTGGAGCAGAAAGTGAATTAAAATAATAATTGTTTCAGAATTTACAATATTTTGGCTTTCTGGTTACCCACTTTATTTGCCACAAAATGGAATTGGTGGACCAAAACCTGGGGCACATACTACACCTTCACTATACAGTGGAACCCCACCTTACGACCACCTTGTTATTACGACCACTTTTTTGTGCCCCAAATGAATTGAAATTCCAGTCATTTCCTTAGTTTTACAACCTCGTTAATCCGACCAACCCGTTATTACGACCGCATTTTCCCCGCCCGAAGGTGGTCGTCTTAACAGGGTTCCACTGTATCTGCAACCAATTCACATGTTCAACTGTGGTCAAAGATGACAGAGATTCAGCTGTTTTGACAACCTACCCAGCCTTCTCCATTGCTTGGGTAACATTCCCTATTGCTTCGTCAACAATATCAACCATTGCAGCATAATGTCTTCTTGAAATGTTGTCAATGAATTGGTATTTGTCAACATACTCTTGAGGAGCTTGTGTTGGGCCATGCACATTTTGAAATGGTAGATACAAGAACAAGGGTGTTGAGGCATTATGAGACTGGATGACATTCTGTGCTTGCTGTTGAGAGAAGGCATTGAAAATAAATGATAATTTTAGTTACATGTGAGTAAATTACATTAATTTTTGTACTTACACTTTTTGGCAAATATTCAAAGAGTTTGCACTAGTAACCCAGCATATTAGATTACTTAATACAGCATCACACAACAAGTGTGACAACTTTCTAATCTAAACAATGCAGCTTTCAGGAATTCAACTCAAGTTTAGCTTCAGCTGGTTTCCTCATGATTAACCTAAAAATCTGCAAGTCTTAATTAATTTCTGTTCTTTAATTTGTATAAACACTGAGCAGGTACCAACTCTTACACCTTGTGTTTGAATTTCATATAGATCTGTGGATTGAAAACAATTTTACCTTACACTTACATGCAGCTGAAAAATCTGGACGACTAAGTGGTTCCGCAACTGTCATGAGCACCAGGTAAATTTGATTCCATTTCAAAAAAAAAATAATTCCCATAATTTGAAACTTCAAGTTTTAGTGTCTTTTTCAGAAAATATTGGGCTATCTTTGGAATCTCTGTACATGTTTAAGCTTTTTATTTTTTTATTTTGTAGTAGTCACAAATTACACAGGACCTCTATTGATACAAGCCTGGTGCTGAAAGGGCTTCCCTGCTTAAATAAAGATGACTTGACTTCACTTGAATCACTGGAATATATCTTCTGGAAACTGGCTAGTAAAAAGATGAAAATCTCATGTATTTGATTTGTGAAAAGTTGAACGGGGCTTACGCTTTTGGACCTTTTACTGTAAGCAGTAAACTGAACTAACAAGATGAACATATTAATTAAATTGAAAGGATCAAATTACCTCAGCATACAGCCTGGCTGAATACACTCCACTCTCATCCATGACGGGTTCTTTGTTATCATGCAGATCAATAATGCCATACCTATCATGTTTAAAGTGATCTTCTGCACCAGTGTAAAAGCCATAAAATGAATCAAAGCCACGGTATGTTGGCGTGTAAGGCCATTCAAAAAAACCAAGATGCCATTTTCCAACCATATGCGTTGAATATCCTGACATACAATAATAAAAAACATAAATACATCCCTCTTAAATGCTGGCCACAGACAGCTATATGCTTTAAGAAGTTAAGTATCAGCAATTTTTTAAATCTATCAGTTTATTTCTTGTAATAAAAGCATAGAGTGAGATTCTTTGATTCAGAGTGACAAATACACCATGATGGGCTCGATCCTCATCAAAAGATTACTTAAGATATTTCGCAGCAACATATTCACCACCATGATCTTTTAAAAAGCCATAATAATACTAGTACTGAAGTACTAAAACAGTAAGTAACTTGGAATTCTGAACAATAATAAAACAAGATCAAAATTTAAAACTTCCTTTTTTAGTTTTGTTTTCACTTTTGGATACTCCTATAGTTTTTAAAAGATCAATGTATTCAAACATGCAATCCATTAGGTTAGGCATAACCTGGAAGTGTGCCTAAAAGTTGTGTACTTGAAAGCTAATAATGGAAGTATGTTTATAAAATACAATAATAAGGGACTGGTCATAAAGTACAGGGGGGGGTGGGCTGGAAAAAAAGGGGGGGTGGGTCACTGTTTTCATGCATGTAAAAAGGGGTGGGCTAGCAAAAACCATGCATCATTAAAGGGGTGGGGCACATAATATTTTTGCACATGTTTTGCATCAAATGGTGCCTTTTGCCAGTAAAACTGTGAAATGTATTAACAGTAAAAGCACAAATTATAATTGTGTAGTTTCAGAAAATATCCATCCCCCATCACAGAGGGAATTTATAAAAGGACGCCCTACCGCCAGGAACTTCCAAGTTTCTTTTATACAATCTCTGTAATTTTGTTCTTTCTCTTACCACCATCCCCTCCAGAATCTTGAATTCCCTCCATGGGTGGGGTAAGGATATTTTCTGGAGACTCCGACTGACTGTTACTCAAACTGAGGTGCGTTGTACATTATATCATTGCCAATGCCTTATGTTATCACCTTATAAAATACCATAGTGACTAATAAGTGCATGTGTGCTCCTTCCTCTATCATACTTGTCCTCTAATTTGTCTAGTTTTATGTATAGTCTTACCTTTATTTACTAGGGGTGGGTCATTTCATTTTTTACCTGAAAAATATGGGTGGGCCATGCATTATTCTGCAAAAATATGAGGGTGGGTCACACAAAACTAGCCTTCGTAAAAATGAATTTTTCCAGCCCACCCCCCCCCGGTACTTTATGACCAGTCCCTAAACAGCATACCAGCTTCCTTAAGTTTTTGTGGCAAAGTAATGAAATCGAGTGGCAGCCCATAAGGTTCTTCAGGTCTAATTACTCCATGTTGTAAACCTGATAAGAAAATTGTAAATATATTTTAAAAAATCATGCAAACTAACATATTAATAAATTATGATATACCATCCAAAAAGTGCTAGTGACACATTACTCCTGGTAAGATCATCCAGTCTCCCACGCAACCGTTCTTATCATCGTCACGCAATGCGTGATGAAGGGCTTCGTAGGAGACGTTGCGTGATGTTACCCAGAGAGGCTGCGTAGGAGACTAATCCACAGGGTGGGAGGGTGGTGATAGCAACGACATCATTGCACAGTAGGGTAAGGAAGTCATGTTTTGGAAAAAGTGCATGGAAGGGACGAGAGGATAGTACTATCGTCTTTTCTAATATTTGCATCTACCCTTCTGCACAAACCGTCTTTCCCCAAAACCCCGTACATTAGCCACTGGGTTGAAAAAAGTTTCCATTGTGAACAGACTTGAGAAACATACCTGTGTGTATTGGGTACCTGCCCGATAAAAGAGCACTTCTTGTTGGCGAACAAATCGGTTGCACATAGTAATTGTCCAATATTACTCCTTCAGACGCAAGTTTATCCATGTTTGGAGTGTTAATTTTTGCGCCATGGAATCCAACATCGCTCCAGCCAAAATCATCTATAACGACCAGTAAAATGTGTAATGGTGCACCGTAAACTCGAAGCGAAAATAATACAAACAGAGCGGCGAAAAATGGCAAATAATTGAAGCGCATTTTTCAAGCGTTACAAGGAGAGCCAGTCGTTGTCTTTTTGGATCTCCAGGGACTGGTTGCAAACCACTTTGCTGACGACTTTTTAGAAATCACCGGTTATCCATGTGATAATGCTGCGGTTAAATATTGATTACGGACAATTAAGGCTAACCAATCACCAACGAGAAAAATATCTGGCACAGTGTTTGCCGGCGGTAACCCCTAGCCTGACCTTGCGGATTTTCTTTTGTTGACTACATATACACATAAAATTATTTCTAACAGTGCCCCAGTCTGAGAAAACCATACACTCCATCACTGAGTGATTCTCGGGTGATTTGATCATCCCTGTTTGCAGTCATATCCTGTTCTACTGTGGTCTTAGTGGTTGAGCTCAGAAGTGGCAGGGGACCGTGACATCACAGGTCACCCAATCGTAGGATTTATTTATTAACTAGTCTGACACCTTGGACCCGTTAGGGTGTTGGTCGTGTGGTGACATAAAGCAAAGTAGAATCATATGTCACTCACATGACTGAACACTGTCTTTATTTTCACTTCTACGCATATCGATCGGGGAGATGTTTCTTTTCGCCAGCGCTGTCTATTTCCTCTTGGTCACTTTGCAGATCGTATCTAGTTCTAATCCTCCTCATATAGTCCTGACTGTAATTGACGATCTAGGGTGGAGTGATGTTGGATTTCAAGGATCTGTTATCCATACTCCGAACATAAACAGACTGGCAGCTGAAGGAGTGATACTGGATAATTACTATGTACAGCCTTTATGTACACCAACACGAAGTACCCTTATGACTGGAAGGTATCCCATACACACAGGTGAAGTGATGAGCTGAACTAGTGCCAAAGGTTAATCTTCAGTTTTGAAAATACAACGCTTGCTTGTTCCAGAGAGCTCTCACGCGTACCACGTAGCATCTCTATAAATTTGAGGGTCCGGAAGGAGGGAGTGAAGGGTTACAAATCCCAGTCACAGCCCTCGTTTTGTTCAAATCCAGGGCTTCCAGCTCAAATTATGCCTCAGATCCCATTACCAGTACCCAGCTTTAATGATCACATCCATTTCTCGTCATCAAATCCCATTTCCCCAGTGAAAATAGGGCAATTTCCCATTTTACCCCCTCGGCACCCTCCTATTTGGTTCATCTCGCAACGCTCTAAATCTTATGTCTAAACTGTGGATCGTTACTTGGGTTAAAGAGGGTCTGTTTAGAAGTTCTCAGAGCTCAAAGTTTCAGTTGATTGTACTGAATCGTGTACAAAAACGAGTGAAAAACCGAAAAATGATTTGTTTTCTTCCAGTCCGTCATTGGACACCAGATTTTTGAGTATCCAGATCGAGGCCATCTCAAGAATGTCAAAGAACGTGGAAAGAGTATGGTAGATTAGAGACTAAGAATTAGAGTCGCTGTGCTTATCTTTGCCACTGAAAAAAACGAACATTTCGCAGTGTGTGGGCATGGTATTCCAACTTAGAAGTCTTATTCTGGTCCATCATATCATTATAAGTTGTAATTTGTGTTGCTATATGTAAAGCACTACTGGACACTTCTGCGCAACATGTAACCTTAGAAAAATCAGATTTTTTTTCTTATCTTGTATCATAACTCACTTTTTAGGCTTACAGCACTTTGTGATCGAACCCCCTGAGCCTTATGGGATGCCGCTGAAGTTCAAAACTTTAGCGGAGAAATTAAAAGAGACTGGTAAGAAAAACTTTAAAAACTCAGAATTTTCATCCAGTAGGCTAATAAACCAATCACATTTATTTGTTGCTTTTGACTCCGATGTCGGTACTGACCGATCAGAGCAAAGATGCTTTTCTTTTTAACCAATGGACAGCAAGGGTGGCATTAACCGTACTCCTTACGCGCGTACGTTTTCCCGCGCTTGGCACCTGTTACATTTGTTTACGTGTTTGTCTCACTAATTTTTGGCGGATTTCGCAGGACTTCATTCTCGCGATATCAAAGAAGCTAAAACTTTAGCCCTTTTTTTCCTGTTTTTATCCTCTGGCTCTCCAAATGTAACAGATGTAATGGGTTTGTTTGATTGTTTCTCTTTATTAGGATACGCCACTCATATTGTTGGTAAATGGCATCTTGGATTCTTTGAATGGTCCTACACACCAACTTTTCGCGGCTTTGACTCACATTACGGGTTTTACACGGGATGTGGGGACCATTACACGCATGAGCGCCTCGGGATTTTGGATCTGAGGGATAACACTTTCCCTGTGCGGGACATGAACGGGACGTACTCTGCCAACCTCTTCACAAGGGTGAGAAAAAGCAACTGTATTAACAGGTGGCGTTTTAAAAGGCCAAAACAACTATTTCACCCTTCATGTCCCCACCCCTTTAGTGTCTGGAATACGTGACTCAAATCCTCAGGATGCAGTCCCTTTGAGTATATAGGTCTCTAGCCTGCGTGGCAAACGAAAGGGTGAGGGTCTAGGGAACCTGGGCCGTGCGCAAAGCGAGGGGAGCACGTAAGGGAGAGGGAAAAGCCCCTCGCTTCGCGCGTGCGTCCAATTCCCCACTTCCCCCCTCTTCTAATTCCCCCTCCCCCCACCCTTCATAAGTGCTTACCACGCGGATTAATAATGTCTAGTATAGTAGTCAAGTGTTTTGTTTCTTTTGATGCACAGCAAGCAGAGAAAGTTATCGAAGAGCACGATCCCGCTAAACCCCTTTTCCTGTATTTGCCATTCCAAAATGTTCACTTCCCGGTACAAGCGCCTCAAAACTACATCGACAAATACAGCTTCATCGACAACAAGCTGAGGAGAACTTACGCTGCCATGTTGGACATTGTAGA
The DNA here is from genome assembly GCF_977016875.1 of Pavona decussata. Taxonomy (NCBI): domain Eukaryota; kingdom Metazoa; phylum Cnidaria; class Anthozoa; order Scleractinia; family Agariciidae; genus Pavona; species Pavona decussata. Next base: position 6,115,316 of record NW_028145860.1, on the reverse strand, counting down.
TGAAGCTATTGGTAATGTGACGAAGAGCTTAGAAAAAGCAGGGTAAGTTCGTTTCTCTCAGGACTACAATGACCTTCTTTGCCTCATTTTTAAAATGAAGTTTATTAAATTTCCTGACGATCATTTTCGCTTGAGACAGTCGGCTCCTCTATAGCGTGTTCCAGTCCTTCCGATAGGATCGAAGAAAATTGCGCGCATGAATAAACGAGAAGAGACTTTGGAAAACTAGCGGAAGCCTTCCCCCTCAAGACCCTCATTACCATTCGCTTGCATTGTAATTTTCTTCGCGCCGATCTCTAATACCTGAACACCCTGAACAGGCTTGCTCCTCTAGTATTGCTTGACACGTTATTCCAGCAAGGTGTCAACAACAACAAGTGTCTTTATTTTCGTGAACAGAATTACAATTTCAATTGATTGTCGTAAAACCAAAACCAAAGAAATTACTCTGGCGAATCATGAGAGATGATAACAGCGCAACGAACCAATCAGAATTCGATGCATATACATGTAATCGGCGCAAACGCGCGCGAATAAGTCACGATTGGTTTTGGGTTTTTTTTCTCATTGGCTCAGGAATTGGCGTGAGGTTTGACAATGGCAATTAAGTGCTTTGTTTTGCAGTAAAGCCTGGTTTACACGCACGACACAAGCATAAGCATAAGCTCAAGCATAAGCACAAGAAACCTACGTGTAAACCGGTGCGACGCAAGCATAAGAGCCTTGTGCTTGCGCTTGTGCTTGCGTCGGTGCGTCGTACGTGTAAACCGGGGTAACGCAAGCATAAGCACAAGCACAAGCACAAAGAAAGGAAACTGAAAAACGGTGACAAATTGTCAGCGTACATTCTAGTTACTCATGCGTTGCCATTTGCAAAATGGCGGCAGCAAATTTTTATGCTTCTGCGCTTGCGTATGTAACCTTATGCTTATGCTTATCGCACGTGTAAACATCCTTGTACCTATGCTTATGCTCATGCTTATGCTTGCGTCGTCCGTGTAAACCAGGCTTAAAGCAAAACCATAAGAAAGCGAATTACTTTCGACACTCAATTGAAAATCACTCTGTAACGTATTACAAAAGTACTTTAACTAAATTGCAAACCTGAATTACATCAGTGAGGATTGATTGTAATTTTTCACCGGTAAATGAAAACTTGATGAAATAAACGTAATCAATTGTATATTTATGTAATAACTTCCGGAGTTTTTCAGTTCTTGAGTAAATTTCTTTAATTGAAATCAATATATTAGTCTGTGGCTTACTGTAAAACTAAGCCCAAAGAGATTAGTATCTTTCACACTAGGAAACGAAATGAATTTCATCTGCAAGAAGGGTAAAGTCTTACTGAATCCGTGAAGCACCTTAGTACAACAAACAGTTTAGAGGGTTCTCCGAAACACGAAGAAACGAAGTTCAGACTTCCTGCAACGAACAACGGTAGAAAAGTCCTCCTTTATGTGTCTTTTTCCTTTAGATTCTGTGATAGTCGAGGTGACAGTGAAATGGGAGCTTATGTGCATCCAATTGGCGTGTATATAGCAGTAACCTGCAATTAGGCCCAACTTCAGCAGTGGACCTATTTCCTCTTATATGGTCGATATCTTATCGTTTCATCGTTCCCACGAAAATAGAGCCTAATTGTAAGTTAGTTTAGAGAAAAATAAACCTAAATTGTGTGTTGCTTTATGGTATACGGTTAATGTACCATTCACGAAGTGTTTCAGTTGTCTCCTTGTTGCAGCAGTTTAAGATGAATGTTCTCCTGACAACGCTTATAGTTAATTTATAGTTAATGCTTGCTTTCCTTCCCCAGCCTTTGGGAAAACACTTTGTTCATCTTTACGACTGATAACGGAGGACTTCCAGAGTCGGGTGGCTACAACTGGCCATTACGCGGGAAAAAAAAGACTCTCTGGGAGGGAGGAGTGAGAGGAGTGGCTTTTGTCCATGGACCGATGCTTGGGAAGAAAGGTGTTAAAACCAAGGAGCTGCTTCACTCCACGGACTGGTATCCCACGCTCATCAGCCTAGCAGGTAAGAGACAGAGACAGGGTGACATCTCCAACTGACCATTTCAGTTCAGCATGCACTTGTGTTGAGCTTGTACGCATCCGGTTCCTATTCTCGTCCACGCGGACTTGCGCATGCGCTCCGCTCTCATGCATTCCTCGTCCTTTATAGATCGGTTTTGAATTGAATGTCGAAGAATCAAACCAAAAATTGTTACTCTGGCTAATCACAACAGATGTAAGCAATGCATTGAACCAATCAGATTTAGAAGCAAATACAGGTAACCGCCGCCAAGCGCGGGAAAACGCGTGAGAGCAGATCACGAGTGGTTTTGGTTGTACTTCTTATTGGTTGAAAAATTATCACAGATCTAGAGCGTAGTATAAAAGCAAAACCAAAGCGAACGCAAACTTTCTTTGGACTCTCAATTGAAAACCAATCTAACAACCACTAAGGTATCTCTTTTGTAGACTTCTACGTCCTCTGCAACATATTTAAACTATCGTAAACTACCTTCAAAACCACGCGTTTTGCAGAGAAGGAATTAGAAGAATTAAAGTCTCCGTAACAGTGTTTCCTAATATCGGACCATGCCTCAATATTATTAATAAGTATTACAGTACAGAAACCCTCAGTTTCCAGCTTCCTTGTTCGTAGGACTGAAATATGATTGACTTTTGTATCCCAGGTGGAAAAGCCGATAAAACCCCTGTACCTGTGGATGGTTTTGATGTGTGGGAGACAATTTCTGATGGCAAGCCTTCTCCAAGAACGGAGATTCTTTTGAACATCGACTTAGCACCGCAAGAACAGAACAGTGATATAAACTCCGATCCCTTTTACCAAGGCGCGGCAATTCGTGTGGGAGACATGAAGTTGCTGATTAGCTGTCCAAACTCAACATGGTTCAAGCCACCGGAGCTTGGAAAATTTTCTAACATTCATGCGGTCAGTGATATTTTTAATTAAATCTTCTTAACCAAGTGTACTCTCTGATCTCCACCTTATAAGTATTTGATTTCATCTTCATAAATCAAAGCGTTGACACATAAAAGCCGTGATCATGAGAACATCAGAGACTGAGTGTTGATTTCGCGATTCCCGGATGTAAGAAGTATTCAAATCGCCAATCAAATTTCTGCCTGTGTTTGTCGTCCTTGGGTCCTTACACGATAAGGTGTACGTATCTTTCAAGTTTTTCTTTCAAAACTCAAAGCCAACCGAAAGAGCCTAGCTTGCGAGAGCAAAAAGCAAAACGTTCCTATTCCAAGAGACTGTTTAGAAAAATTAAAATTCACTTTGGACTCATAAATTCATTTCCACGTCAAATGCTATCGATGACCTCATCAATTTCTCCCCGCGAAAAGATGCGTGCGTCGTGACAGACGTAAGTCAGTCTCAGCGGGGAGCGGTCTCTTAGGGACCCTTTTCATTTTCAACTTTAAAAAGAATTGAGATTACAGTAGAACTCCGGTAACTTGAACTCTGAAGGGAAACGAAAAACTGTTCGAGTTAGCGGGGTTTCGAGTTATCGGGGTCGATTAAAATATTCAATTTTCAAGGTTAATAATTAATAGTTTATTGATTTTCAGCACTTTGGTATATAATACAGTGCAAATTAAACTTATTTCACGAGAAACTAATACATTTTGTAACAACTGTAACAATTATGCAATCTTACGATAATGCAATACTGTGAATGTAACTTAGTTATTTTATACACTCAATTTATGTTTCCTTTTGCGTCGGGGTCGTTCTATTATCCGTAAAGGAAACCAGAAATTCGAGTTATAGGGGTAAATTTTGATCAAGGGAAACGAAATTTAGTTCGAGTTAGCGGGGTTTTCGAGTTATCAGAGTTCGAGTTAACCGAGTAAAAATGACTGAAAACTTGGGTGAAATCCAAGGGAATTGAGACTCAGTTCGAGTTAGCGGGGAAGTTCGAGTTACCGGGGTTCTACTGTAGTTTTCAATCTCAGTGAAAATCTCTCTGACCTAAATTTAGCCTCTCTGTAACGTGTACATTTGTTGTCTTTTTTAGAGTTCCCGCGGACAAGGGTTGATCAAAGTTGCTCTCTACAATATTACCGCTGACCCTACAGAACATAACGATCTAAGCCAGAAACTCCCGGATGTCGTCAAAAAGTTACAAGAGAGACTTGAATTTTACAAGAAGACCGCAGTTCCGCCTTTAAACAAGCCCGCCGACAGCAAAGCTTTGGATGTTGCAATGAAGAACGGCATATGGACGCCTTGGAAAAGCTAGAAAAATTAACTAAAGTGTTTTAACCTACGTTGTATAGCCTGTGAACAGGCTCCCAAGTGAGGTATAGGGCGAAGACAAAAATCGAAAGACCGCGCTCTGTTCGCCCGCCTCGCCGATCGGTTCTCTTCGCCCTATGCCCCACTTGGGAGCCTGAGCACAGGCTAACATTGTAAATCATTAGCGTTCCATGACCTTTTCGGAATTTTCCACACCTGGTAATTTTTTTAACATAAAAATGACTATCATTGTCAATAATTTAATATTGTCATTTTCTTCAAGACCACTACGTCAGTCTAGGAAATTACAGAGTAACGCTGTTGCAGAAAGGCGTTATTCTTAATTTAGCATCGGCTATGTAAAGGGACAAAACAGATACAAAATGCGAGAGATACGTACCTAAGGTCGAGTGCGGTAGGATCCAGGTCCCTGGTAAGTGGCTGTGCACAGTCAGTCTTTCAGATGAATGCCAAGTCTGATTTTCATCGGATGGGCGAAGTTCTGTATGCTTGCAAAGGGAAACAAAAAATACAAACCCCAACACAAAACAGAAAATACTCTTTTTATGAGTTGGGCGAAGATTATACAACTCCCTCATGATTTTGCCATAGAGAAAAAAACAAAACAAAAGCAAGATAACAATTTACCTAGCCACCCACTCAGACGTTCTTATTTACCTTGTCGGTTGAAAATTGTTTAGCTGTTATATTGGATATCTAAAGTGCCCCTTTTCCCTCGTAGAATATTGTTCGCGCGCAAATAACTTCCTTTTCCTCTCCTACCTCAATCCGAGTTTAAGTTGGTCGCGATGTATTTTCTGATAACGAAAGCACTTTTTATGCTTCTCACGAATACGACACATGAAAGAGGGAAAAGGTACCTAACATTTTTATTTTCTCTCACGTCTGTTGCTTACCTGAGATAAAAAGCCAAGTTTCCAGGGTGTACCAGAGTACGCTGCAGACAACAAATTGATCATGTTACAGCTGTTACTAGTTGTGAAAAGATGATTACCTTATTTTAAAAAAACTTACCTTTTATTAACCAGTCGAGAACAACGAAATACAATTGTACATCTTGTTTTCTCAGTGCACAAAGAAGCAAAAACAATGATGTACTAAAAAAAAAAGCAGTGACCGAAAAGTGTGACGACATAATAGCAGAAAAAATAACGTAGTCAAGACAAAAAACGACGAAGCAGTTACCAAAAAAAGTTAAGGCATAATAGCAAAAACGATGACGTATTAAAGCCAAAAAACGACGAAGCAGTGACAAAAAATTTGACGACATAATAGCAAACACGATGACGTAGTCAAGACAAAAAACGACAAAACAGTTAACAAAAAAAAAAACGATAAAGAGGCCACGACATAATAGCAAAAACGATGACGTAGTCAAGACAAAAAACGACGAATTAGTGACCAAAAAAAGTGACGACACACTAGCAAATACGATGACGTAGTCAAGTCAATAAACGACGGAGCAGTGACCAAAAAAATTGACGACACAGGAGCCAAAACGAAGACGTAGTCAAGACAAAAAACGACGAAGCAGTGACCAAAAAAAGTGACGACACAGTAGCAAAACGAAGACGTAGTCAAGACAAAAAACGACCAAGCAGTGACCAAAAGAAGCGACGGCACAGTAGCAAAAACGAAGACGTAGTCAAGGCAAAAAACGACCAAGCAGTGACCAAAAAAAGTGACGACACAGTAGCAAAACGATGACGTAGTCAAGGCAAAAAACGACCAAGCAGTGACCAAAAAAAGTAACGGCACAATAGCAGAAAGAATGACGTAATCCAGACAAAAAACGACGAGGCGGTGACCAAAAAAGTCACGACACAGTAGCAAAAACGATGACGTAGTCAAGACGAAAAACGTCGAGGCAGTTAGCAAAAAAAACCGACACAGTAGCAAAAACGATGACGTTTTCAAGACAAAAAAACAACGAGTCATTGACCAAAAAAAGTGACGGCATAATATCAAAAATGCCGACGTAGTCAATAGAAAATGATGAACCAGTAACCAAAAATGGGACGACACAATAGCAAAAACGATGACGAAGTCAAGACAAGAAACGATGAAGGAGTGACCAAAAAGTGACGACACAGTAGCAAAAATGATGACGTATCAAGTAACATGAGTTAGAAATATGACGACGTAGTCAACAGAAAATGATGAACCAGTAACCAAAAATGGGACAACACAATAACAGAAAATGGTGACGTAGTCAAGAAAAAGCGACGAGCCAGTAACGAAAAGAGTGACGACACAGTTACTAAAACGGTGACGTAGTCAAGCTAATAACACGACGAAGCAGTGATCACAGTAATAAAAAACTTGACCTAGTCACAATTGCAATTATGATGACGTAGTCAAGAAAGAACGACGAAGCAGTATGCAACAGAAGTGACGACAGTGTAGCAACGTAGTCCAGTAAACAGCGACAAAACATTAAAAAAACCATCACGTAAAAACAAAGAGATAAAAAAAAAAAAAACGAATAAAAAACCAGGACGATGACGCGATAAAAATCCTGACGCAGTGGTAAAAAAAGATTGCGAACGTAGCTATAGTAAACAAAGCGATGAAACACTCGCGGCAGTATGCAGAAGTTTAGTTGGTATCGTCAGTGTCTTTTCCAGGAGGCAAAACCAATGATCCTTTCAAAACATTTAAGACGTCGTAGACTAAAAACAGACAATGACAAAAAAAAACCTGTCGCAGTAATGAAAACGATGACGTACATACCAAGTCATAGTAAAAAAAAATATGATGACGGGGTTAGTTTTCTTACGTTTGGGGGTTAGATTTCTTACGTTTGGGGGTTAGTAATTCTTACGTTGGCGTGTTAGTTTTCTTACGTTTCGGGGTTAGATTTCTTACGTTTGGGGGTTAGATTTCTTACGTTTGGGGGTTAGTAATTCTTACGTTGGCGGGTTAGTTTTCTTACGTTTGGGGGTTAGATTTCTTACGTTTGGGGGTTAGTAATTCTTACGTTGGCGGGTTAGTTTTCTTACGTTTGGCGGTTAGAAATTCTTACGTTTGAGGGTTAGATTTCTTACGTTTAGGGGTTAAGAATTCTTACGTTTGGGGGTTAGTTTTCTTACGCTTGGGGGTTGGTAATTCTTACGTTTGAAGGTTAGATTTTTTACGTTTGGGGGTTACTTTTCTTACGTTTGATGGTTAGTAATTCTTACGTTTGGGGGTTAGCTTTCTTACATTTTGGGGTTAGGAATTCTTACGTTAGGGGGGTAAGTTTTCTTACGTTTGAGGGTTAAGTATTCTTACGTTTAGGGGTTAGATTTCTTACGTTTGCGGATTAGGAATTCTTACGTTTCGGCGTTAGTTTTCTTACGTTTGGGGGTTAGTAATTCTTACGTTTGGGGGTTTAATTTCTTACGTTTGGAGATTAGGAATTCTTACGTTTGGGGGTTAGTTTTCTTAAGTTTGGGGGTTAGTAACTCTTACGTTTGGGGGTAAGGAATTCTTACGTTTGGGATTTAGATTTCTTACGTTTGGGGGTTACTAATTCTTGCGTTTGATGGTTAGTTTTCTCACGTTTGGGAGTTAGTAATTCTAACGTTTGAAGCTTACATTTCTTACGTTTGGGGATTGGGAATTCTTACGTTTAGGGGTTACCTTTCTTACGTTTGATGATTAGGTTTTTTTCGTTTGGGGATTACTAATTCTTACGTTTGGGGGTTAGTAATTCTAACGTTTGGAAGATAGGAATTCTTACGTTTGGGGGTTAGTAATTCTTACGTTTGAAGTTTAGATTTCTTACGTTTGGGGGTTAGGAATTCTTACGTTGGGGGGTTAATTTTCTTACGTTTGGAGGTTAGTAATTCTTACGTTTGGGGGTTAGCAATTCTTACGTTTGGGGGTTAGTTTTCTTACGTTTAAGGGTTAAAAATTCTTACGTTTGGGAGTTAGATTACTTACATTTGGGGGTTAGGAATTCTTACGTTTGGGGGTTAGATTACTTACGTTTAAGGGGTTAAGAATTCTTCCGTTTGGGGGTTAGTTTTCTTACGTTTGGGGGTTAGATTTTTTATGTTTGGGGGTTAGAAAATCTTACGTTTGGGGGTTAGTTTTCTTACATTTAAGGGTTAGTAATTCTTACGTTTGGGGGTTAGATTTCTTACAGTTGATGGTTAGAAAATCTTACGTTTGGGGGTTAGTTTTTTTACGTTTGGCGGTTGCAAATTCTTACGTTTGGAGGTTAGATTTCTTACGTTTGGGGCTTGGTAATTCTTACGTTTGAGGGTTAGTTTTCTTACGTTTGGAGGTTAGATTTCTTACCTTTTTGGATTAGGAATTTTTACGTTAGGGGGTTAGTTTTCTTTCGTTTTGGGGGCTAGGATTTATTACGTTTGGTGGTTAGATTTCTTACTTTTGCGTATTAGGAATTCTTACGTTTGGGGGTTAGGAATTCTTACATTTGGGGGTTAGTTTTCTTACGTTTGAGGGTTAGTAATTCTTACGTTTGGGGGTTAGATTTCTTACATTTGGGTGTTAGGAAATCTTACGTTTGGGAGTTGGTTTTCTTACGTTTGTGGGGTAGTAATTCTTACGTTTAGGGGTAAGATTTCTTACATTTGAGTGTTAGGAATTCTTACGTTTGGGGGTTAGTTTTTTTACGTTTGGCAGCTAGCAATTCTTACGTTTGGGGGTTAGATTTCTTACGTTTGGATGTTGGTGATTCTTACGTTTGAGGGTTAGATTTTTTACGTTTGGGGGTTAGTAATTCTTACGTTTGGGGGTAGTTTTCTTACGTTTGAGGGTTAGTAATTCTTACGTTTGAGAGTTAGATTACTTACGTTTGGGGGTTAGGAATTCTTACGTTTTGGGGTTTGATTTTGTAAGTTTGGGGGTTGGGAATTGTTACGTTTTTGGGTTAGATCTCATACGTTTGGGGGTTAGTAATTCTTACGTCTGGGGGTTAGTTTTCTTACGTTTGGGGGTTACTAATTCTTACGTTTGGGGGTTCGATTTCATACGTTTGGGGGTTAGGAATTCTTACGTTTGGGGGTTAGTAATTCTTACGTTTGGGGGTTAGGAAATCTAACGTTTGGGTGTTAGTTTTCTAACGTTTGGGGATTAGTAATTCTCACGTTTGGGGGTTAAATTTCTTACGTTTGGGGGTTAGTTTTCTTACGTTTGGGGGTTAGTAATTCTTACGTCTGGGGGTAAGGATTTCTTTCGTTCGGGGGTTAGTTTTCTTACGTTTGCGAGTTAGTAATTCTTACGTTTGTGGGTTAGTTCTCTTAAGTTTGAAGGTTAGTAGTTCTTACGTTTAAAGGTTAGATTTCGTACGTTTGGGGGTTAGTAATTTTTACGTTTGGGGGTAAGGATTTCTTTCGTTTGGGGGTTAGTTTTCTTACGTTTGGGAGTTAGTTCTCTTACGTTTGAAGGTTAGTAGTTCTTACGTTTTGGGGTTAGGAATTCTTACGTTTGATGGTTATGTTTCTTTCGTTTGTGGGTTAGATTTTTTACGTTTGGGGGCAAAGAATTTTTACGTTTGGTGGTTAGTTTTTCTACGTTTTGGGGGTTAGTAATTCTTTTGTTTGGGGGTTAAATTTCTTAAGTCTGGGGATTAGTAGTTCATACGTTTGGGAGATAGGATTTCTTATTTTTGCGGTTAGTAATTTTTACGTTTGGGGGTTAGATTTCTCAAGTTTGGGGGTTTGTAATTTCTACGTTTGGGAGATAGGAATTCTTACGTTTCGGGGTTAGTAATTCATATGTTTGGGGGTTAGATTTCCTACGTTTTGGGGTTAGTAATTTTTACGTTTGGAAGTTACATTTCTTACTTTTGGGGGTTTGGTTTCTTTCGTTCGGGGGTTACTAATTCTTAAGTTTGAAGGTTAGGAATTCTTAAGTTTGGGAGATAGGAATTGTTACGTTTCGGGGTTAGTAATTCTAACGCATGGGGGCTAGATTTCTTACGTTTGGGGGTTAGTAATTCTTTTGTTTTGGGGTCAATTTTTTCTACGTTTGGCGGTTAGTAATTTTTATGTTTGGGATTTAGATTTCTTACGTTTTGGGGTTAGAAATTCTTACGTTTGGGGGTTAAATTCTTACGTTTGGGGTTTAAACTACTTACTTTTGGGGGTAGTTTTCTTACGTTTGAGGGTTAATAATTCTTACGTTTGAGAGTTAGATTACTAACGTTTGGGGGTTAGGAATTCTTACGTTTGGGGGTTAGGTTATTTTCGTTTATGAGTTAGTAACTCTTACGTATTGGGGTTTGATTTCTTAAGTTTGGGGGTTGGAAATTGTTACGTTTTTGGGTTAGATTTCATACGTTTGGGGGTTAGTAATTGTTACGTTTGGGGGTTAGTTTTCTTACGTTTGGGGGTTAGTAATTCTTACCTTTAAGGGGTTAGGAATTCTTATGTTTGGGGGTTAGTAATTCATACGTTTGGGGGTTAGATTTCGTACGTTTAAGGGTCAGGAAATCTAACGTTTGGGTGTTAGTTTTCTTACGTTTGGGGGTTAGATTTTTTACGTTTGGGGATTAGTAATTCTTACGTTTGGGGGTTAGTTCTCTTACGTTTGAAGGTTAGTAGTTCTTACGTTTAAAGGTTAGATTTCTTACGTTTGGGAGTTAGTTCTCTTACGTTTGAGGGTTACGTTTCTTTCGTTTGGGGGTTAGTAATTCTTACATTTGGGGGTAAGGATTTCTTACGTTTGGGGGTTAGTTTTCTTACGTTTGGGGGTTAGTAATTTTTACGTTTGGGGGTTAGTTCTCTTACATTTGAAGGTTAGTAGTTCTTACGTTTTGGGGTGAGATTTCTTACGTTTGGGGGTTAGGAATTCTTACGTTTGAGGGTTACGTTTCTTTCGTTTGTGGGTTAGATTTTTTACGTTTGGGGGCAAGGAATTTTTACGTTTGGTGGTTAGTTTTTCTACATTTTTGGGGTAAGTAATTTTTACGTTTGGGGGTTAGATTTCTTAAGTTTGGGGGTTAGTAATTTCTACGTTTGGGAGATAGGAATTCTTACGTTTTGGGGTTAGTAATTGATATGATTGGGGGTTAGATTTCTTACGTTTTGGGGTTAGAAATTCTTACGTTTGGGAGTTAAATTACTTACGTTTGAGGGTTAATAATTCTTACTTTTGGAAAACAGATTACTTACGTTTAGGGGTTAGGAATTCTTACGTTAAGGAGCTAGGTTACTTTCGTTTATAAGTTAGTAATTCTTACGCTTAGGGGTTAGATTTCTTACGTTTAAGGGTCAGGAAATCTAACGTTTAGGTGTTAGTTTTCTTACGTTTGGGGATTAGTAATTCTCACGCTTGGGGGTTAGATTTCTTACGTTTGGGGGTTAGTTTTTTTACGTTTAAGGGTTAGTAATTCTTACGTTTGGGGGTTAGGAATTGTTACGTTTGTGGGTTAGATTACTTTCGTTTGGGGGTTAAGAATTCTTCATTGGGGGTTAGTTTTCTTACGTTTGGATGTTGGTGATTCTTACGTTTGAGGGTTAGATTTTTGTGTCTACGGCTTCTAGAGAAGCGTAGACACTATGTCATCGGGTTGAGTGAAAGAGTGAAAGAGTGTAAGAGTGTAAATGCCACAGGAATCCCAAATGGAATCCTATCGAAAGCCGACGCTAATCCTCGACTGACCGAGATCTAAGCGATTGTACTTGCGGATGAGGACAATGGCGACAATACGGTAAATGATGTTTTCCGATGTTGATTTGCTTTTTACAAATAGTTAAAGTGATGATTTGAACCAGAATTCTGTAACTTCTGTAATTTTCATCGCAAACGTGCCCCAATTTACTGCGAGTGATCGCTTTGAACAAACACGGAGTGTCTTCAAATTTTACATGCGTGTTTGCACGCACGCAAAAAGAAAAACTGAAAGTTTTGGCCTCTAATAGCAAATGCATCGTTTATTTCAATAAAGTGTTTTGTTGGAAAAGCTTTTTGTTGATTTTTGTGTCTTTGTCAATTCATATATGCGTTTGAGAAGCGACAAATGCGTAATCAAGGACAAGTTGCACAAGCGGGTTGAAATTTGATATGCCAAAGGTGTTCATCAACATGCCGTGAATTTTAGATATTTTTGCGTTCAAGTGTGTTTTTCGGCAAATGACTAATAGTAACGATATTATTTTACGTCAGAAAACATCTGTTTAATCATTCCAGTTTAATATGCAGTTAATTTTGGAAGCCAACGATATTTATTTATCTACTGCGCATTTTGAACGGCTGCAGGAAAAAGTTAATTTATGCGAAAACTATGGAAATACGACAGGACTCAAAGGGTTAAAGAATGATACTTGCAATTCATAAGTTCAGTATAGATTGATTAATAGTTTCTGTTGCATTTTATGCCTACGTTTCAGGTTAGAACTTTGCTTTCAGTACTTTATGTTTAGAACTTTGCTGCATTGCTTTCAGTACAAAGTTGTGGTTCACGTTGTAAGATTATATAATATATTGTTTACGTTAGAATAAAGTTACAGTTCTCTTCTTACAAAATGTTTGTGGTAAACGATACCAGCTTAATCTCAATCTCACCAGTATTCTGTGCAATATTTTTATAACCATTTTTTTTATCTCTATCCTATTTCCACTCCTCCCTCTTCGTTTTCATTTCAGTCTTATTTCCCTTTTCTTCAATTCTTTTATATCACATTTCTATACCATAACTGCAGTAGACACATGCAGTCTGAGACTGCCTATTTTTTACGTTTGGGGGTTAGTAATTCTTACGTTTGGGGGTAGTTTTCTTACGTTTGAGGGTTAGTAATTCTTACGTTTGAGAGTTAGATTACTTACGTTTGGGGGTTAGGAATTCTTACGTTTTGGGGTTTGATTTCTTAAGTTTGGGGGTTGGGAATTGTTACGTTTTTGGGTTAGATCTCATACGTTTGGGGGTTAGTAATTCTTACGTCTGGGGGTTAGTTTTCTTACGTTTGGGGGTTACTAATTCTTACGTTTGGGGGTTAGATTTCATACGTTTGGGGGTTAGGAATTCTTACGTTTGGGGGTTAGTAATTCTTACGTTTGGGGGTTAGATTTCGTATGTTTGGGGGTTAGGAAATCTAACGTTTGGGTGTTAGTTTTCTTACGTTTGGGGATTAGTAATTCTCACGTTTGGGGGTTGAATTTCTTACGTTTGGGGGTTAGTTTTTTACGTTTGGGGGTTAGTAATTCTTACGTTTGGGGGTAAGGATTTCTTTCGTTTGGGGGTTAGTTTTCTTACGTTTGGGAGTTAGTAATTCTTACGTTTGGGGGTTAGTTCTCTTACGTTTGAAGGTTAGTAGTTCTTACGTTTTGGGGTTAGATTTCTCACGTTTGGGGGTTAGGAATTCGTACGTTTGAGGGTTACGTTTGTTTCGTTTGTGGGTTAGATTTTTTACGTTTGGGGGCAAGGAATTTTTACGTCTGGTGGTTAATTTTTCTAGGTTTTGGGGGATAGTAATTCTTTTGTTTGGGGGTTAAATTTCTTAAGTTTGGGGATTAGTAGGTCATACGTTTGGAGATAGGATTTCTTATTTTCGCGGTTAGTAATTTTTACGTTTGGGGGTTAGATTTCTCAAGTTTGGGGGTTAGTAATTTCTACGTTTGGGAGATAGGAATTCTTACGTTTCGGGGTTAGTAATTCATATGTTTGGGGGTTAGATTTCTTACGTTTCGGGGTTAGTAATTGTCACGTTTGGAAGTTACATTTCTTACTTTTGGGGGTTTGGTTTCTTTCGTTCGGGGGTTACTAATTCTTACGTTTGAAGGTTAGTAATTCTTAAGTTTGGGAGATAGGAATTGTTACGTTTCGGGGTTAGTAATTCTAACGTTTGGGGGCTAGATTTCTTACGTTTGGGGGTTAGTAATTCTTTTGTTTTGGGGTTAATTTTTTCTACGTTTGGCGGTTAGTAAGTTTCATGTTTGGGATTTAGATTTCTTACGTTTTGGATTTAGAAATTCTTACGTTTGGGGGTTAAATTCTTACGTTTTGGGTTTAAACTACCTTCTTTTAGGGATAGTTTTCTTACGTTTGAGGGTTAATAATTCTTACATTTGAGAGTTAGAGTACTTACGTTTGGGGGTTAGGAATTCTTACGTTTTGGTGGTTAGGTTATTTTCGTTTATGGGTTAGTAATTCTTACGTTTAGGGGTTAGTTTTCTTACGTTTGGGGGTTTGTAATTCTTTTGTTTGGGGGTTAGATTTCATACGTTTGGGGGTTAGGAATTCTTTTTTTTGGGGGTTAGTTTTCTTACGTTTGGGAGTTAGTATTTCTTACGTTTGAGGGTTAGAATCATTACGTTTGCGGATTAAGAATTCTTACATTTGGGTGTTGATTTTCGTACGTTTCGGGGTTAGTAATTCTTATGTTTAGGGGTTACATTTCTTACGTTTGGGGATTAGTAATTCTTCCGTTTGGGGGTTAGTTTTCTTACGTTTGGGGGTTAGTAATTGCTACGTTTGGAAGTGACATTTTTTACGTTGGGGGGTGAGGTTTCTTTCGTTTGGGGATTCTTAATTCTTACGTTTAAGGGTTAGTAATTCTTTCCTTCGGGTGTTAGATTTTTTACATTTTGGGGTTAGGAATTTTTACGTTTGGGGGTTAATTTTCTTTCGTTTTGGGGTTAGTAATTCGTACGTTTGAGGGTAAGTATTTCTTACGTTTTGGAGATAGGAATTCTTACGTTTCGGGGTTAGTTATTCTTACCTTTGGGGGTTAGACTTCTTACGTTAGGGGGCTAGAAATTTTTACGTTTTGCAGTTAAATAACTTACGTTTGGGGGTTAGCAATTCTTACGTTTTGGGGTTAGTTTTCTTACGTTTGTTGGTTCGTAATTCTTACGTTTGGGAGTTAGATTACTTACCTTTGGGGCTAGGAATTCTTACGTTTAGGGGTCAGGTTACTTTCGTTTATGGGTTAAAAATTCTTACGTTTTGGGGTCAGAATTCTTACGTTTGGGGGTTAGGAATTCTTACGTTTGGGGGTTAGATTACTTACGTTTGGGGGTTAAGAATTCTTACGTTTGGGGCTTAGTTTTCTTACGTTTGGGGATTAGTAATTCTGACGTTTGGGGGTTAGATTTCATACGTTTTAGGCTTAGGAATTTTTACGTTTGGGGGTTAGATTACTTACGTTTGGGGGTTAGGAATTCTTACGTTTATGGGTTTAGTTACTTTCGTTTATGGGTTAGTAATTCTTACGTTTTGGGGTTAGATTTCTTACGTTTGGGGGTTAAAAATTGTTACATTTGTGGGTTCGATTACATACGTTTGGTGGTTAAGAATTCTTACGTTTGGGGGTTAGTTTTCTAACGTTTGGGGGTTAGCAATTCTTACGTTTGGGGGTTAGATTTCTTCGTTTGGATGTTGGTGATTCTTACGTTTGAGGGTTAGATTTTTTACGTTTGGGGGTTAGTAATTCTTACGTTTGGGGGTAGTTTTCTTACGTTTGAGGGTTAGTAATTCTTACGTTTGAGAGTTAGATTACTTACGTTTGGGGGTTAGGAATTCTTACGTTTTGGGGTTTGATTTTGTAAGTTTGGGGGTTGGGAATTGTTACGTTTTTGGGTTAGATCTCATACGTTTGGAGGTTAGTAATTCTTACGTCTGGGGGTTAGTTTTCTTACGTTTGGGGGTTCGATTTCATACGTTTGGGGGTTAGGAATTCTTACGTTTGGGGGTTAGTAATTCTTACGTTTGGGGGTTAGGAAATCTAACGTTTGGGTGTTAGTTTTCTTACGTTTGGGGATTAGTAATTCTCACGTTTGGGGGTTAAATTTCTTACGTTTGGGGGTTAGTTTTCTTACGTTTGGGGGTTAGTAATTCTTACGTCTGGGGGTAAGGATTTCTTTCGTTTGGGGGTTAGTTTTCTTACGTTTGCGAGTTAGTAATTCTTACGTTTGTGGGTTAGTTCTCTTAAGTTTGAAGGTTAGTAGTTCTTACGTTTAAAGGTTAGATTTCGTACGTTTGGGGGTTAGTAATTTTCACGTTTGGGGGTAAGGATTTCTTTCGTTTGGGGGTTAGTTTTCTTACGTTTGGGAGTTAGTTCTCTTACGTTTGAAGGTTAGTAGTTCTTACGTTTTGGGGTTAGGAATTCTTACGTTTGATGGTTATGTTTCTTTCGTTTGTGGGTTAGATTTTTTACGTTTGGGGGCAAAGAATTTTTACGTTTGGTGGTTAGTTTTTCTACGTTTTGGGGGTTAGTAATTCTTTTGTTTGGGGGTTAAATTTCTTAAGTCTGGGGATTAGTAGTTCATACGTTTGGGAGATAGGATTTCTTATTTTTGCGGTTAGTAATTTTTACGTTTGGGGGTTAGATTTCTCAAGTTTGGGGGTTTGTAATTTCTACGTTTGGGAGATAGGAATTCTTACGTTTCGGGGTTAGTAATTCATATGTTTGGGGGTTAGATTTCCTACGTTTTGGGGTTAGTAATTTTTACGTTTGGAAGTTACATTTCTTACTTTTGGGGGTTTGGTTTCTTTCGTTCGGGGGTTACTAATTCTTAAGTTTGAAGGTTAGGAATTCTTAAGTTTGGGAGATAGGAATTGTTACGTTTCGGGGTTAGTAATTCTAACGCATGGGGGCTAGATTTCTTACGTTTGGGGGTTAGTAATTCTTTTGTTTTGGGGTCAATTTTTTCTACGTTTGGCGGTTAGTAATTTTTATGTTTGGGATTTAGATTTCTTACGTTTTGGGGTTAGAAATTCTTACGTTTGGGGGTTAAATTCTTACGTTTGGGGTTTAAACTACTTACTTTTGGGGGTAGTTTTCTTACGTTTGAGGGTTAATAATTCTTACGTTTGAGAGTTAGATTACTAACGTTTGGGGGTTAGGAATTCTTACGTTTGGGGGTTAGGTTATTTTCGTTTATGAGTTAGTAACTCTTACGTATTGGGGTTTGATTTCTTAAGTTTGGGGGTTGGAAATTGTTACGTTTTTGGGTTAGATTTCATACGTTTGGGGGTTAGTAATTGTTACGTTTGGGGGTTAGTTTTCTTACGTTTGGGGGTTAGTAATTCTTACCTTTAAGGGGTTAGGAATTCTTATGTTTGGGGGTTAGTAATTCATACGTTTGGGGGTTAGATTTCGTACGTTTAAGGGTCAGGAAATCTAACGTTTGGGTGTTAGTTTTCTTACGTTTGGGGGTTAGATTTTTTACGTTTGGGGATTAGTAATTCTTACGTTTGGGGGTTAGTTCTCTTACGTTTGAAGGTTAGTAGTTCTTACGTTTAAAGGTTAGATTTCTTACGTTTGGGAGTTAGTTCTCTTACGTTTGAGGGTTACGTTTCTTTCGTTTGGGGGTTAGTAATTCTTACATTTGGGGGTAAGGATTTCTTACGTTTGGGGGTTAGTTTTCTTACGTTTGGGGGTTAGTAATTTTTACGTTTGGGGGTTAGTTCTCTTACATTTGAAGGTTAGTAGTTCTTACGTTTTGGGGTGAGATTTCTTACGTTTGGGGGTTAGGAATTCTTACGTTTGAGGGTTACGTTTCTTTCGTTTGTGGGTTAGATTTTTTACGTTTGGGGGCAAGGAATTTTTACGTTTGGTGGTTAGTTTTTCTACATTTTTGGGGTAAGTAATTTTTACGTTTGGGGGTTAGATTTCTTAAGTTTGGGGGTTAGTAATTTCTACGTTTGGGAGATAGGAATTCTTACGTTTTGGGGTTAGTAATTGATATGATTGGGGGTTAGATTTCTTACGTTTTGGGGTTAGAAATTCTTACGTTTGGGAGTTAAATTACTTACGTTTGAGGGTTAATAATTCTTACTTTTGGAAAACAGATTACTTACGTTTAGGGGTTAGGAATTCTTACGTTAAGGAGCTAGGTTACTTTCGTTTATAAGTTAGTAATTCTTACGCTTAGGGGTTAGATTTCTTACGTTTAAGGGTCAGGAAATCTAACGTTTAGGTGTTAGTTTTCTTACGTTTGGGGATTAGTAATTCTCACGCTTGGGGGTTAGATTTCTTACGTTTGGGGGTTAGTTTTTTTACGTTTAAGGGTTAGTAATTCTTACGTTTGGGGGTTAGGAATTGTTACGTTTGTGGGTTAGATTACTTTCGTTTGGGGGTTAAGAATTCTTCATTGGGGGTTAGTTTTCTTACGTTTGGATGTTGGTGATTCTTACGTTTGAGGGTTAGATTTTTTACGTTTGGGGGTTAGTAATTCTTACGTTTGGGGGTAGTTTTCTTACGTTTGAGGGTTAGTAATTCTTACGTTTGAGAGTTAGATTACTTACGTTTGGGGGTTAGGAATTCTTACGTTTTGGGGTTTGATTTCTTAAGTTTGGGGGTTGGGAATTGTTACGTTTTTGGGTTAGATCTCATACGTTTGGGGGTTAGTAATTCTTACGTCTGGGGGTTAGTTTTCTTACGTTTGGGGGTTACTAATTCTTACGTTTGGGGGTTAGATTTCATACGTTTGGGGGTTAGGAATTCTTACGTTTGGGGGTTAGTAATTCTTACGTTTGGGGGTTAGATTTCGTATGTTTGGGGGTTAGGAAATCTAACGTTTGGGTGTTAGTTTTCTTACGTTTGGGGATTAGTAATTCTCACGTTTGGGGGTTGAATTTCTTACGTTTGGGGGTTAGTTTTTTACGTTTGGGGGTTAGTAATTCTTACGTTTGGGGGTAAGGATTTCTTTCGTTTGGGGGTTAGTTTTCTTACGTTTGGGAGTTAGTAATTCTTACGTTTGGGGGTTAGTTCTCTTACGTTTGAAGGTTAGTAGTTCTTACGTTTTGGGGTTAGATTTCTCACGTTTGGGGGTTAGGAATTCGTACGTTTGAGGGTTACGTTTGTTTCGTTTGTGGGTTAGATTTTTTACGTTTGGGGGCAAGGAATTTTTACGTTTGGTGGTTAATTTTTCTAGGTTTTGGGGGATAGTAATTCTTTTGTTTGGGGGTTAAATTTCTTAAGTTTGGGGATTAGTAGGTCATACGTTTGGAGATAGGATTTCTTATTTTCGCGGTTAGTAATTTTTACGTTTGGGGGTTAGATTTCTCAAGTTTGGGGGTTAGTAATTTCTACGTTTGGGAGATAGGAATTCTTACGTTTCGGGGTTAGTAATTCATATGTTTGGGGGTTAGATTTCTTACGTTTCGGGGTTAGTAATTGTCACGTTTGGAAGTTACATTTCTTACTTTTGGGGGTTTGGTTTCTTTCGTTCGGGGGTTACTAATTCTTACGTTTGAAGGTTAGTAATTCTTAAGTTTGGGAGATAGGAATTGTTACGTTTCGGGGTTAGTAATTCTAACGTTTGGGGGCTAGATTTCTTACGTTTGGGGGTTAGTAATTCTTTTGTTTTGGGGTTAATTTTTTCTACGTTTGGCGGTTAGTAAGTTTCATGTTTGGGATTTAGATTTCTTACGTTTTGGATTTAGAAATTCTTACGTTTGGGGGTTAAATTCTTACGTTTTGGGTTTAAACTACTTTCTTTTAGGGATAGTTTTCTTACGTTTGAGGGTTAATAATTCTTACATTTGAGAGTTAGAGTACTTACGTTTGGGGGTTAGGAATTCTTACGTTTGGTGGTTAGGTTATTTTCGTTTATGGGTTAGTAATTCTTACGTTTAGGGGTTAGTTTTCTTACGTTTGGGGGTTTGTAATTCTTACGTTTGGGGGTTAGATTTCATACGTTTGGGGGTTAGGAATTCTTTTTTTTGGGGGTTAGTTTTCTTACGTTTGGGAGTTAGTATTTCTTACGTTTGAGGGTTAGAATCATTACGTTTGCGGATTAAGAATTCTTACATTTGGGTGTTGATTTTCGTACGTTTCGGGGTTAGTAATTCTTATGTTTAGGGGTTACATTTCTTACGTTTGGGGATTAGTAATTCTTCCGTTTGGGGGTTAGTTTTCTTACGTTTGGGGGTTAGTAATTGCTACGTTTGGAAGTGACATTTTTTACGTTGGGGGGTGAGGTTTCTTTCGTTTGGGGATTCTTAATTCTTACGTTTAAGGGTTAGTAATTCTTTCCTTCGGGTGTTAGATTTTTTACATTTCGGGGTTAGGAATTTTTACGTTTGGGGGTTAATTTTCTTTCGTTTTGGGGTTAGTAATTCGTACGTTTGAGGGTAAGTATTTCTTACGTTTTGGAGATAGGAATTCTTACGTTTCGGGGTTAGTTATTCTTACCTTTGGGGGTTAGACTTCTTACGTTAGGGGGCTAGAAATTTTTACGTTTTGCAGTTAAATAACTTACGTTTGGGGGTTAGCAATTCTTACGTTTTGGGGTTAGTTTTCTTACGTTTGTTGGTTCGTAATTCTTACGTTTGGGAGTTAGATTACTTACCTTTGGGGCTAGGAATTCTTACGTTTAGGGGTCAGGTTACTTTCGTTTATGGGTTAAAAATTCTTACGTTTTGGGGTCAGAATTCTTACGTTTGGGGGTTAGATTACTTACGTTTGGGGGTTAAGAATTCTTACGTTTGGGGCTTAGTTTTCTTACGTTTGGGGATTAGTAATTCTGACGTTTGGGGGTTAGATTTCATACGTTTTAGGGTTAGGAATTTTTACGTTTGGGGGTTAGATTACTTACGTTTGGGGGTTAGGAATTCTTACGTTTATGGGTTTAGTTACTTTCGTTTATGGGTTAGTAATTCTTACGTTTTGGGGTTAGATTTCTTACGTTTGGGGGTTAAAAATTGTTACATTTGTGGGTTCGATTACATACGTTTGGTGGTTAAGAATTCTTACGTTTGGGGGTTAGTTTTCTTACGTTTGGGGGTTAGTAATTCTTACGTTTGAGGGTTAGATTTCATACGTTTGGGGGTTAGGAATTCTTACGTTTGGGGATTAGTTTTCTTTCCTTTGGGTGTTAGTAATTCTTACGTTTGGGGGTTAGTTTTCTTACGTTTGAAGGTTAGTAGTTCTTACGTTTAGGGGTTAGATTTCTTATGTTTGGGGATAGGAATTCTAACGTTTGAGGGTTACGTTTCTTTTGTTTGAGGGTTAGTAATTCTTACGTTTGAGGGTAAGGATTTTTTACGTTTGGGGGTAGTTTTCTTACGTTTTGGGGTTAGTAAATCTTACGTTTGGGGGTTAGATTTGTTAAGTTTTGGGGGTTTGAAATTCCTACGTTTGGGGGTTAGTTTTCTTACGTTTTGGGGTTGGTAATTCTTACGTTTGATGGTTAGATTTCTTACGTTTGAAGGCTAGGAATTCTTACGTTTTGGGCTTAGATGTCTTACGTTTGGGGGCAAAGAATTCTTACGTTCGGGGGTTAGTTTTCTTACGTTTGGGGGTTAGTAATTCTTACGTTTGGGGGTTAGATTTCATACGTTTGGGGGTTAGGAATTCTTACGTTTGTGGGTTAGTTTTCTTACCTTTGGGTGTAAGTAATTCTTACGTTTGGGGGTTAGATTTATTAAGTTTTGGGAGTTTGAAATTCTTACGTTTGGGGGTTAGTTTTTTTACGTTTTTAGGGTAGGTAATTCTTACGTTTGATGGTTGGATTTCTTACGTTTGGAGGCTAGGAATTCTTACGTTTGGGGGTTAGTAATTCTTACGTTTGCGGTTAGATTTCTTACCTTTTTGGGTTAGAAATTTTTACGTTAGGGGGATAGTTTTCTTTTGTTTGTGGGTTAGTAATTCTTACGTTTGGGGGTTAGATTTATTACCTTTGCGGATTAAGAATTCTTACATTTGGGCGTTAATTTTTTTACGTTTTGGGGTTAGTAATTATTACGTTTAGAGGTTACATTTCTTACGTTTGAGGATAGGGAATTCTTCCGTTTGGGGGTTAGTTTTTTGTTACGTTTGGGGGTTAGTAATTGTTACGTTTGGAAGTTACATTTCTTACGTTTGGGGGTAAGGTTTCTTTTGTTTGGGGGTTACTAATTCTTACGTTTGGGAGATAGCAATACTTACATTTCGGGGTTAGTAATCTTTACGTTTTAAAGTTAATTTTCTTACGTTTGGGGGTTAGTAATTCTTACTTTTGAGGGTTAGAATTTCTTACGTTTGGGAGATAGGAATTTTTACGTTTCGGGGTTAGTTATTCTTACGTTTGGGGGTTACGAATTTTTACGTTTGGGGGTTAATTTTCTTACGTTTGGGGGTTACTAATTCTAACGTTTGGGGTTAGACTTCTTACTTTTGGGGGTTAGTTTTCTTACGTTTGAGGGTTCGTAATTCTTACGTTTGGGAGTTAGATTACTTACCTTTGGGGCTAGCAAATCTTACGTTCAGGGGTTAGGTTACTTTTTTTTATGGGTTAAAAATTCTTACCTTTTGGGAGTCAGATTTCTTACGTTTGGGAGTTAAGAATTCTTGCGTTTGGTGGTTAGATTACTTACGTTTGGGGGTTAGTTTACTTACGTTTGGGGATTAGTAATTCTTACGTTTTGGGGTTAGATTTCATACGTTTTGGGGTTAGGAATTCTTACGTTTGGGGTTTAGGAAATCTTAAGTTCGAGGATTAGATTTCTTTCGTTTGGGGGTTAGTAATTCTTACGTTTGGGGGTTAGTTCTTTTACGTTTGAAGGTTAGTAGTTCTTACGTTTTAGGGTTAGGAATTTTTACGTTTCAGGTTTACGTTTCTTTCGTTTGGGGGTTAGATTTTTTACGTTTGGGGGCAAGGAATTCTTACGTTTGGGGTTTAGTTTTTCTACGTTTTGGGGGTTAGTAATTCTTACGTTTGGGGGTTAGATTTCTTAAGTTTGTCGGTTAGTAATTGTTACGTTTAGGAGATAGGAATTCTTACGTCTCGGGGTTAGTAATTCTCAAGTTTGGGGGTTAGATTTCTTACGTTTTGGGGTTAGAAAATCTTACGTTTGGAGGTTAAATTACTTACGTTTGGGGGTTAGTAATTCTTACGTTTAGAGGTTAGTTCTCTTACGTTTGAGGGTTAGTAATTCTTACGTTTGGGAAATAGATTTCTCACAATTGGGGGTTAGGAATTCTTACGTTTAAGGGTAAAGTTACTTTCATTGATAGGTTTAGTAATTCTTACGTTTTGGGGTTAGATTTCTTACGTTTGGGGATTAAAAATTGTTACGTTAGTGGGTTAGATCTCATACGTTTGGTGGTTAAGAACTCTTGCGTTTGGGGGTTAGTTTTCTTACGTTTGGGGGTTAGATTTCATACGTTTGGGGGTTAGGAATTCTTACGTTTGAGGGTTAGTTTTCCTACGTTTGGGAGTTAGTAATTCTTACGTTTGAGGGTTATATTTCTTACGTTTGGGGGGTAGTTTTCTTACATTTGGGGGTTAGTTCTCTTACGTTTGAAGGTTAGTAGTTCTTACGTTTAGGGGTTAGATTTCTTACGTTTGGGGGTTAGGAATTCTTACGTTTGACGGTTACGTTTCTTTCGTTTGGGGTGTTAGTAATTCCAACGTTTGGGGCTGAGATATCTTACGTTTTGGGGCAAAGAATTCTTACATTCGGGCGTTAGTTTTCCTACGTTTTGGAGGTTAGTAATTCTTACGTTTTTTGGTTAGATTACTTAAGTTGGAGGGCTAGAAATTCTTACGTTTAGGGGCTAGTTTTCCTACGTTTGGGAGTTAGTAATTCTTACGTTTTCTGGATTAGTTTTCTTAGTTTGGGGTTAGTAATTCTTATTTTTGGGGGTGAGATTTCTTACGTTTGGGGGTTAGATTTTTTGCGTTTGGGGGTTAGAAATTGTTACGTTTGGGGGTTAGTTTTCTTACGTTTGGGTTTTAGTAATTCTTATGTTTGGGGGTTAGATTTCTTACGTTTGGGGGTTAGTTTACTTACGTTTGGGGATTAGTAATTCTTACGTTTTCTGGGTTAGTTTTTTTAGTTTGGGGTTAGTAATTCTTATTTTTGGGGGTGAGAATCTTACGTTTGGGGGTTAGATTTTTTGCGTTTGGGGGTTAGAAATTCTTACGTTTGGGGGTTAGTTTTCTTACGTTTAAGGGTTAGTAATTTTTACGTTTGAGGGTGAGATTTTTTACGTTTGTAAATTAGGAATTCTTACGTTTGGGGGTTAGTTTTCTTACGTTTGGGTTTTAGTAATTCTTATGTTTGGGGGTTAGATTTCTATCTCTTGGGGGTCAGGGAATCTTATGTTTGCGAGTTAGTTTTCTTACGTTTTGGGGGTTAATAAGTCTTACGTTTGGGGGTTAGATTTCTTACGTTTAAAGGTTAGGAATTCTTATTTTTGGGGGTTAGTTTTCATAGGTTTTGGGTTTAGTAATTCTTACGTTTGGATATAAGATTTCGTACGTTTAGGGGTTAGGAAATCTTACGTCAGTTTGAGAGTTAGTTTTCTTACGTTTGTGGGTTAGAAATTCTTACGTTTGGGGGTTAGATTTCTTACATTTGGGTGTTAGGAATTTTTACGTTTCGAGGTTAGTTTTCTTACGTTGGGGGGTTAGTTTTCCTACGTTTTGCGGGTTAATTATTCTTACCTTTGGGGGTTAGATTTCTTAAGTTTGGAGGTTAGAAATTTTTACGTTTGGGGGCTAGTTTTCCTACGTTTGGGAGTTAGTAATTCTAACGTTTGGGGGTTAGTTTTCTAACGTTTGGGGATTAGTAATTCTTACGTTTTCTGGGTCAATTTTCTTAGTTTGGGGGTTAGTAATTCATACGTTTGGGGGTTAGATTTAATACGTTTGGGGGTTAGGAATTCTTACGTTTGGTTGTCAGATTTCTTACATTTGATGGTTACAAAATTCTTATATTTGGGGGTTAGTTTTCTAACGTTTGGGGATTAGTAATTCTTACGTTTTCTGGGTCAATTTTCTTAGTTTGGGGGTTAGTAATTCATACGTTTGGGGGTTAGATTTAATACGTTTGGGGGTTAGGAATTCTTACGTTTGGTTGTCAGATTTCTTACATTTGATGGTTACAAAATTCTTATATTTGGGGATTAGATTTCTTTCCTTTGTGGGTTAGGAAATTTTACGTTTTGGGGTTAGTTTTCTTACGTTTGGGGGTTAGATTTTTTATATTTGAGGGTTAGGAATTCTTACCTTTGGGGGTTAGTTTTCTTACGTTTGGGGGTTAGTAATTATTCCGTTTGATGGTTAGTTTTCTTACGTTTGGGGATTAGTAATTCTTACGTTTGGGGGTTAGAATTGTTACGTTTGGGGGTTAGATTTCTTACGTTTGGGGGTTAGTAATTTTTCCGTTTGATGGTTAGTTTTCTTACCTTTAAGGGTTAGTAATTCTTACGTTTGGGGGTTAGATTTGTTACGTTTGGGGGTTAGCAATCCTTACCTTTAGGGGCTAGCAATTCTTACGTTTGAGGGTTTAATTTCTTAAGTTTTGGGTTAGAAATTCTTACGTTTGGGGGTTAGTTTTGCTAGGTTTGGGGGTTAGTAATTCTTACGTTTGGGGGATAGGAATTGTTACATTTGGGGGTTAGTTTTCTTACGTTTAGAGGTTAGTAGTTCTTACGTTTGGGGGTTACTTTTCTTACGTTTGAGAAGTATTAGTTCTTACGTTTGGGGATTAGATTTCTTACATTTGATTGTTAAGAATTTTACGTTTGGGGGTTATTTTTTTTACGTTTGGCGGTCATCAATTTTAACGTTTAGGGGTTAAGAATTCTTACGTTTTGGGATTAGTTTTCTTACGCTTGGGGGTTGGTAATTCTTACGTTTAAGAGTTAGTTTTCTTACGTTTGGGGGTTAGTAATTCTTACGTTTGAAAGTTAGATTTCTTCCTTTTTGGGGTTAGGAATTCTTACGTTAGGGGGTTAGTTTTCTTACGTTTGGGGGTTAGATTTCTTACGTTGGCGGATTAGGAATTCTTACGTTTGGAGGTTAGATTTCTTACGTTTGATACTTTGGAATTCTTACATTTGGGGGTTAGTTTTCTTACGTTTGGGGGGTAGTAATTCTTTCGTTTGGGGGTTGGATTTGTTACTTTTGGGGGTGGTAATTCTTACGTTTGAGGGTTAGAGTTTTTTACGTTTAGAGGTTAGGAATTCTTACGTTTGGGGGTTAGTTTTCTTACGTTTGGGGGTTAGTAATTCTTACGTTTGGGGGTTAGATTTCTCACCTTTTGGGGTTAGGACTTCTTACGTTAGGAGGATAGTTTTCTTACGTTTGTGGATTAGGAATGCTCACGTTTTGGGGTTAGTTTTCTTACGTTTGGGGGTTAGTAATTCTTACGTTTGGGGATTAGATTTCTTTCGTTTAAGGGTTACGAAATCTTACGTTTAGGGGTTAGCGTTCTTACGTTTTGGGGGTTAGTAATTCTTACGTTTGGGGGTTCCATTTCTTACGTTTAGGGGTTAAGAATTCTTACGTTTATGGGTTAGTTTTCGTTTGTTTTGGGGTTGGTAATTCTTACGTTTGGGGGTTAAATTTCTTACTTTAAGGGGTTAGGAATTGTTACGTTAGGGGGTTTGCAATTCTTACGTTTGGGGGTTAGTACTTCATCCGTTTCTGGTTTAGATTTCTTACCTTTTAAGGTTAGGAATTGTTACGTTATGGGGTTAGTTTTCTTATGTTTAGGGGTTAGTAATTCTTAAGTTTTGGGGTTAGATTTATTACCATTGCGGATTAGGAATTCTGACATTTGGGCGTTAATTTTCTTACGTTTGAAGTTTACATTTCTTACGTGTGGGGATTAGGAATTCTTTTGTTTGGGGGTTGGTTTACTTACCTTTGGGGGTTAGTAATTGTTACGTTTGGAAGTTACATTTCTTACGTTTGGGGGTTAGGTTTCTTTTGTTTTGGGGTTACTAATTCTTACGTTTAAGGGTTAGTAATTCTTACGTTTGGGGGTTAGACTTCTTACGTTTGGGGGTTAAATTACTTACGTTTGGGAGTTAGCAATTCCTACGTTTGGGGGTTAGTTTTCTTACGTTTGGGGTCTAGTAATTCTTACGTTTGGGGGTTAGATCTCTTACTATTGGGGGTTAGGAATTGTTACGTTTGGTTATTAGTTTTCTTACGTTTGGGGGTTAGATTTCTCACGTCTTGGGGATAGGAATTCTTACTGTTAGGGGTTAGTTTTCTTATGTTTGGTCGTTAGTACTTTTTAAGTTTAAGGGTTAGATTTCTTACTTTTTGGGGTTAAGAATTCTTACGTTTGGGGGTAAGATTTCTTACGTTTGGGGCTTAGGAATTCTTACGTTTTGGGGTCAGTAATTGTTACGTTTAGGGGTTTGATTTCTTATGTTTTGGGGTTAGGAATTCTTACGTTTGGGGGTTAGTTTTCTTACGTTTTGGGGGTTAGTATTACGTTCGGGGGTTAGTATTACTTACGTTTAGGGGTGAGATTTCTTACCTTTGGGGGTTAGTAATTCTTACGTTTGGGTGTTAGTTTTCTTACGTTTGGGGTTTAGTAATTCTTACGTTTGGGGATAAGATTTCTTAGTTTTTGGGGGTTAGGAATTCTTACGTTTGGGGATTAGTTTTTTTACGTTTGCGGGTTAGTAATTCTTACGTTTGGGGGTTAGGAATTCTTACGTTTGGGGGTTAGTTTTCTTCATTTGGAAGTTAGTGATTCTTAAGTTTGAGGGTTAGATTTATTACGTTTGGGGGTTAGGAATTCTTACGTTTGGGTGTTAGTTTTCTTACGTTTGGGGTTTAGTAATTCTTACGTTTGGGGATAAGATTTCTTAGTTTTTGGGGGTTAGGAATTCTTACGTTTGGGGGTTAGCAATTTTTACGTTTGGGGGTTAGTTTTCTTGCGTTATGGGGTTAGTAATTCTTACGTTTGGTGGTTAGATTTGTTACTTTTGGGGGTTAGGATTTCTTACGTTTGTGGTTAGTTTTCTTACGTCTGGGGGTTAGTAATTCTTACGTTTGGTGGTTAGATTTCTTACGTTTGGGGGTTAGTAATTCTTACGTTTTAGGGTTAGGAGTTCTTACGTTTGGGGGTTAGTTTTCTTATGTTTGGGGGTTAGTAATTCTTAGGTTTTGGGGTTAGATTTGTCACGTTTGTTGGTTAGGAATTCTTACGTTTGGGGGTTGGTAATTCTTACGTTTGGGGGTTAGTTTTCTTACGTTTGGGGGTTAGGAATTCTTTCGTTTGGGGGTTAGATTTCTTACGTTTGGGGGTTAGTAATTCTTATGTTTGGGGGTTAGAATTGTTATGTTTGGGGGCTAGGAATTTTTACGTTTTGGGGTCAGTAATTCTTACGTTTGGGGTAGTTTTAAGGCATGGCAATATAGCCAGATATTCCATGGCCATTAAGCCAATCAAATCACCGGAATTTAATTATCAAAAGATCCAGTTTTTAATAATAAAGGATACACTGTCTTCTATCGCTCTTGCTCATCTTTAGCGTCAACACTGCGGGACGTACTGCTAAATATCAAAGGAATGCAGTTAGCTCTTTTTCATGAAACTGCAAAACAAAGAAACAAGAATAATGATACATACCTTAACTTGGTAAAAGCTTTAAAAAGGATAAAAATGCTGAATCCAGAAGCGTTCCTGTTGTCTCCATATCCATTATAGGGCTGCTAAAAATAACGGCCCCATCTCTGAAAAAATATATTTACGGAAAATTGGTAATCCGGAAAACTCATCCAGAAAAAACGCTTGACGAAACAAGCAGCAGCTGCAAAACTTGTAACAAAATCAGTCTGTGGCAAGATTCAAAAATCTGAAAAGGTTTCGTGGTCAAGTCTGGATCACTAAACCTCAAAGAACTGAGTCCACTCAAATTTTGGCTGTCGCTTAAAAAGATCTCCAAGAATTCAAAGCAACGTCTTGATGTGCAAAAAATGAATGCCAACCCTTCGACGTAGAGAATATAAAAATATCCGCGAAACTGATCTTCCTTCGTAACGCCGGAGAACGCTTGTGTCATGAATACAGTAAAATGTCATCTGCGCGAGTCGTGAAGATTCAAATGGCAGAAGGAAAAAAAAAACACTGCTGCGGAAAGGGGTTGTTAAAAGTAATAAATGTTCTTGTTAAGAAATTGAGATCATTAGTGACAATCCATTCGATAAAAAGAGTCACAAAAACCAGCAGAAAAAATATACCCACTTTATTCACATAACAACAGAACAATAAAACAATAATTCACCGAAGTGGAGGAGATTATACCAGTATTCACCAGCACTGAGGTAAATAATCGTAGACGATTCTACCTATTGATAGCAAATTATACCAGTAATTTTGCTTGATACGGTTTCTGTTTTTTTCTTAACGTGTCTAAAAAATGGAAAAGGAAACACACTCTAAAAAGCAACTTTATTGTATAATTATTATCAGTGGTTTTAATTATTTACAATGTTTCAGATTATTTTATCAGACTCAGTAATGCTGAAACTTCTTACTTCTCTCCTGGGCTTTATCGAGGTTCACGAAAAACAATTCAGTTTGAACCGCAAAAGAACGCAATCTATGCTTTTACAATTCTTCAAATACAAAAAATACTATGAGACCTAAACTATTCCACAGGACCTGAATTAAACCATGAGGGGGTGCGCACCTACAAAAAATGTAGCGCCAGGAAAACCGAGTAGTTTTCCTGTGTCCGGATGAAACTTGACACATTCTGTGGAACACTCAGGGTCCCCTGTGCGACTGATTATGGAAACAAGCGGCTTGCTATCGAGGATATTATCAATACCAGGCCTTTTCGCCTTCTGTCGAACAAAGCGTCGAATGGTACTTAGCCGGCGAAGACCGAATCCAAGCGAAAGATCTTGAAACGAAAAAAGTAAACGTAACAAATTCAATATTGCTTTGCGATAAAACGTAAACGCTCGAGTATAACTTTTCAAATTGACAAATGATGTGAAATAAAATCAGCAACTTAGCACAAACAACAAATAACATATTTATTTGTATTTAGTTACAACAATATCCGTCGTCGATGGTTGAAACGGTCCGGTCGCAATCAGCCTCGAAGACCAATTTACAACGTTGCATATTCGGCTACCTACGTCTACAATTTGTAGACGCTACGCCTGCGCAGTGTAATGCAGGACTTTCTTGAGAACACTCATATCACAAGACAGCATTAACAAGTGGACAAATTCAGCTGTCTCAAGTGTTAATGATGTCAGTTTTGTGAGATAAGCCTCTCAAATTAAAGATTCTCTAATCCTGATAGCAAACTAACTCCTTGTCTATTCGCTAGCGTCCAGTCCTTCCGCTAGCGTGCAGTCCTCTCCTCCTGGATGACTTCTTCTCGCGTTGTTTTCAAATTTGTAAGCGTTCAAACTAGCGTGTGTGCATCAACCCATGATTCCCTTTTCTAAATGCCTATCTATAACTGGAGATAAACCATTAAACTGATATCGAATGAGAAACAAAAACCTGTTTCCTTTCTGATGGTTAAACGGTTTACTCTAGCCTTATTTACTCATACTAGAATTAACAATCTGGATAAACCTTGCCGAAAAGTTCTTCTCAATCACAGTGCAATAACTGCAAATAAAAGGAACTTATGAGAAAAACGAAGTCTGTTTGATGGTACTAAGCGAGATATCGCGACGAGAAAGCCAACGAACTGCTATCGATGAGCAAAGAAAGGTGGCCGAAGAGAGTCGAACGAACACCAGACAAAACCGAAACAGCGCCAAAAAAGACCGAAGACCCAAAAAACCTAGAAGGGGAGGACCAAACCAATCCAGGGGCCCAATTAACTAATTTATCTAACTAAACTTATTCAAGATAAACCGAATCCGCATCGCGTGAAGGTCGCGTCGAATGTCGTATCCGAATAAAAGGTTTATCCAGCGTTTTAAAACTAACCCCCCTGCTCCCTACCCACAAGGAATTTCACTAACCACTACCAAGGTCTTCCATCAGATTCTTTGATAATTGGAGATCGGCAGGACAGAGGGAAGTGTGATGAAGGACTGGACTGGCGACCACTGGTTCCCGGACTGTAAAGCTGAGTACACTGGAGTAAAGGTTTTCTGTATCATAGCCATGTTGGCAAAGGAGATAGGATGTTGATGGTGGTAGATGCAGTAGCGTCCCTTTCTTCGACACCTCTTTACAAACAGAGAGATCTATAAACGGAGGAAGAAAAACAGTCAACTATCTCGACAACCCCTGTCGCTCTTTTCTCACTTGAAAGCCCCCACCTTTTTACGGATACAATTTTAAGCTTTACACTGCCCTTTTCTCTTTCTCTCTTTCGTTCCTGTTTAATTAAGCTTTTCAAGAGAAAAAGGCATCGATATATCGTATGTGTTACCTTTCTTTACGTAAATCCAAAAAACTTAAAACTCAAATTCTGTTTCTCTATATACTTGGGCAGAAGCAAAGAGAAAGATGTCATCCCCCTCGTTTTTGCTTCCTCTCACCCGCTCCTTTCGTGTCTCCCTCAGAAAATACCGAGACCAGGAACAGGCTTCATAAATCCATATTTTACTTACTTTCATTGCCTTCCGTGTTGGATAGCCTCTCCATTCATAAATGAAAGATTGCCATTCTGACACCGACACTGGAAAAGAAACAGACTGAAAACAAAACAAGACAAAACAAACAAACAAACCCAGATCATGATTAATTCATTCACCTTTTAATGGAAATCATCTGAAATAAAAAAAAAAATTCCGCATCTCGCTTAACAACTTTTCCGTGACCGCGCGTTGGATTTGATGTGTTTTGATGAGTCAACGCGCTTCGTTGGCTGTAATCGTTCTATATCCCACAGTGGCGAGTGCACTAATTAATTTGTTACAACCAATCAATAAATTTTACCAAGATTTTGCATATTCCATTTGGCAAGAAAGAACAGAACAAATTTAATGACCGCTAGTTTTCAGGCATGGCAATATAGGCAGGTATTCCATGGCCGCTAAGCCAATCAAAACACCGGAATTGTATTATCCAAAAATCCAGTTTTTAATAATAAAGGATAAAATGTCTTCTGTCGCTCCTGCTCATCTCTAGCATCAAACGTACTGCTAAATATCAAAGGAAAGCAATTAGCTCTTTTACATGATACCGCAAAAATAGCAAACAAGAATGTATGATACGTACCTTAGCTTGGTAGAAACTTTAAAAAGGAAAACAATTGCTGAATCCAGAAGGGTTCCTCTTGTCTCCATATCCACTATAGGGCTGCTAAAGTTATCGCCTCCGTCTCCGAAAAGAATATATTCTTGGAAAAATTGTAATCAAAAAACGCCTCCAGAAAAAACGTTTGACGGAACAAGCAGCAGCTACAAAACTTGTAACAGAATCAGTCTGTGGCAAGATGCAAAAATCTGAAAAGTTTTCTTCGTCAGATCTGGATCACTAAACCTCAAAGAACTGAGTCCACTCAAAGCAATGTCATGATGCACAATATCCACTGTAGGGCTGCAAAAATTGTCTCCTCCGTCTCTGAAAAAATATGTCCTTGGAAACATGGTAATCGAAAAACGCATCTCCAAAGAACGCTTGACGGAACAAGCGGCAGCTACAAAACTTATAAAAGTAGAGAATGTGGCAAGATGCAAAAATCTGAAAAGTTTTCGTCGGCAGGTCTGGACCACTCAAACCACTGAGTCCACTAAAATGTTAGCTGTCGATTGAAAAGGTCTCCAAATATTCAAAGAAAGGTCTTGACGTGCAAAAAAAGAATGCAGAGCCTTCGATGAAGAGAACATAAAAATAACCGCAAAACTGAACTTCGTTCGTAAAGCTCGAGAACGCTTGTGGCATGAATGGAGTAAAATGATATCCGCGCGAGTCGTGAAGATTCAAAAGACAGAAGGAAAAACACTGCTGCAGAAAAGCGTTGTTAAAAGTAATAAATGTTTCTTTATTATTAAATTAAGATCATTCCTGGCAATCAAGGTGACAAAAAGAGTCATAAAAACCAGCACAAAAAAGATACTTTTATTTACATAACAAAAACAATACTAAGAATTATTCACCGAAGTGGAAGAGATTCTACCATAAAAAAGTAATAAAGAAACACTCTAAAAAGCAACTTTATTGTATATTTATTGTCAGGGTTCTGTTTACAATGCTCAATTCGTTTATCAGATTATAATAGTAATGCTGAAACTTCTTCCTCTTCTCCTGTCCCTCATCTGAGACTCACGAACAAAAAATTCAGTTTGAATCGCAAACGAACACAACTTATGCTTTTACAATTCTTCAAATACAAAAAATGCTACGAGACCTAAACTATTCCACAGGACCTAAATTAAACCATGAGGGGGTGCGCACCTACAAAAAATGTAGCGCCAGGAAAACCGAGTAGTGTTCCTGTGTCCGGATAAAACTTGACACATTCTGTGGAACACTCAGGGTCCCCTGTGCGACTGATTATGGGAACAAGAGGCCTGCTATCGAGGGTATTATCGATCCCAGGCCTTTTCCCCTTCTGTCTAACAAAGCGTCGAATGGTAGTAGGCCGAAGAAGACCGAATCCAAGCGAAACACGTTGAAACGAAAATAGTAAACGTAACAAATGCAATCTTGCTTTGCGATAAAACAAAAACGCTCGAGTATAACTTTTCAAAGTGACGAATGAGGCGAAATAAAATACCAAAACAATATCAATAGCACAAACAACAAATAAGATATTTATTTTGTTTAGTTACAACAATATCCGTCGTCGATGGTTGAAACGGTCCGGTCGCCAGCAGCCTCGAGGACCAATTTACAACGTTGCATATTCGGCTACCTACGTCTACAATTTGTAGACGCTACGCCTGCGCAGTGCAATGCAGGACTTTCTTCAGAACACTCATATCACAAGGCACCATTAACAAATGGACGGATTCAATTGTCTCAAGTATTAATGATGCCAGTTTTGTGAGATAAGCCTCTCAAATTAAAGATTCTCTAATCCTGATAGCTAACTAACTCCTTGTCCATTCGCTAGCTTCCAGTCCTTCCATTGGCGTGCAATCCTCTCCTCCTGGATGACTTCTTCTCGTGTTCTTTTCAAATTTGTAAGCGTTCAAACTAGCGTGTGTGCATCAACCCATGATTCCCTTACCTAAATGCCTATCTATAACTAGAGATAAACCACTTAACTGATATCGACTGAGAAACAAAAACCTGTTTCCTGTCTTGTGGTTAAACAGTTTATACTCAAGCCTTATTTACTCATACTAGAATTAACAATCTGGATAAACCTTGCCGAAAAGTTCTCCTCAATCACAGTGCCAATAACTGCAAATAAGAGGAACTTGTGAGAGAAACGAAGTCTGTTTGATGATACTAAGCGGGAAAACGCGACGAGAAAGCCAACGAACTGCCATCGATGAGCAAAGAAAGACGGCCGAAGAGAGTCGAGCGAAGACCAGAGAAAACCGAAAAATAAACGAACAGTACCGAAGAAAGACCGAAGACCCAAAAAACCTAGAAGGGGAGGACCAAACCAACCCAGGGGCACAATTAACTTATTTATCTAAGTTTAATTTATATAAAGTTATTTAAAAGAAACCGAATCCGCATCGCATGAAGCTTGCGTCGAGTGTCGTATCCGAATAAAAGGTTTATCCAGCGTTTTAAAACTAACCCCCCTGCTCCCTACCCACAAGTAATTTCACTAACCACCACCAAGGTCTTCCACCAGATTTTTTCTTGACCGGAGTTCAGCAGGACGGAAGAAACTGTGACGAAGGACTGAACTGTCGACCACTGCCGACCCAGAATGTAAAGATGGGTGCACTGGACTATAGATTTTCTGTATCACAGCCATGATTCAAAGAAGATAGGATGTTGATGGTGGTAGATGCAGTAGCGTCCCTTGGATCGACACCTCTTTATAAAGAAGAGATATACAAACGAAGGGAAAAAAAATCAGTCAACTACTCTCGCTCTTTTCTGACTTGAAACCCCCCACCTTTCTACGAATACAATTTTACGCTTTACACTACTCTTTTCCCTTTCTCTCTTTTGTTCCTCTTTAAGATTTTCAAGACAAAAATGCATCCATGCGTCGTCTGTGTTACTTTTCTTTTCGTAAATCCAGAAAACTTAAAACTCAAATTCTGTTTCTCTGCATACCTGGGGAGAAGCGAAGGGAAAAATGTCATCCCCGTCGTTTTTGTTTCCTCTCGCGCGCCTTTCGCGTCCCCCCAGAAAATACCGGGAACCAGGAACAGGCTTTAAAACTCCATCTTTTACTTACTTTCATTGCCTTCTGTCTTCACCAGCCTCTCCATTCATAAATGAAAGATTTGCCATTCTGATACCGACACTGGAAAAGAAACACACTGCCGAAACAAAACAAGAAAAACCAAACAAACAAACAAACCCAGATCATGATTAATTCATTCGATTACACCCTTTAATAGAAATTATCGGAAATATAAATACAAATTCCGCATCTTCCTTAACAATTTTTCCGTGACCACGCGTTGGGAGTGTGGGATGAGTCAACACACTTCGTTGGCTGTAATCGTCCTATATACAACAATGGCGAGCGCCATAATTAATTTGTTAAAACCAATCAATAAATTTTATTAAGATTTTTGCTGATTCCATTTTGCAAGAAAGATCAGAAGACGATTTAATTACCGCTTTTTTAAGGCATGGTAATACAGGCAGATAGTCCATGGCCGCTAAGCCAGTCAAAACACCGGAATTGTATTATCTTAAATCCAGTTTTTAATAATAAAGGATACAATGTCTTCTAGCGCTCCTGGCCATCTATAGCGTCAATCCTGCAGGACG
Source organism: Pavona decussata (assembly GCF_977016875.1). Lineage (NCBI taxonomy): Eukaryota > Metazoa > Cnidaria > Anthozoa > Scleractinia > Agariciidae > Pavona > Pavona decussata. Next base: position 6,079,537 of record NW_028145860.1, on the reverse strand, counting down.
TACTGCTAAATATCAAAGGACAGCAATTAGCTCTTTTACATGATAAAGCAAAATTAAAATAAGAAACAAGAATGTATGATACGTACCTTAGCTTGGTAAAAACTTTAAAAAGGAAAAAAAATTGCTGAATTCAGAAGGATTCCTCTTGTCTCCATATCCACTGTAGGGCTGTTAAAAATATCGCCTCCGTCTCCAAAAAGAAAAATATTCTTGGAAAAAAGGTAATCGGTAAACGTCTCCAGAAAAAACGCTTTACGGAACAACTAGCAGCTACAAAACTTGTAACAAAATCAGTATGTGGAAAGATGCAAAAATCCTGAAAGTTTTCGTCGTCAGGTCTGGATCACTAAACCTCAAAGAACTGAGTCCACTCAAATGTTGGCTGTCGCTTGAAAAGGACTCCAAAAATTCAAAGCAACGTCTTGATGTGCAAAAAAAATAATGCCAAGCCTTCGATGAAGAAAACATGAAAATATCCGCAAAACTGATCTTCCTTCGTAACGGCGGAGAACGCTTGTGGCATGAATGGAGTAAAATGATATCCGCGTGAGTCGTGAAGATTCAAAAGACAGAAGGAAAAAACACTGCAGAAGAAAAGGGTTGTTAAAACTAATAAATGTCTTTATTATTATTAAATTGAGATCATTCCTGATAATCAAGGTGATAAAAAGAGTCGTAAAAACCAGAAAAATACTTTTATTCACAAAACAACAACAGAACAATACTAAGAATTATTCACCGAGGTGGAAGAAATTCTACCAGTATTCACCAGCACTGAGGTCAATAATTGTAGACGATGTACTTATTGATAACAAATTATACCAGTAGTTTTGCTTTATAAGGTTTCTGTTTTTCTCTTAAAATGCCTAAAAAATGGAAGAAGAAACACACTCCAAAAGGCAACTTTATTGTATAATTATTATCAGTGTTTTTATTTACAACGTTTTAGATTATATTTAATATCAGTGTTCTTATTTACAGTGCTCAATTATTTTATGAGAGCCGAAACTTCTTTCTTCTCTCCTGTGCTTCATCGAGGTTCACGAAAAAAAGTCAACTCTGAATCGCAAACGTAAGCAATCTATGCGTTTACAATTCTTCAAAGACAAAAATACTATGAGACCTAAACTATTTCACAGGACCTAAATTAAACCATGAGGGGGTGCGCACCTACAAAAAATGTAGCGCCAGGAAAACCGAGTAGTTTTCCTGTGTCCGGATGAAACTTGACACATTCTGTGGAACACTCAGGGTTCCCTGTGCGACTGATTATGGGAACAAGAGGCCTGCTATCGAGGGTATTATCAATACTAGGCCTTTTCGCCTTCTGTCGAACAAAGCGTCGAATGGTACTTAGCCGGCGAAGACCGAATCCAAGCGAAAGATCGTGAAACGAAAAAAGTAAACGTAACAAATTCAATCTTGCTTTGCGATAAAACATAAACGCTCGAGTATAACTTTTCAAATTGACAAATGATGTGAAATAAAATACCAAACAACATCAATAGCACAAACAGCAAATAAAATATTTATTTTGTTTAGTTACAACAATATCCGTCGTCGATGGTTGAAACGGTCCGGTCGCCAGCAGCCTCGAAGACCAATTTATAACGTTGCATATTCGGCTACCTACGTCTACAATTTGTAGACGCTACGCCTGCGCAGTGTAATGCAGGACTTTCTTGAGAAGATTCATATCACAAGACAGCATTAACAAATGGACATATTCAGTTGTCCCAAGTGTTAATGATGCCAGTTTTGTGAGATAAGCCTCTCAAATTAAAGATTCTCTAATCCTGATAGCAATTTAACTCCTTGTCCATTCGCTAGCGTCCAGTCCTTCCATTAGCGTGCAATCCCCTCCTCCTGGATAACTTCTTCTCACGTTCTTTTCAAATTTGTAAGCGTTCAAACTAGCGTGTGTGGATCAACCCATGTTTCCCTTTCCTAAATGCCTATCTATAACTAGAGATAAACCATTTAACTGATATCGACTGAGAAACAAAAACCTGTTTCCTCTCTGATGGTTAAGCGGTTTATACTTTAGTCTTATTTACTTATCCCAGAATTAACAATCTGGATAAACCTTGCCGAAAAGTTCTCCTCAATCACAGTGCCAATAACTGCAAATAAGAAGAACTTGTGAGAGAGACGAAGTCTGTTTGATGGTACTAAGCGGGACAACGCGACGAGAAAGCCAACGAACTACCATCGATGAGCAAAGAAAGGTGGCCGAAGAGAGTCGAACGAACACCAGACGAAACCGAAAAATAAACGAGCAGCAACGAAGAAAGACCGAACACCCAAATAAAACCTAGAAGGGGAGGACCAAACCAACCCAGGGGCCCAATTAACTAATTTATCTAACTAAACTTATTTAAGATAAACCGAATCCGCATCGCGTGAAGCTTGCGTCGAATGTCGTATCCGACTGAATAAAAGGTTTATCCAGCGTTTTAAAACTAACCCCCCTGCTCCCTACCCACAAGGAATTTCACTAACCACTACCAAGGTCTTCCGCCAGATTCTTTCTTGGCCGGAGTTGAGCAGGACAGAAGGAACTGTGACGAAGGACAGGACTGGTGTCCACTGGTACCCGGACTATAAAGATGGGTGCACTGGTCTAAAGATTTTCTGTATCACCGCCATGTTTCAAAGAAGATAGGATGTTGATGGTGGTAGATGCAGTAGGCACCTCTTTACGAACACAGAGATCTATAAACGGAGGACGAAAATAAGTCAACTATGTCAACAACCCCTCTTGCCCTTTTCTCACTTGCAAGCCCCCAAATTTTTAAGGATACAATTTTAGGCTTTACTCTGCTCTTTTCAGTCTTTCTCTCTTTTGTTCCGTTTTCAAGACAACTGAAAATGCATCCATGCATCGTCTGTGTTACTTTTCTTTTCGTAAATCCAGAAAACATAAAACTCAAATTCTGTTTCTCTGTATACCTGGGGAGAAGCGAAGGGAAAAATGTCATCCCCGTCGTTTTTGTTTCCTCTCGCGCGCCTTTCGCGTCTCCCCCAGAAAATACCGGGAACCAGGAACAGGCTTTAAAACTCCATCTTTTACTTACTTTCATTGCCTTCTGTCTTCACCAGCCTCTCCATTCATAAATGAAAGATTTGCCATTCTGATACCGACACTGGAAAAGAAACACACTGCCGAAACAAAACAAGAGAAAACAAACAAACAAACAAACCCAGATCATGATTAATTCATTCACCCTTTAATGGAAATTATCGGAAATATAAATACAAATTCTGCATCTTGTTTAACAATTTTTCCGTGAGCTCGCGTTGGAAATGTGCAAGGGATGAGTCAACACACTTCGTTGGCTGTAATCGTCCTACATCTGACATTGGCGAGCGCAATATTTAATTTGTTAATACCGATCAATAAATTTTATTAAGATTTTGCTGATTCCATTTTGCAAGAAAGATCAGAAGACGATTTAATCACCGCATTTTTTACGGCATGGTAATACACCGTAATTATATTATCCTAAATCCAGTTTTTAATAATAAAGGATACAATGTCTTCTAGCGCTCCTGGTCATCTATAGCGTCAACCCTGCAGGACGTACTGCTAAATATCAAAGGAAAGCAATTAGCTCTTTTACATAATACTGCCAAAAAAAATGAAACAAGAATGTATGATACGTACCTCAGCTTCGTAAAAGCTTTAAAAAGGAAAAAAAATTCTGAATCCAGAAGGCTTCCTCTTGTCTCCATATCTACTGCAGGGCTGCTAAAATTATCGCCTCCGTCTCCGAAAAAAAACATTCTTGGAAAAATGGTAATCGAAACTGAAACGCCTCCAGATAAAACGCTTGACGGAACAAGCAGCAGCTACAAAACCTGTAACAGAATCAGTCTGTGGTAAGATGCAAAAATCTGAAAGGTTTTCGCCGTCAGGTCGGGATCACTAAACCTCAAAGAACTGAGTCCACTCAAATGTTGGCTGTCGCTTGAAAAGGTCTCCAAAAATTCAAATCAACGTCTTGATATGCAAAAAAAGAATGCCAAGCCTTCGATGTAGAGAAGATAAAATATTCGCGAAATTGATCTTCCTTCGTAACGCTGGAGAACGCTTGTGGCATGAATGGAGTAAAATCTTATCCGCTCGAGTCGTGAAGATTCAAAAGACAGAAGGAAAACACACTGCTGCAGAAAAACGTTGTTAAAACTAATAAATGTTTTATTATTATTATTGTTATTAAATTGAGATCATTCCTGAAGGTGATGAAAAGAGTCATAAAAACCAGCAGAAAAAATACTTTTATTCATATAACAATAACAGAGCAATAGTAAGAATTGTTCACCGAAAGGGAAGAGATTCTACCAGTATTCACTAACACTGAGGTCAATAATTGTAGACGATCGATGTACTTATTTTACAACAAATTATACCAGCAGTTTTGCTTTATAAGGTTTTTTTTTTGGAATGCATAAGAAAGTAATAAAGAAACTCTCTAAAAGGCAAATTTATTGTATATTTATTGTCAGTGTTCTATTTACAATGCTTAATTCTTTTATCAGATTATAAAAGTAATGCTGAAACTTCTTCCTCTTCTCCTGTCCTTCATCGAGGCACAAGAAAAAACAAAACTCGGTTTGAATCACAAACGAACGCAATGTATGCTTTTACAATTCTCCAAATACAAAAAATGCTACGAGACCTAAACTATTCCACAGGACCTAAATTAAACCATGAGGGGGTGCGCACCTACAAAAAAATTTAGCGCCAGGAAAACCGAGTAGTGTTCCTGTGTCCGGATAAAACTTGACACATTCTGTGGAACACAGGGCTCCCTGTGCGACTGATTATGGGAACAAGAGGCCTGCTATCGAGGGTATTATCGATACCAGGCCTTTTCTCCTTCTGTCGAACGAAGCGTCGAATGGTAGTAGGCCGACGAAGACCTAATCCAAGCCAAAGATGTTGAAACGAAGGCAGTGAACGTAACAAATGTAATCTTGCTTTGCGATAAAACATAAACGCTCGAGCATAACTTTTCAAATAAAAAATAAGGTGAAAAAAAAATCAGCAACGTAGCACAAACAACAAATAATATATTTATTTTTTGTTTAGTTACAACAATATCCGTCGTCGATGGTTGAAACGGTCCGGTCGCCATCAGCCTCGAAGACTAATTAACAACGTTGCATATTCGGCTACCTACGTCTACAATTTGTAGACGCTACGCCTGCGCAGTGCAATACAGGACTTTCTTGAGAAGACTCATATCACAAGGCACCATTAACAAATGGACAAATTCAGCTGTCTCAAGTGTTAATGCTGCCAGTTTTGTGAGATAAGCCTCTCATAAGCCTCTCAAATTAAAGATTCTCTAATCCTGATAGCTAACTAACTCCTTGTCCATTCGCTAGCGTCCAGTCCTTCCATTAGCGTGCAATTCTCTCCTCCTGGATGACTTCTTCTCACGTTCTTTTCAAATTTGTAAGCGTTCAAACTAGCGTGTGTGCATCAACCCATGATTCCCTTACCTAAATGCCTATCTATAACTGGAGATAAACCATTTAACTGATATCGACTGAGAAACAAAAAACCTGTTTCCTCTCTGATGGTTGAACGGTTTACTCTAGCCTTGTTTACTTACACTTGAATTAACAATCTGGATAAACCTTGCCGAAAAGTTCTCCTCAATCACAGTGCAATAACTGCAAATAAGAGGAACTTGTGAGAGAAAAAAGAGTTTAATGCTATTAAGCGGGACATCGCGCCAAAGCCTACGAACTGCCATCGACGAGCGAAGAAATGTGGCCGAGGATAGTCGAACGAAGACCAGAAAAAACCGAAATAAACGAATAGTACCGAAAAAAGACCTAAGACCCAAAAACCCTAGAAGGGGAGGACCAAACCAACCCGGGGCCCAATTAACTAATTTATCTAAGTTATCTAAGTTTAATTATCTAAAGTTATCTAAAAGAAATTGAATCCACGTCGCGTGAAGCTCGCGTCGAATATGGTATCCGATTAAAAGGTTTATCCAGCGTTTTAATACAAACCACCCCTCCCTACCCACAAGGAATTTCACTAACCAGTACCAAGGTCTTCCACCAGATTCTTTGATTGATTGGAGATCGGCAGGAGAGAAAGAAGTGTGATGAAGGACTGGACTGGGGACCACTGGTTCCCGGACTGTACAGATGAGTGTACTGGACTAAGCATGCGCATTTTCTGTATCACAGTCGCTTTTTTAAATGATATAGAAGCTTGATGCTGGTACGTACAGCAGCGTTGCTTGGTTCTACATTTCTTGACAAAGACAGAGATCTATAAAAGAAGAAAGAAAGGAGGAAAATCAGTGAACTTCGTCGACAACCTCTCTGGCTCTTTTTTGTTTCGGGTAAGCGCTCATATACGTTTTTACGAAAATTCTAGGCTTTTGATTTACGCCCGTGAAGGCTAAAAGGCGTTGAAGCCCTTTTAAAATCCGGTTTCCTCATTGTTCAAAAAGAAATACCACTTAAGTAAGAAACCCCTAAAAAAACCCTTTAGAAACTGCCTCTGTAGACCCTTTTGAAGTCTGGGTTCTCTAAAATAACACGTTTGGCATCAAGAAACCTTTTTATTTATCCAGAGCTCTGCAATTTTTTAAAAGAAATTTAGGTAGAGATGTAAAGCTAATTAAATTCCATAGTTACAATATATGGGTGATTTGGCAATTTTATTAGTGGCCTTTGTACAATTAATAGTAGCGTTTTGTTGTTGTTGTTGTTGTTGCTGTTGTTTTTATTCTTCTCAAAAATAATATAAAAAAATACGTAGGAGGAAAAGGTGAATATGTATTCTCTATTTGCCGTAATTCAAATTGAAAGGTAGTTTAAAATTAACTCAAGCTTCTGTATGTATGCGTTGTTTTTGCGAAGGACTTATGAGTTGTCGCGAAAAATTTTCAGTCGAGTAAAACTTTAACCAGTCGGCTCTCCTTCCTACATTTTTTTGCGAAATAAAAATTCGAGAAAATAAAAAATAAAACCTCACGTTATTGTAAAAAAAATTGTTTTAGGAAACTTCGCATTTCACAGTTTAAAAAAAACCTACCTTTGTGTCTTTAAATGTTTCTGTGACGCGTGCTTCAATGTTGATGTTATTCTTCAAAATGAGAGTATTTGAAAGACTTTTTTGAGACTTAACTGCCTACTGAAAATAAAAGAAAGAATATAAAACCATTAGAACGGAGAAAAACCGAGAATAGCGAATTTTGTTTAAGAAAACCGAGCTGTGAGAAAAAAAATTGCAAGTGAAAACGGCCGGAAAAGTGTAACATCAATGTTTGTCCGTTTACTTACCAAGCGCGACAAGTTTCTTCTCAAAATGTCGTGGTTTGCTTTTAAGATGTACCTCGTACATTTTGCGAAGTAAAAAAGTGTCTTAAAATGAAGGAAAAGGAAAGAAAATGTTGCTTTTTTCGCAGCTCAAAAAGCCGTGCCGTCTTATTTTCTTCCCCGAAAAAAAGGCCAAAGTTTAAAATTCCCGCCACTGCCAACCCGCGTCCACTGATCCCACGTGACTGAGTACGCTTCTATGATTGGTTGTCAGGTTGAACATGATTGACATCAGCTAACTGTTTCGCTCTGAGAAAAAAATGACGTTTTTAAAGAAAAACGTTTGCATTGGGACACAAATTTGTGTTTCTAATCACTCATATTTTAAATTTACATGTTTTTGACCGGAAAGTTTAATAAAGTCATCTCGGTGAATGAAATAGCTTTCAAATAAACGCTTAACTGTAGCATTGAGTCAGCTGATCAGGGTACAAATTCTTCAAAGTTCGTTCCCAAATATGGACAGCATCCCACGTGGTTTTCTCATTGACTATCAAACGTCCTAACAGAGGTCCTTTGGGTAGTGGTCTGTAGTGGTGAAGCCCCTAACAGCCACTGGAAAATAGGTCAAACGATCAATCAGTCAAATTGTAAATTATTTGAAGAGGTTAACAATAGTACTAGCCTGCAAGAGCAGTCGTTCTCTCCTGCCGGAAAAGACGTCTGTTCTCGCTGGCTATAATAGTATTTAGTACTTGTGGTCCTTAACGGCATTCACTTAAGAGGTCCCAGATTAATGAAGTTTATTGTCGCGCCGAATAGAAAAATTCGACATACTTCGACAATATGTTTGTTGTTGTTGTTTTTAATGCGATCTAAAAAACTCAAGTCCTTAAAACCTACAACTATATAAACTAAGGGGCTTCTTTGCAGTAGATGTTACCAGGAGGTTTCTGCCGGAAATTTCTAAGAAATATTTCTCGGGGACTAAAGTCAAAAGCTGGTGGTATAAAAGTTCATATCTAAGAGTCACGATCTTCGCATTTTAATTTATGTCTCTTTCAAGAAATCTAAGGAAAGCAGCAGTCCTCAATGATGACCAGGAAAATTTAAGTTCTTTTAACATTCCGTCGCGGGCCTGTATTTGAAAGATACCGTTAAAGCTCTATTTAAGCCCTCTCTCTAATGAGTCCCTTGTTTGGAGGTCAGATTTTTCAATAAGCCCCCCCCCACCCCAACTCCCCCTTTGCCATGTTAGAAAATATTGCAAGAAATACTCAAAATTCAGACATACCTACAGCTAGTACATTGGTCAGTTGGGGTGGACAAGGCAAACGGATTCGATAAAGAGATAAACTAAAGACAACCGTAAAAGGGCGTTAGCGTTAGCCCTTCATCAGAGCGATAAAGGATTTGATGGTTGTGTGTGGTTTATAGAAAATGTAGTAAACAGCGGAGCTCGCGGTGGAAGCATGGTAACGTTAAAAACAAGAGTAAATTTAGTCGCAGTTTACTTGGGGTGGGGCGTTGGTAGAGAGTGGTTGAGGATCCGGGGGCAGTTACATTGATTGTCGTTGTACTTTTCAAGGTTCAATACCACTTTTCGGTGGCCACTTTCAAATTACTTAGATACTGGTTTTAGTTGACAACCCTGGTGTCTATCTCAAGTCGTCCTGTTTCACAATCATAAAAAGGGGTAGGACCAACAAATGGACTGATAGCAGCAGCCATCACGGCCTATATAAGCTGACGAATGGTCCTTTTTCCAGCAAAATAATGCAAAACGGACACATCAGTTGCCGAGTCGTCCAGGCCACCACAATCATCATCATCATCATCATCATCATCATCATCATCATCATCATCATTATCATCATCAACAAGATTGTTCTCGTTGGTGAGATGTTGGCCCTAAGCTCCCTCTGGAGTCAATAAAATTAACATAACTGCTTTGACTCTAGGAACTCGGGAATATGGTTTAAAGAGAGCTATTTGTTGAAGAAAATAGGCACAAATGATGGTAACTAAAGTCAATGCCATTAGAAAAAATTTTATTTGTCAAACACTAACCATGTATAAAATAACTCACTACCCACTACTTTCCAAAAAAAATTCAAAAGGACACCGGTATGTACAAGAATCTACATTGTGTAGTAAAAGTGACTTCTCACCATACAGCTGGCCAAACTTCTAAATCTAACTTATTGCATGCATTCTGATTTTAAAATGGATAGAGAAAATGGCTTTGAATTCAAAATTCAAGCACTCAGACTAAGAGCTCTTAGCTCAGATAATTAAGCAAACACCTTTGGCTCCAAATCCTACTCATATACATTTTATGGTGGAGTATTTTTGTGACTTTGCAATTGTCCAGAGAGAATCAGATTTTAAAATTGTCAAAATTTTAAACATCTCCCTACCACTACTATAAGAAATATAATAATATTATGAGACTATAAATGAATGGAAAAATTGCATGATTTTATTAGTGCAGGCTCGTTTAAGTTATTCACCAATAATGTTGGAGTGCCTATTTAGTTCACATCCATGGAGTCCAGGCTCCATTCCTTTTTGCCAACTTTCTCGCCTCAGGATCTCCCGGTTTGTTGGCAGGTGGCAGTGCCCCCTTCATGTAAAACTCCACTCGATCTTGGAACTTCTTTACGATGTCTGGGAACTTTTTGCTGAGGTCATACTTCTCATATGGATCAGCAGTGATGTTGTAAAGTGCCACATCAACAACTGGAACTGGGGGCTAAAAAAAACAATAAAAAATAATTTAATATCGTAGTTATAAAAATGATAAAAAGTAACATAATGCCTTTATCAGTGTTTATTCTGGTCAACTTTGCTGGCAAATCTCCAGTTTAACAGAGTTATTTAATGGCATGAGATCTGGGCAGGACAGGGGTACTCTTCAACAATTGAACTATATGAACTATAACTGGCCTTAGAGGATTTACATGCCTGTTGAGAAATGTTATCGCTTATTAGTGGGCCGTAAACATATGTTTGACATCTTGTCAATAAAAAGAGAAACATTTTAGTGGCTGAAGGAAAACCCTAACAAAACAAAAAAGAATAAAGGAAAAAAAAGCTGAAAGAGCTGTCCATGGCTCCTCCCCTGTAGGTTCACTTTTTCCTCTTTTTTCTTTTTTTTTTTTTGTTTTGTTTTGGGGGCAGTAGGGATGGCATAGTGGCGAGGGCACTCTCCTCCCACCAGTGTGGTCTGGGTTTGACTCCCCGTGTTGGCATCATATGTGGGTTAAATTTGTTGTTGGTTCTCATCCTAGCTCCGACGGTTTTCCCAGGGTACTCCAGTTTTCCACGCTCCACAAAAACCAACACTGATTCCCAAATTCCAGTTTGACCTGGAAACAGTGGATGAAAGAGCCACTCTGTGGAAGCCACTGAAATTGCCATTTATTTATTATTTATTATCTATTTATTTTGTTTATGGTAGTAATAGGGCTTATTGGTAAATACCCTCTGACACAGTCAGCTTCAAGGGTGCATGTCTGTGGCTGTTAGGGGAACTAGTCATAACAAGTTTCTTTTTTGAAGAATTTTATTGGCACAATAATATTCTGCGGTAGGCATTGAAATTCTCACATTGTTAGGTAGCTGTGAAAATGTACTTACATCCTCAAGGTCTTGCCAATACAGCTTACTGTCTTGAGAAGAATTTCTTTCTTCAGGTGGAATGAAGTATGATATATTTGGGACACCCATCAGAAGTTTCATGTCTTCAATGCGAAGACCAATTCCTTGATAAGCAAAGCCAAGTTGGTCATAAGAAGAAGGGCTGTCTATATTGTGAAGAATCTCTGTGCGCGGGGATGCTTCACCGTTTGAAATAGATTTCCACACGTCATAGCCATCAAGGTCCTCGCCATCCAAGTCCCCTCCTAACAAACACAACACACACAAAAACAAACAAATTAAATAAAACCAATGGAAACAATATCTAACAATATTATTTATAGAGCAGTTTTCAATAAGTGTCACAAGAAATTTTGACTTTCTGTTGGTTTTACTACTGAGCACTTTATTGTCTCCAACTTCTTAATATATTAAAAAAGTGGACTTTTTTGTCTGTTACAAGTGCTCTAATAATGTTTTAATTTACACGGTGTTATGTCTAATTATTGCTTAGGAGCATGCTGTAAGTGTTGGGAGCATTTGTCCACAAACAAACTACAACCAAAAAGAGCTGAAAATGCATTAAAACCAAGTTACAACAATATGAAAATGTCATGTCAGTTCTGACTGTGTACCTAGCTAACTCAAAAACAAACAGATTTCAGTTTAGACAGCCAATACCAAAACATCAAATGGCCACATGACCAACTGTCTAGGACACAATTACACTGAACAAACCCTAACACAATGAAATAATTTGATGACCTGACATTTTCACCATAATTTTTTGGGTTTAAAATCTACTACTTATTAAGTTTCATAGAATCATCACATTCAATGAAACAGCAAAAGCATCACAGATGATATTAATTGACCATTACCTACCAGCGAGATTGACCAGTGTTGGATACCAGTCTGTCACATGAATTAAGCCTGTGCAATTTACCCCTTTCCTCGAGAGCATGTTCCCGTGTACGAACCCCACACCCCTGATTCCACCTTCCCACAGGGTGTCCTTACGTCCCCTCAGGGGGTAGTCATAGCCTCCATTCTTTGGCACCCCACCATTGTCAGTACTGAAGATCATCAATGTGTTGTCCCATAAGCTTGGGAAAAAAATTAAAGAATAAATTATTCACTGAGTCCAAGCAACTTTTGTAACCCAAAGGAAAATATATGACAATAATTACTTTACTTTTAACTAACACTTTAACCCCTAAAAAAACAAACAACAAATTCTCCTATATTGTCCCTATACTTTTCTTATAAAAGTACCGAGGAGAAGTTATTAAAGTATCAAGAAAATTCACCTTGGGTGATCACATCTTTAATTGTCATGACCTCAGGGATTGAATAAGCATTGCTATTACAAGGAGAAATTTGATGCTGATCACTGTTAGGGCTTAAAGGGTCGAGCCCTGGGTCGAGCAGCTACTTCAAATCAAGCAATGATCTTTATACATCATGAATTTAACACAACTAAAATTCTTACAGACCCACCAGCTGGGGACTCGTTTAGGGAATTATTAGTACTTGGTTACTAGCACAGCACTTGTTTAAGAAAACTTAAGCTTAAGTATCGTCAATATTGGCTAAGTACCCTGCCTCCTTGAATGCTTCTGTTATATTCCCAACAGCTTCATCCATGATGTCGACCATTCCAGCGTATGTTCTTCTCAAGATATCATCAATAAACGCATACTTGTCCACACGCTCCTTTGGAGCCTGAACAGGACCATGAACATTTTGAAATGCCATGTACAGGAAAAGGGGACTGCTGCTATTGTGCGATTTCACAATCTGTTGTACACGCTGAAATTAAAAAAAATCAAAACATAAATCCAATGATCCATCTTCATTCCAAGAAAAAAATTACATTTCCTTAAAAAACAAGTTTTTTTAATAGTGCTTGTATCTCATAATCATTTGTGCTTATTTTTTTGTCCTAGATATTACAACTTTGTTAATTTAAAGATTCCCTTTTCTAACATACCAAAACTCAAGATTATCTGCTGAAATTTTATTCAAATGCTCTCTGCTACAACAAAAAGTCACAGGCCCAAATGCGACAGAAAAAAGGTCAGTGCAGTCAAATAGCATAGGGAAATGGCATAGTGTGCCTTGGATTACTTCAGCTATGAATTGGGACACCATGGTTGAGGAACTTTCATGCAATTCTAGAATCCCTTGCAGATGCTCTTTTGGCTCATCACACAATCTTTCATCAACAACGTTTTCAACTCATGAGGTTAAAGGTATTTGACAGACCTGCCAGCTGCACATGTAATTTCAAAATTAATGATGTGATACGGCCATTTTGAATGACTGCATGTAGAATACTTCAACAAAATGGCACGTTTCATTTATGAACTGACAATGCCAGCCAGCCAAGTGTGACAATGGCAAGTGACTTAGGGCTTAAACCTAAACTCACTTTCGTAAAAGCATTTACAGAGTAAGTGCCATTCAAGTCCCTGACAATCTCTTTGTTGTCTCTAAAGTCAAGATAATGATCCTGCACATGAGTGTAATGATCTTCTGCACCACTGTAAAAACCATAAAAAGTATCAAAGCCACGATATGTTGGAGTACTCTCCCAGTTGTAGAATCCCAAGTGCCACTTTCCCAACATGTGGGTGCTGTAACCTAAAATGAATTTAACATTTTTAACTTGTTTGTTTCATACAAAATATTTGTTTATGACATTTAAAACTATTTGTATAATTATAACTACAATGCAGAAGACATTGGTCTGTATACTAAACTTGAAGAGAGAACTTTTTAACTTCAATTCAAATTTATTCTAAGGACATCTCAATAAAGTTTTGTTTGCCATCCCTTGAATAGTCCCCCATTAAAGTTCCAAACTAAAACAGACTCTAGGGGATGGCATGTTCTCAGCTGCAGTTGGTAATGTCTGGAACCAGCTGCCTAAAGAAATTCATAAGGAGGACAATTTCAATTCACCTAGAAATATGGAGAAAACAGTGATGCAAATTGACATGGTAATATTGGGGCTTAAAGAAGAATCCCTTTCTTATTGTCTTTTAGTTACTTTCAAACACTAAATAACTGGTAGTTACCGACCATAACAGCCAGTTGTCAACTACTAATGAAAACCCTCGCACACGCCCACATTTTCACATCTTTTGGCCAACCGTCCATACATCTTGACTGAATGTTGTTAATCTTTTGTTGCTAGTTGTTGACAGGCTGTCAATAAGTTGGACAGTTGAGCTATCATAAGTGAATGTATCGCAAAGCAAACTCAATAGGAACTTTAATATTTCATTTTGATTGATTTCCATTTGATTGATGTCTAATGTCTATAAAATTTTGGTTGAGAAATTATCTAGATGACTGCCCCTCTCCATAGAAAGGGGAACTCCATATGCTAGGTCACTGGGAGTCCCTTTATGGGATCTGCTTTGTTTAAAGTGATAAAATCTCACCTGCTTTTTGAAGCTTTTGTGGTAGAGTCGTTATGTCCAGAGGAAGACCATATGGATCACCATTATGAATAATGCCATGTTGCAAACCTGCACAAAGAGAAAAGACAAATTGCTGTGATAATCTTATTCAATGTTTTGAAGTGATGTAAGTACTTAAGAGGAATTAAATGGTTTAGGACCTGAATTTCTTTTTTCCCAAATGATTAGCCAACAAGGAAGAATTCACGCTGTTGACCAATTTTTCGCAGACTGGTTGTAAAATGGTCCATTACTATAATTCATGCCATGTGGGCATTCAGGGACGTGTTCCTGCAGTGGATGTCCATGAAACCTGTATGCTCAGCCTCATACCCAGTCATTGTTGGGGCGCAGGTGAAGTGAAGTCCCCTGTTGAGCTGATCGAAAAGGCTTAGTCCCAAGCCTCAGGCAGGCAGCTCCGCTCACTTGAGATTAGCAAGATTAGGCCTGGGAAATTATGAGGCTGCTGTGTGCGATACTTAAATCTTGCATCTGCATATGATACGCAAGCTTTGGCAAATGCCTTGATTTTCTTCTTTGAAAATGAAGCTTGAGGACCAGATGATGTTTACAAATACATGCACATATGCACAAATACATTGAAAACAGATGTGAAATTTTGCAGCTTTTCCTTAGGCGTGGCTTACATTGAAAACGATGTACAGGCTATTAAAACGGACAATAATGTACTCGTTCTAATGGTTGTTATATAATCTATGTATGGCATGGGGTAACACCCCCAGATATGAGAAATGTCAGCCTTGGAGTTTTGGAAAAGCCTTAAGCTAAGTCTAATTAATAGTAGAGCCAAACAATTAAATTATGATAAAACTTAACATTATACTCACCAGTGTGAATAGGATATCTCCCAGACAGCAGAGCTGATCTGGTAGGTGAACAGATCGGTTGTACATAGTAGCTTTCCAGAATGACCCCCTCACTAGCCAACTTGTCCACATTTGGAGTTTTTATTTTCGAGCCATGAAAACTTACATCACTCCAGCCAAGGTCATCCACCAAAACAAATAAAATATTCGGCTTCGTTGAAGCTGTAGCGACGAATATGAAATTATTCGACAGATAAACCAAAACAAAAACGCTTACGAAAAATTTCATGGTAGGGTATAAAGAAAAGGAGAAACCCTTCAGAGAGATTGCGTGATAGGAGCGTGACCTATGCTTTAGAAGTTGACAGCTGGTCAAGAGCAGCGTAAACTCATGAATATGATGTCATGCAATCAAATATGGACCACTTGCTGCATGAAGTGCTCTATCCTAGCAGATCCTAGTTCCGTTTTCATTTAATTTTTGTTCTATTATATAGTCCCATGGCCCACAGCAGTTCCAATTATTTTCGATCAAAATCTCTGAATGCCCAGTGGGAAGATCTAAGCCGTTCGATCAGCGATGTTTTACAGGTACACGAGGGTGCAGAAGCGAAAGCGGAAGGAAGGTCGCAGATTACCACAGCTCACTGGGTGAATTCTTTGGACAGGACACATTGCGCTGATAGAAGCTGTCACAAGAAGTTTTCTTTGACAGAAAGGAAACACCACTGTCGAAGGTAAAGTTATCAAGACTAAATTCAGTTCGTAGTTCGTAAGCAAACGAAATCTTCAATTCAAGTCACTGTCAACTCCCGTTCAACAGCAAAAGTCTGACATTTTATACAGTTGTTCAGCATGAATAAATATTAAAAGGCCTTTGTACCTTGTGGTGTTTGTCTCAGGCTTATAAGATGATATGAGATCGTTTGCTTTGGTTGGACTGATGCAATCTTAGTCTGCAATGACCGGAGAGAGCACAAAAACTACCGAGGGGCCCTGCCCCTCCTCCCCAATGCTATACAACCTGACAAGGGTGACCCTTGGTAGTTTTGGTGCTCTGCCCAGGTTGTGCTTTCCCTTACAAACCAAGATGGTGGTAGCCTACGAATGCAGACGTATTTCTGGCTGTTGCCTCTCTCCGCGGTATCCGGTCAACTCGCCTACATGCAAACTCGCCTACGAACAAACTCGCCTACAACTTGTCAGCTCGCCTACATAGGCGACTTCTCTTCCTGACATAGGCGAGTTCACTCAAGTAATGTATGCCTTTTAAATAACTTTATGTTCTATCTAACTCGTTCTTTAATCCATAAACCTAAACAAGCGTGCTATGTTCTAAATTCGCCTACGTAGGCGAGTTAACCAGTAAGCGTAGGCGAGTTGGCATAGGCGAGTTTGCACGTAGGCGAGTTGACCGGTATTCCTCTCCGCAACAAGCCGGAAATATGTCTGCATTCGCAGGTGTATAAATATTCATATAATGTAACTTGCCCTGTCTAAACTAGCATGTATAAAATAATAATAACAATAGTAATAATAATAATAAAATGTGTTCTTTGTGGTGATGATTCTGTACCTTTTGCTGTTATGCTTAAAGATGCGGGGAAGTGTTTTGCGGCAAGTGCAGTCAATTCAGGCGACGACTCTCATTATTGGCAACTCCACATCCAAATGGAATTAGTTACAGAGTGAGTGTGATCTCAACTGATTTTCCTTTCTTAGTATATTTCCATTGAGTTGTAATTCACACTCAAATCCAGGGGGGAGGGTAACCCTCACTATGTGGTGTTGAACATGCTAGATTTGCCTTATGTCTTCAAATGTTTCTGGTGTAGCGCACGTGACAGCCCCCTCTTTCTGCCCCACTTTTGACAAGTAACTTACTTTTAATGACTATATAGGAACTGAATTCCACAAATTGGACAAACTAAGTTAAATGATTTTGACCAACTGAGAATACAACAATGAAGATCAGATGCACACTCAATGGTTTTCTGTCTTTTTTTGTAGGTGTGTAAGAGATGCTTTGATGTTGGGCCCCAGAGATTTGGAACAATCCGTGCACGTATGGAAGAATTCCGTGTTTGGAGAGAACTGAAAAAAGGAGATGAACCCAGGAGCAATCACAACAATGTTCCAATTCAACCTTTGAATAATGTTGAAGAAGAGCTACAAAGGCTTGTGGATGGCTACAAGAAGCATATCGGCAAATCTAAAATTAAGTCTTTTATGACAGAAGCCTTAAGCTTTGTCAAGATTCCTGACTGGCAGAAGTCTAAATACTGGATGGTGAGAAGGGACAAAGAATTAATACTAAATAGCTCAAGAGATGAATTCTCCTTAATGATAATCATACATTACTGCTGGAATTAGTTTGAGAATTTGAATTTAATCAAGTTTTGACGACTTTTTTCGTACTTCCTGTTCATTTGCTCAAGAATGTTTATAAGCATTACAGAGACCAATCAGATATTGAACACTTCAGGGAATTTAATAGAATAAGTTAACATATTTTGAATTTAAAATTTATTGGTTATTACCTGTAGACTGACAGAGACTAATACCATTTATTTATTTATTTTATTCTTCTTCCTTTGCAGCCAAGCTCATCCAAGGGTGGCTGCACTATGTGTTTAAAAAGGTTTTCA
This sequence comes from Pavona decussata, assembly GCF_977016875.1. Lineage (NCBI taxonomy): Eukaryota > Metazoa > Cnidaria > Anthozoa > Scleractinia > Agariciidae > Pavona > Pavona decussata. The sequence goes on along the minus strand of NW_028145860.1, from coordinate 6,061,654 downwards.
GTAACCGAGACAAAGTTTAACTGCAAGTGTGTAACAAAATTATCCTCCTTGAATTTTTTAAACTTACTTTTAATTTCGTTCATTATTTATTTATTTATTTATTTATTTATTTATTTATACAGGAGCATCTGAGCATTCATGTACTTATTAATTTTGCATTCACCATCCATTCATTCATCCATCCATCCATTCATCCCTCCCTTCATCCATCCATCCATCCATCCATCCATCCATTCATCCACCCGTTCACTCACTCACTCACTCACTCACTCACTCACTCATTCACTCACTCACTCACTCACTCACTCACTCACTCACTCACTCACTCACTCACTCACTCACTCACTCATTCATTCATTCATTCATTCATTCATTCATTCATTCATGCATGCATGCATGCATGCATGCATCCATCCATCCATCCATCCATTCATTCATTCATTCATTCATTCATTCATTCATTCACTCACTCACTCACTCACTCACTCACTCATTCACTCACTCACTCACTCTCTCACTCATTCATTCATTCATTCATTCATTCATTCACTCACTCACTCACTCACTCACTCACTCACTCACTCACTCACTCACTCACTCACTCACTCACTCATTCATTCATTCATTCATTCATTCATTCATTCATTCATTCATTCATTCATTCATTCATTCATTCATTCATTCATTCATTCATTCATTCATTCATTCATTCATTCATTCATTCATTCATTCATTCACCTGTATGTCAGTCCATTTGTTTGTTTTGTTTCACCTTTCATTGTCTCTCTGCTGTGTTAAGAGTCTATAATATTTTGTTGTTTGGTTTCCATTCATCTTCTTCATCCAATTTTAAGCTATGATAGTAACTGTGACATTCCTTACTGTCTCCTCTCTGACAGGGTTTGTGGCACAGTAATCTGCTCATCATGTTCCTCAGAAACTCTTATTCTATATCCCTCTAAACCATCATCTACTGTGCAGTGGGCTCTCATTAACATCATTGGCTCCCCAGATGAGGAACCAGCTGGATGTCTATACCTACGAATCTGCAATGCTTGTCATGGGGAGGTAGCAGTATTACAGGGAAAAACTGTGACTGATGGTTCCCCTGAGACATCAGTATTAGATGACATTGCAAGTATTCACAAGACCCTTACCAGACTTCAAGCAAAAATCAGCGATTTGTTACCCAAGTATGAGACACTTGTGGATGCTGTGGAGGCAAAAACTGATTTAAAGGGGCTGGTCCCAGTGCAGGAAAGTGCTACTCAGACCATGGCACGATATCATCTGGAATTGTCAGATTTATTTACACAGTTTGCTGTTGACATGCAGAGTATCAAACGTCTCAAGCCACAAACCAACACGCAGATAAAGCTGGCTAAGAATTTAACTAGCAGCATGTTTAACTTCTATGGTGATAATTTCCCTGTGTTTAGAGAATGTAAAAGGCGCACTGTGGAAATACTTCCACAAGAAATACTGGAGAAGGTTCAGCAGATTGTTGATCAAAATGCTATCAACAATTGCTACATTTACATCAAACAACTTGGGCTTGAAGCTTTGTTATTAGCAGATATACACAAGTTTGATAATCAGATTGCCACTTTTTTGGCCGATTGTGAAAGCGTTTGTCTCCAGGATTTGAAGTCACAGATTGAAACTTGTCGGGAGGACTGGGACCAACACGAGAAGTCTCTTAACAAATTGCTTCATGAAAACCTCATGAAACATCGTTTGGTCATTCCTTCAAAAAGAATGACTAAACAGAAGGGTGCAGTTTACGTACAAAGTTTTCTGTTAGATCGTTGTGGCCTGGTTGTAATAAAGACACTGCTACAACTAAGTGCTAAAACAACAGAAAAAAAGTTTTCTGCTTCCAAACAAGCTCTTCACAATTTGAGCAAGCAGTTGCCGTATTCACAGTAATTAACGTGACCATGAAACCTTTGTATCGCAGACAATCTATTGTCTTCTGCGTATTTCTAGGATCTATGAACTTGACTCTGACCAGAGGTAGGACACCAAGCACTGCTCGTTGGATGCCGCTCTTGTTAGTCCACCTCACAGCGTATTAGATGTACAAAAAAGCCTCTCGTTTTTTTTTTACAGTTAAGTGTAAAAAAGCTGAACATATATATCTTCAGTAACTTCAAAGATACTATATCATTAATGATGGTGTAAATTTTACTTGTAGAATTAGAACATTGCAATTACATAAATTTGTATGCATTGCGGACCTCTGTTATCTGGAACACTCTGTTTATAGTAGCACCTCTTTTTAATTGGCATCCGTGCATTTGTTCATCTGAGTGTTGTGCTAGTATCGTAACAGCTGTGCGGTAAAACGAAATCAGAGCAAACATGAATTACTTTCGGCACTCAAAAACTGCTTTGCACAGCGTCATTAGTAGGGGACATCAAATAACCTATTCACTGTTCGAAAAGAGCAGGAGACGTTGTACCACTAAGTGGGATGTAGATTCTCTCCCAAGCGCCACGTTTCCTGAATCATAGCGCTGATCACGTATAACGACTCGGCTGTGAGTGAAGTCAGCAAGCAAAAATCAATGTTCTTATCACTACCAGACTGAGAGAGAGGGCAATTCCCATGTGAAATATGCTTTACATTAGCAGCCATACACTTCTACCCTGAGAGCAATGTCACCGTGCCATTTCAACGGGTGGAAACGAATCGCTGTAGCGAAAAAGCCATATTTGGAAAAGTTATGGATGATTGTATGACGTCGGCTTGTGTTCCCTTTGAATATCTGCAAAACAATCGTATCATCATCAGCATTGCTGTATAGAAACTGACTATCATTTAATGACACACTGGAAGTGTCATCAATATAATCGATTTTCACATGAAAGGTTCTGCCGCAATACGTGTCCTTTGCATATTTACCCAAACACTATGTGATTTTTACCCATCTCTCACACAGTGACGACCAACCCCTGATCGAACGACCTGAAAATTTAGAACGCTTACCATAACACCTTGATATGGTCTAGTCACATTTCTCCAAACTGACCCCATAGAGTATGCTAAGTAGAACTGTTCTGTCCAGTTGTCTGCGTGCGGATCTCCCTGGATCTCGATCCCGCTTACGTATCTCTTTTTCCCAAAATTTATTTCCAGAAACTCGCCAAGGGTGTTCTTAGCGCTTCTCCAACACGAGGGACCACGTGCCCGCGCTTTGAAGGCTGGGTAACCAGGCGCGTAAGAGGAAGCAGTGATCCGGTTGTTGGGGATCTCGCCTGTGGTCATCCCAAACTGCCGATTGGACGAACATTCTAGATAGAAGGAGCACAAAAAGGAAGATTTTTAAGCCGGGAAAAAAGTTATTCAGTGACCCAATAGAAAAAAGTGTCTCTTGTGTTGCTAGGATAGAAATGGATGGATGCTATATAGGAACCGCTCTAAACTACTTAAGGACGGTGCCTACTTTTGTTACTGCGCATACGTTCTGCGCATCGCGAGATACTCGGGTTTCCTATGGGTGGTGCCCACTAATACAGGGATATTTTTGCACGTTTTAAAACTATGCGGAGAAAGCAGAACTTACCAAATGCTTTTGGTATCTCAAAAAAAATTGGGGGTAACCACGCATTTTTCGGAGATAATTAAGCTTCAATTTAGGAAAAAAATCCCATACATTACTTTATATTTTCGCGTTTTTTAGAGATATTCATGTTTAATTATCTCTGAAAAGTGCGTGGTTACCCCCAATTTTCTTTTTGGATTCCAATAGCCCTTGCTAAGATCTGCTTTTCCCGCATAGTCATAAACCGCACAAAAATACTTCGGTATTAGTAGGCACCGTCCTTAACCACTCTGCATGCCAGAAGACTGGGGCGCAGTCGAAGTTTTATTAAGTTTTCTCCAGAACGGTTCAAATATCAGAATTCTACTTTCAGTACTTACCTTCACAAGTCGGTCCAAGGTATCCATCTTTGCAGACACACTTAAATCCTGGGTATGATGAATTTATGATGACGCAAGAACCATTGTTCTTACATGGTGCCTTAACGCATGGTTTATAGGGTCGGTATAAGTTATCCAGATAGACAGTATCCGGTGAGGGGACAAAGTACTGGGGCTCAATACTAAGGCGGGTTTCATTGTTGAGTTCGCACTGCTGAATAGGAAATTTGAAGTTGATACTGTAGCATTCTGGGTCATCTTGACACGTGACTATGCATGTGATCAGACGAACTCGTGACATCATTCGATAAATGTGCCTGGTCAGTGTGTACCCATATATTGAGCTAACGTCTTGACAACCGGTTTGACAGGTTTCAGTTTGAAACAGAATGATCACAAGACAACTAGAAATCCATAACTTGATGCACCCCTGCAGACCAAATAAAAATAAGTCATTCTTCACTGACTCGCACCCCATGTAAATACCACAGATATTTTCTGATACTTAATATATTTCCCAGCGTTTCCAGGGAACGTAAATGTAAGAAAGGAAGCTAAGAGCTGAACGTCACCACCCGATAAGGTGCTAACGAGTGCAGCTTTATAACCAGAATAACTAGGCTAAACAAGCTCACATTTAAACTTCTCGTAATTCCCTCATTGTAATTTACGCCAGTATCTCCTTAAGTAACTGCCGTTAGTTTTGTTTCATACGGCCCACTTCTTCCCCACTGATGCTTTCAAAACCAAAAATGTAACTCCTTTCTGTACCTATTTACTCCATGCATTGCATTGATAGTCGAAGAGATGAAAAACTCTAGCTGCGTTGAATTGGAAAATGGGAAGGTCAGCCGGAAGAGGATGTGATTTTAAATAAAACCTCGGTTTACTTTGTTTTGTTTTTTATCGCTTATGACCCTTACTGGTAAAACTGACTTCAAATAACAAACCTGAATCGTCATCAGAAGAAATCAGACTGATCAGCGCAACGAACCAGAACTGAAATTTTAGCAACTCTAAAATCTTCCTTGCCTGTGTGTAGAAGTAATTGTTGCAAGAGTTTAATTGATTGTCATGTTTAAGATCTACGATCAGCTGTTTCTGCTATCTGTCATTTTCTGAACACATTATCCATTTCGAAGGTTACACAGCTTAAAAGATGTTTCACGGAAGACCCAATCAGAACGACACATTCTTCAAGATCAAAACACACTGTTTTATTAAAGTCACCCAGAAGAAAAAATCCATCATCAACTTACAAACGATTTGTATGATTAGGGAATCCATTACGTTTTTTCGTTTACTTGCGGAATTCTGCATTGGCAATAGCTGTTAAAGGGGCACTGACTGACAAGGGAATTTACTATCGACATCTTGGTCAAAACGGGTTGACAAATTGCCCTTTAGTCAAAAGATGAAATTGCTCTTAAATTACCAAGAAGATAAAAACTAAGAGATTTATCAAAAGAAGGTCAAAAGCATAATCAGTTTTTAACGCGTGATTTTTCTCTGTAGCTAAAACAACTAAGAAGAACTTGAACTTTGCCATTTTCTTTAAGCTGCAACGATATTTTCATCCTGTACGTCTGCAGCCAAGGGAAATCAATACTGACTAGTTTCTGTGCATTTTAGTGACGTATCTGTTAACAAATTGGGGCTATTTCTTCAAAGTTACCTTTGATACAAATATATATATATTTTTTGGCCTCTCAAAGTGACATTAAAATTGGGTGACATTGATGCTTTAAACTCGAGCCAAACTAGAATGAGAGCAGACGAGGAAAAAATATGACAGTGAAGTCTCTCTGAGCCACATCACACACCATGTACCCTATACAAGGTTCTGAGGTAGAAGGTAGTGAGAACGGGAAAAAACAGACTGGAAGAAAATGCAAAAAATTAAATAAACGCGTGGAAACTTTGTTAAAAAAGGAGCCACCTTAATTCACTCTTCCCACTTTCCCGCAGTTTATTTTCGCTTCGCGATTTCAGTGTTTTGCTCTTGCCGCAATTCTGAAGCCTTGAACAAGCTAGACAGCACGATGGTCGAAGAATGCACACGAACGCTAGAAGGGAACTGGAGAAATTAAGGCTTTGCGTTCAGTCCGTAATTTCCGCCTAGACTTGTTCAGCTCGAGCTTAAAACATCACTGAAATAATAAAAAATTAAAATAATAATTATAAATCTTAATTTAGGGAAAGACTTTGCTCTGCTTAATGTAGATTTGTTTTCCTGAAACTTTCAGGTCAAGAGAACGTTTCAGTTTCAATTTTGACAATTACAAGGTCCGTGAAATTTAAATCTGGTCCCACACGGCTGTAGGTCTTTGAGTCATAAGAAGCTGTCTCGAAGGTGAAGACATTGCTTTTCCTCAGCCTCGTACCCAAGCTATCTTTCCATCCTGGAAACGAGGATAGCTTGTCGTTTATCAGTTGTGGGCTTCACAACCATAAACTTCACTGCGCATGCACGGTCGTTCTTTCCAGTTGCTTGGACGAATTCGCAAGACAGTGCAGCGGAAAGGCTTGTTGATGCGGTTTTTTAAGCTAGCCCCTGCGTTTGAGTTCCCAATAAAAACCTGCAGATTTAGAACAAAAATGGAAGTGTCAGTGATCGAAAATATCAAGGAAACTCTTGATCAGCTAAAGTGCTAGATGATTGTTCTGCATGCCACGAGCATTAGACATGGAGTCCCGGCGGGGAATCGAACTCATGACCCTTCTGTACACCGATCAAAGTTGGTGTAGTATGCTCCTTGTTGTCTGTAGCTTGTTATTTAAATAATTGAGGCAGAAATATAGTATAGTATTTACTCACCCTCCTCTTAGCATCTTCTTTATGTATCATCCATCCAGTTCCATTACTTTTGTACTCAAGGGAATACTCTTTGGTCCAACAGTCCGTAGCATTCTTCGGATCAACCCTGCCTTGTGTAGCGACTGCTGTTAGGAGCTTCTCGGATGAAAATCTTATCTGTGGAAGAAAAAAAAAATACCGTATTTCATTTCTTTGTGACCATTTAGATGTTTTAGGGCTCCATCTAAATATTAACAAATTGTTGGCAAACTTTCCTATCATAATCATATCTTGATAGCAATGTTAGACGCATGACTCTAACATTGTTAAATATCCAACAAAATTTCTGGCTGAATGCTTGATCGAAAGCTAAACATTAATACAGCAAAAGATGTTGGTCTAACATAATCAAAAAAGGGTTGCAAAAAGGGTTGGCAAACACGTTGAAAACGTTCTTTGACCAACAAAACATTGGCTATCAACGTTTAAGACGTTTCGCTGAGAGTTGTTTTTCTCATTATTATAAATAATGATAACCACAATGACATGGCACCTCCAAATATGGTGACGAGTCGTTGCTCATGGCACGCCACCCTCCAGGATTGTAAGTACGACCGCTGGATGGAGGACTATCAGGCTCAAAACTTGATGCAGTTATTGCTGAGTCAGGGATTGACTTGTCGAACATGCCCAGTGGCTCTTCATTACAAACTATTAAAAAAGCAAACAAATACAACTCATAAGAAGGCAGTTTTTGTTTAGAAGGTACGATGTTTTGAGAAGTTTACGTTCAATTTCAAAATATATGGAGAAACTGAGCAGCAATGACAAAATTACTGCTCAAATACTTTCTTTTGAAGGTAACGTTTGGCATTTTATCCACGCACAGAGGCGTGCATTATCAAAAATTAAACCTTTCACCTTTTTATACGACTTTTTACTAAAGCGTCTTTGAGCTTCGGGAAAAGTATGCTTTTAAAATGTCATGATAATGATGATGATGATGATGACCATACCTTCACAATCGTCGCCACTGTACTTTGATTGACATTTACACTTGTATCCGGGACTTTGCGACAGTATTATACAAGTGCCACCATTTTGGCAAGGAGGGTGCACACATGCGTGAAAGCGTCGATGAAGACTTTCAATATAAACTGTGTTGTCTCTAGGGAGAAATTCCCTTGGGTGCGAAAAATGAGTTCCCTTGTTCAACTCGCAAGATTTTGAAGAAAAACTGTAATTGAGGCTGTAACAGTCTGGTTCACGCTCACATTTAACATGGCACCTCTCCACAGACCAGCTCGTTGATACTCCGATCACGTGACCTACAAGCGCCCGATTGGGAATTGATCTTACACTTCGACAGTGTTGTTCAGCAGTTGTAGTTCTGCCTGCGAGGAGGAAGGTCAACAGAACGGCGCTTGCGGCAAATACAACGCCATCTCCCATGGCAAATCCCGGGCTGGCTCTTTGAAAATCTACGAAAAATCGTACAAAAAAAGCTTTCAGCTATTTGTGATGTTGCCAGGTCCTAGCTGCTCACACTAAAACAATTGGTTCTTGTTCATGACGTCATCAGAGAACAACTGATTTCACAAAGCTGTTATTTCAATAAATATTTCACACATAACAAGCACAAGTCTTTATGGACATTTATTGTCGCGCTTTGTTCTATGGTGGAGGTGTTTTGAAATTCGCAAGTGACAGTTTAGTTCAGCTTTTTAACTCTTCAGATGGTGACAAAGTTATTTTTATTTGAATTTTTACATATATTTTATGGCTTTCCAGGTGAAATCTTATGGTAGTGAGAAAAAATGTCGTTATACTAAATATCTTCCACAACGGGAAGGACAGAAACAGTGCAAAAATTCCCATTATTGTTCCCAAATTTTATAACGATTTTGTCGTGTTGTGTAGCAACCCAGTCACAACAGTGGGACAGGGAAACCAAGCTAGGGCTGCAGCAAACCGGGATTTAAAAAAGTGGAACCACCACCGTTTAGAAAAGATCCTCTGATGACTGTATCCCTGTTGCTATCGCTATAATCCTTTTACGCAGTAGTCAGTTCGAGAAACTTGCAAGAAAACACTGGCCCCGTGACGACACCATGCCAACTAGCCATACCTGTATTGAATTCACCTTGGGTTATATAGCTTTGCTGGTGCCTGTATAAGGAGCCCAAAGTTGTGGTTTCAGATGCTGTTTATTCCGTGCTTTATCTTTGATTGCTCGAGAAAGACTGCTTAGGAGGCTACTTGAGCTGCGACCTATAGAAGGTTATCTTCTTTTCAACTATACCTCCTTTATCTAAATCATAAATTATGTATACCGGCTTTGTTACAGTGTATTCGTGTAAATAGGTATAAAGAAGTGTATTCGTATATTTCATTTTTTTACTTGAAGCTTCTCTTTTATTGAGTTGTATAGTATTTTTAATACGCAATTCAGCTCATCTGGCTCATGGCTGCTGTGTGTCATGAAATAAAAAGCATCTATCTATCCTTTTACAAATGCATCCTTTTTTCTATTGTCTTTTTTTTGTGCATACAAGAAACAGTATTTTTAGATGAAAATTTCCGCTACGTTTTTCCGAACAAAAGCTTCAAGCGTACCGATAAAAAATTAACTGTTCAGAATTTTTTTTTTGTATTTATTTTCATCTAATAGGTTGAGGTAGCAGTGTTCCAAAGAGGAAAGACCACGGTTTCTATTAAAATGAAAATGAATCCTGAATCCTCCAGTCAGTTTATACAAGAACGGTAATCTCTGTTTTACCTTTAATATTAATTTATTTTCAAGGAAACAGGTGATGTAAAAAGGATAATACTAAATTCAGAGAAAAAACACAATTAACTGACAAAATGAACAGAAAAGTAAGAGTTTAAATTATTCTGCAAACGGCTAATTTGACTCACCAGGTAGTGAAATACCAAGGTATGCTAAGCAGATCTCTAAGCAAAGTGATGCTGTTGAAATCAAGTAAAAACTGTATCGCAGGTTAAAGCAGTTCGTTTGCTCTGTTACGCTCGTCTGTTATGAGAAACAAACACATCTGCGCATTTAATCGAAAAAGTGCCACGAACGTTTTCTTATCATATTGAAAAATGCTCACTGTACAAACACCGGAATCATTTTTTAATTAATTCTGAAAGGAAAGCGATTCACTCAAACTGTGACTTGGTAAATCCTTTTAATCATAAAACAAATAAACTGAAATTAAACACAAGGGTTTGTTTAATTTTATTCCTCTTCCCTGTTATAAGATTGAGCCCTTAAAAACTCGTCTGTCTTAACTGTTTATATCTTACCCAAACACCACTGTTTTAGCACTAAACGATGTGTCGAGTTGAAATCGAAATTCAGGCGGAATATAAACCATTCCTAGTAACAATAACCTTCTTCTTGTACTCTATTTTAGAACAAAATATATCCGATTTTTCATGTCCCGGACCTTTGTTGTCTTTCCCCTTTTCACGCCAAGAGCGCAAAATCGATACACGGTCTCAGAAACGTGGGCACAACATATCACATTTTCGAGCAAAATGATCGAAATCACACGCTATCTGAGATAAAACACAATTGACCAATAGCTGTAAGGTTTAGGGCCGAACACCCCTATATAGCACTTATAAGGAAGTACCATGTGACTGAAATGAGCTTGGTGCTTGGCCCCCTTCCTGCCGTCCGAATTGGGTAAATTTAGTAAGTAAAAGTGTTAAAGATATAACGTGCTGTGTGAAAGAAGAACTGCAGTTGAAGTGGTAAAAGAGAGTAGCAAAAACTGACCAGAAATTTTTGGCAGAAACTGCAATGCAAAGAGCACACTTGCCATCGGAAAGAAACTGATTCGGCGTTTTTTATCTTCTATGCTTTTTCTTGGTGGTATAACAAAGGGATAGGGTTTTTTTTAATGCGGAACTGTGACCATTTGGGTAAAAGCTGGTAAGTGAAACCGACTTAGCCATTTTGCGACCACAGAACCACACCAGAGCAGTGAATTGGCGACATTTCTGTAACATTTGCTAAGTCACGCGCAAACATTTAGCCTCGTCCGCAGGTGTCACAGTTTGGAACAATCACGAACCTCTGTTGTGCCGGTTGGGTGGGTGCTGTGCGTCTAGAGGCGAACTGACTGATTGTTGAAGATAACATAGACAAAGATTCATGTTTGAGATGCTAAGTTTAATATTCACAATTTCCTACTAACCTACCTTATAAGTTAAAACGACAACGGATATTATTTACACTAGACTACTTTTAACACATAAGATCCTTCTGGTAAAAAAGGCAACTAAAAAAATTATAAGTTATTTGCCCAGGTACTCTGTATTTTGTCCTAAGTGATTCGCTATTAAACCAAATGAATACACTATATAAATAGCAAGATTAAAACGAAGACAGCAGAACTTTCATGCTAATAATTTATTACACTTTTCAAGTGAAAGGCTAGTTTCGTGTATGCAAAATTGACATGGATTTTAACTTGTCCATAGGCACGTGATTTAGCTGAGTCTATAGTCTGTAATTCAAAGTATTGTAGTTAATTTTTTATTTGCATTTCACAATAGTTCTTAAAAGTTTTGTAATCTTAGGTATTCACAGGTGAAGTGCCACCTAGTGGAAATACTTTGAATAAATGAAAGCTGCTATTATCATTATCACTAAAGGAGAGAAACCCCAATCTGTCGCAAGTTCTAAAGTTATAGCAGCCGGTAACATCCTATCTATCTATTATTAGTATAAATCTACTAATGTTCTATCACGAATGCCGTTCTCTGATTGGCTACGCTACTCGCTATCTATTCTGTGATAGATAGTGAGTAGCGATTTTCAACAAAATGGCGCCCGCTTCTTCGCGTTTTCGAAGTGTCTGCGATGAGGAAATAGATAATTTACTTGTTTAGTTTTGAACGACTAGTAGATTTATACTAAAACAATTAGATTATTCGCTCTCGATTTCTATGCGTGATAGTTGATTCGGGCTTCGCCCTCATCAACTATCACGCGATAGAAATCTTGAGCTCATAATCTAATTGTTAATTAGTACTACTACTATAATCCATTATTATTATTATTATTATTATTATTATTATTATTATTATTATTAGTAGTAGTAGTAGTAGTAGTATTAACTACACCAAACCATACACTTAAATTATATAAGGTGGGCCAAAACACTGCTCTTGGAACAGCACACAGGATTGGCTGAAAAAACTAAAGCAGAGCATGAACAATAAACAGAAACAATGGACACCTGAAACAAAAGAGCTGTGTGATAATGAAATTTGAGATTTGAATAAGCTGTGTGCTATCTACAATGTGATATGATGCAATGATATGCATGATCAGTATGATCAAGTGACTAACTGATGAAATGTTTCTCTTTTTACTGGAGTGACTTGCACAGTTTTGACTTGGATAGTAACTCAGTTGTAATTTGTTGTTATGTTAACCATTGCAAAGACCGTCCAAGAGAAAGTTGCTTCAAGGAAAACAAGAATGAAGGCATTGCAGGAAGACATCTGTACAAACAGGATTTGTAGGAGGGTTCCATGACTGGCTGTTTTCAAAACACTACACTACTATGGGTGACTTCCTGTTCTGTTGCTGGTGGCCAGTTACAAGAGATTCTTAGGTACAATGTGATGAAATACCCACGGATTATACTAAAATAATTGCATGGAATGAAACCTGGGTTGAAATGATAAATTAAAGTTATACTAGGATGACAAAGAAAAGGAATCAGTGTCCAAGAGATCCGAGACTGTTTCAAACATGTGATGCTTTACTGTACATTATGTACACAAGACTACAAGGAATCATTGATTGATTAGCCATCCTGGCCGCCAACTCAAAAGAAAGGGAATCAAGCTGAAATATAACTACACAGTGCTCAAACCCTTGAGACCCCACTGCAACCAACAACTCACTTGCTCCACAAGTGAAAGATAAGCAAAAAGCTTGAAGAAGACCGGGGCATGATCCATTGCAACAAAATTTCCAGAGGTTAAAGTAAGTGAATTGAAAGGAATGGAAATTTCTGCAGTGTTCATTTAAAAAATTTTGGTCAACCTCTCAAACTTGTCCCTTTTTCCTTAAATTTGGAAATGACAGGAATTTTCTGTTCCATTCAATGCCAATCCATTTCAGCCAGAAACTAAGAGCTAGTTAACCCTGTCACGATTGTTGAGTGAAAGATGGTGACAGCATTGGCTGTTTAGCATGAGGAGCAACTTGAGCAAAAAGAATGCACTTCTTTGCACAAGAGTTCATGCCTAATTTAATGTTTATAACAGGTTCAATAATGTTGTTGAATGTTCGTGCTCTAACTATGAAAATAACCTCACAATTCTATGGATACTGTGGAAGGTACCATGGTGAGTCTCATAATCATCTGCCGAGGATGACAACTGGTTCATTGAAGTTGAAAATATGAATGTTCCATTTCATCCATGAAAAATTTCAGAAATTTTCAACTGGAAATTTTGGTTGAATGGATTGTGCCCTGGGCCTCAAAAGTACCAGAAAAAGTGGGAGGGGCCTGCCTCCTTCCTAGTCCTCTACTACATCAACATTCTATCTCCAGGCCTCCCCAAACTCTGGCTCAGAGTTGCCTGAAGAAGAGGGTATCTAGAATGTGAGGCGTGTCAAAGCGAGTTTGAGCAATTCAGTTATTGGACGGCATCTTCTTCTTCATCATCTTCCAAAAACCAGGTGTCATAATATCTTTCCCCTTGATATTCTTGGTTAAAAAACTGCCAGTCACCAGTCCATTTGGCAGCTGGGAAGCTCCGCCATTTCTTCCAAGCGGGAGCACCATTGCAGGATTACCAGGTTTGTATTCTTTTAGATGTCTGTTTTCATTTAGCCGTTTGATATTTTCTACAACTGCATCTGCAAAGAGAGAAAAATTACATGATTATTTGCTTTGTAGGAAACTATTAATTGTGGCAGTATGTACGGGGAAAGAAGTGACAGGGGGTGAGAATGCGGGAAAAAGCAGTTCTAAGAAACAGGAAAAGATTCTCAATAATTAATTGTGTAATATTTTGCTTCATTGAGTCTACATACAAGAAAATAATATTGAAATCCTTGAACAAGAGGCCTGGTGCTTATTTCAAATTAAGGATATAGCAGTGGAAGGATTGGTGGGGGGGGGGGGGGGGAATGGGTAAGGTGGATGCTTATTTAAGGGGGTACTTATTTACATTTTCCTAAATTGTGGCCAGATTCAGATTGTATCCCCAGCAGTCTTGTGTGCTAGTTGGTACAAGACAACAAGGAACAACACAAAGATGTCCTTCCCTCCAGTTACCTGAAACCAACAAGCCCAACAATGATGGATGAGCCCAGTGAGCTCACATTATCACAATGTCTTACCAGCATGCAGCTTAGCCACGTATGCTAGTTTCAGCTCTGGTGTATTATTACAATCTCCAACAGCAAATACATTTTCGATTTCCTCTACTTGTAAGTATCTATCAACTTTGAGGCTTCCATTCTTTTCCATCTTGTCTGAAAGCTTTGACTGATATGCAACAGAGTTGACTTTCATTCCTGTACACCGGAAAACCAGATCCGCCCCAATGCTGGTTCCCTTGTCAGTGGTTAGACTTACTGGTCCAGTAATCCACGGCTTTTCTGCATCAAACTATCAACAAAGCACAATAAAATAAAAAATGTTGAGACCATGAACATCATACCTGTAAATTAAATGTTTCGTCATATTCCTTTTAAGGATCAAGTAGCTGCCAATGCGGTTCGCAGGCAATTTAACGACCTAAGTAATAAGATTGGCCCCATATTGCAGCCAGTTTTTGTTAGTAGGAAATTAGAACATGATCTTAAGCCTAGGGAAGTTAAGCCGTCGATTGTGAATCAGCAATGCGTTGTTTACTATTTCTCATGTGATCTGTGCGATGCAGATTATGTCGGCTATACAGCCAGACACCTTTTTCAACGCGTTGCTGAGCACAAGAACTCGGCAATTGGCAAACATTTTCTTGAAGCTCACGGGAGCAAACACCTATTGAATCAGGGCCATTTTAACATCTTGAGAAAGTGTCAGAGCAAATTTGATTGTTTGGTATTTGAAATGCTGTACATCAAGAAACTTAAGCCTTGCTTGAACACTCAAACGGACTCTATACGTGCGAAACTTTTTGTTTAACCGGTAGCATTCTTCAATGCTACTATTTTAATTAATATCTATTGTCCATTTTTGTATTTATAGCCGCAATCTTGCATTTTTAATTTCACTTGATAATGATGTAATGTACATCGAAACGTCGTGTTTTTTAACCTTTTTATAATGTTTTTACGAAATGTTTTATCGCAATTTTTTATAGTCAAATGTTCGTCATATTCACCATGGTAATCCATTTGATTGTAATCTTTTTGAACTTCAAAAACCTATAAACTTAGACTTGGACTTGGACAAGGGGATATTGTTTTATCACTGCTCACTGCAAATGGTTAAAAAATCCCTGATTGTAAATGTAGTTTCAACACATACTCTTTTTTTTACCTCAAGTAAATTGTGGCATAAATTTCTTAACTGCCATTTAATTAATTTTTTCATCATCATGATAGTGGTACAGTAATCCATTTTGATTGTAACCTTTACCCTGGCATTTGTGATCCCTTGTCAAACATTCACCAGTTCACGTCAGTGGTGAAAAGAAGCTTGTCAAGTGGATTTTGCTATAATTTTAATTCTAGTACTGAGAACTTAATTGTACTGTAGGTCAGTTCTCTACACTGTGAATTTAAAGGCAATACAGTCAACTCCCTCTATTGCTGACATCCTCGGGACCGCAAGTTTGTGTCCTTAATAGAAATTTTCCATAATAGCGGGAAATTGTTTCAGTCAAACATCTGTAATATATTTTTGCCGGGGATTTAGCTGCTGTCCATGTTATCGGGGTGTCAGGGTGTCCGTAATAGCGAGGTATCTGCAAGGCGAGAGTTGATCTTACTTGACTATTTTAATTAGGGTTGTTACCAGCTTATTATCCCTGTCTTAGTTCCATAACTCCTTTTAACATACTCTATTTATATGTACATAGCATTTTAAACAATGTTACAGGACTTACATTCAAGTCATCCATGTCAACACGTTCACCAAGGACAGTCTCGACCTTCAATGCTTTCAGTCCATTTCTTATCTTTTTCACAAACTTTGGTGCCATTCTATCATCCAGAATTTCTTCCCTGTTGTGCATTACTGTGATTTTCTTGTTTGGGTAGTCTGTGGCTAATTCACCAGCTAACTCTAAGCCCACAGGGCCCCCACCAATGACGACAATCCTTTCACTCTTAGCCACCTTAAATGATACAACTAAAAAATTATTATCATTTTAATTATTTATGAAAATAAATTAATGATCATCTCCTTTTTCCTGACTGGGAAATAGGGCCTTATGAAAATAAATCAACCATTCCAAAATGCAAAATGTCTGTGTTACTTCAGTCTTGAAAATTAAGAATACACTAATTATTATTTTATACTTTTTTTCTCATATCTTTAACATCTTCACTAATGAAACGGTTGAGTCCATGGATGAAACTCTCAAGTGAGACCATTCAAATAAAAGCAGAACTTTCCTGTGGTGCTGTATATTATGCTGTACAAGGTGGTTCTAACTTTTGAGTCTGTGGACGAAATCCTACAGTGTGACCATTCAAATGAAAGCTACTGAGCAGTACTTTCCTGTGGTTTATTATGTTGTACAGTCAAGGTACTTCTTACTTTTGAGCCCATGGATAAAAATTAATCCTAAAGTGTTACCATTAAAATAACAGGTAATAACCAGAGCTTCCTTGTCTTACTGCTTATTATGCAGCACAAGATGGTTTTGAGTGTGTAGGTGAAATCCTTCACTGCTACCATTCTGAACTTTTATCTGGTGCAGTTTGTTTTAGATTTTTGCGAAATAAAAAAAAAAAACTGACACCTTTTGACTTTTGATATAATTTGGAATTGGAACTGAAAGGGTGGTACATACAATAATGACGTCCAAAAATTTGTACTGAAAATAAATTGGCATATATACCTGGTCAGCACATTCACTGTAGAGTTTTTCAGCATCTTTCATGCTTGTTCCTAGTGGCACTTTGCCTTCAAAGAAAAATTGAAGCATTTCAACAATTTTAGTTTTAAACTCATGTCTGAATGGGTTCTGCGACCTGAGGATTATCAGTTATAAAAGGAAATGATTATGAAGAATCAGCACTGAAAAGATGCCCTGTACACCACACAATGAGATCATGTCAATCTAGACTGCGAGAACAAAATAGGAAAAGATGTCTGCTCTTGCAGGCTAATGTCAATCAAACTGATTAACCCTAGATTGCTTCTAGAGTTACCTGATTTTTTTGTTCTTTTGTTTTTAACATCCCCTTCTTCTTTGCACCCATCTCAAATAGTTCAAAAGCTATCTGTGGGTCCTTAAATTTTTCCCAATTAATGTAAATTGTTTTAGTGAATAAAGTACTGTTGTTGTTGCCCTTACTCCCCACAAATCAACCAAGATTTTTCCTTTAAATAGTATCACAATCCTACTTGTCTCACCAGGAAATGGCACAGATGAGCCACAAGCAAACACAAGATAATCATAGCTGATTTCTGTTCCACTAGCAAGAGTCACTGTTGTCCTGGAGATATTGCAACTCACAACACGATCCTTGACAAACGAGCCATGCTTCAGAGCTCCTTCATAAGGTATCAGAGTTTTTTTGATGAAAGATGGTTCTACAACACATCTCAGGCCTGCCATGTTATGATGAAAAGCATCTTTGGGGTCAATAAGTGTGACTCTGCAGTAGCTGTCGAGTTGCATAGCAACCTGGATGCCTCCATAACCTCCACCGACAATAACCACCTCACCAGAATTCTTGGGCGGAGCTGACGAGGAAGAGGAAGCCCCCATGATATTACATGTGTGTATAATAAGCACTCATGTGGCACCTGAGAAAAAAGGTTAGATATACAAAGTTAAATACACAAAAATACACAAAAAAATTGCCGACCTCGTGGTGCCATTATTACCTAGGCAATTTGTCAAGAAGGTAATTCTTCAGAGTAATAGGGTATGTATGATTGGTTTTCAGAAATACATTTTTGTTAAGCTATTATTGACACTGACTCAGAATGGGAGTAAAAGCCATATTCGTGTGATAATTATTTGAGTCAATATTTTTGAAACAAGATGGATGGTGGAACTTGCTTAAGCCACCCCAAGAACACTGTCCTTGTTATTCATTTGAATACCAGGGCCCGGTTGTTCGAAAGCCGATTAACCCTAATCCTCGATTAAAACTTAATTGAGGGTTTCAACTTGCTTGCTTAAAATGCTTTTCAAATGCTAATTTTAAGCTCATGGTAAAGAGAGGTCTAAGTCAAATTTAAGGGACTAAAATGTTTTGGGAGAACCTTTTACTGATTAGCAATTAAATTCGAATCAAAGTTCACATTAACCAGGCATTAGCTTAATCAAGCTCTGAACAACTGGGCCCAGTAGAATAGTTAAACTTGTTCAAAATTGCATGGAAAAACACCTCAACCCAAATTAAACTAAGGACAGTTAAAAAAAGATGCTATGCAGCTATATTTTTAAAGAAAATTCAAATTTTCTAAATCCCAAACAAACTCTGATATTTAAAAATATCAATATGCCAATTTTATGCTTCAGGTTTCCCATGATTAAATCAATCAATTTGGCTTTAATTAGATTTTTACGAAAATTTCCAAAAAAAGTCAAGTTATATTATTATTTTAAGCTTGTTATTCTTTGAAAATTAATTTAAAATACTCTTCTGTGAAAATGGGTTTAAGCAACTGCAAATTTTGTTGCCTTTTTTCTCTCTGAGAAAAAAAAAAACATATTATTAAGATATTAGTGGTTACCACGTATGTTCTAAGGAATCTGTCAAAAGTCCTTGATTTACACAAATAAGTCTGCATATACATTATTTATAGCAAGCGTACAATGTCTAGAGCCATATATTCTGATTGAATTTTTTTGTAATGTATATTAAAACGAATAGCACACAAACTAAATCTGTACGGAAACGTTTTTGTTTTGTTTCTATGTTTTTCTCGCGATCTGAAGTACCACACAATAGCATAGCTCCTCTAGCTGTGATACATAATAAAGAATAAATTTGGGAGAACTGCACGCCTCGGTAGCTAGTGTAAAATCTAGACATGTTCTTGCACGCAAAAAATCAGATCAAAGGGCAAAGCATAGCTGGTCTGCTTCCAAGTGAACTCTCTGTAAAATTTGGGTTCTCTGGAAATATAAATAAGCCGGAAAACGAATCAATGAGTCTTTTCAAAGTTAAAGGATCTAAGCCCGCCTACTGGAGCTTGAGGCTATCAACAAAAACATTAAACTTACTACCGTACCCCGTGAAGCCCCAAAACGTTTCACGGTTGATTCTAGCGATCAAAAACAGTGCCAAAAAAATTTATATGGAGGTTAAAATCTGTAAAGGCCTTCCTTACCTTTAAGGGAAGCAATAAAGTTAGATCACGGCTCACACAAACCGTGAAAAACCTTTTCGAATCACCCTTCCTTCGCCAAGAACCTGACGATTGACAGCTCTACGCAATTGACGCTGAGCCCGCGCGTCAACGTCCTCTGTAAACAAAAGAAAAGACGCATGCGTATTGCTGTGAGAGAAATCAATATGGCGGACGATTTGCCTTTGGTGACCATCGAAGAAAGTTACGCCTTTTTTGAAGGTACGCTGATAGCTTTTCTACTCGTGAGGCGTTTTGGTGTCATGAATTTAAAAGTTGCTTCTTTAATGCTAAGCGGTGTTTCATTCTAATTTTTGGAGAATTCAGTTACAGATTCCTTCACGGACAGCGCTTTCTTACTTTCCAGGTTGTTTTGACGTACAAATCCTTCGCTGTTGGCTTAATTAATCTTTGAATCGTTGGTATAAGCTAATTTATAAAAATCGTCTTAAATATAAGATGCCCAAAGAATGTTTTAAAAACTGCTTAGAATGAAGAAATTTTAACTCTAACTAGAAGAAGATGGCTTCCGTATTAAAGCACAAAAAGGTCATTGGTAAAACACTTGGAAGAAGTAAAGAGGTTTTTCTTTAGTTGAACCCCGAGACGCCGCGAAATGCTACCCGCGGGCTTCCAAAAGTATGTCCTCGAGTCTCACTGCTACTTACTTTCAAACTGTTCTCAGGTGTTATCTTTATTTTTTGTTTTGTTTTTTTTATTTTCGTTGCGGTTTATTATAAATAATATTTGTGTTGGGCTATTTCTGCGGCGATGATGGTTGTCAAAACCACGGCTATATTTCGTATTATTATTTTCGTTTCTTTGAAATTCCCCATATCCAATTTCCTGGTTTCCTATTTTTTTTTTTTCGCTAAGAAGATGTCAGGCTGCATTTTATATAGATTATGCCAGAGGTCTTCGACGTGTGATCATAGTATTTTCTGGATTTTTGGCCTTGCAGTATGTAGGCTTCAAAACAGTTTAGGTTTAATCCTTTTAAATCAAATCCTTTTAAATCAAAATGTAAGGAAAAGATACAGTGGTCAGTAGTCAAAATCCTTTGGTAAAGAGTGCTAAAAATCACTTTTGTTTTGGTTTGCGTTTAAGGAGGGATCAGGAATTTTTAAGTCAACATGTGTGCAGAAATGATGGATATTACAAGAGATGAATCTAAAAGAATTCTCCGGAGGCTGGGTAAGTTTCATACTTCGTTGCTAGGAGTTGAGGAGGAAGGCAGGCAAGGTGGTGATAGCACTCACCTTCCACCAATGTGGCCCAGCTTCACATCCAGGACTCAGTGTTATTTGTGGGTTGAATTTTGATAAATTTTATTTTCGCCCATAACTACTCTCACTTCTGACGGGGAATTTTCCTCAAATTGTAGTGCAATAAAGCCAGCAGTCATGACATAAAAATGGTTGATAGTTGAATCCTGCCAAATGAAATCTTTGACTGGTAAGACAGAGGTTACAAGCGTTTTTTCTTTCTCTGTTTCAGAGCTGGAAGCATATTCCTCTATCATCAGTGCTTTCAGGGCCCAGGGAGAATTAAGTCGGTTAGTTGGCAATTATTTAAAATTTGCATTTCATTTGTTTTACCAGAAGGCTTGGTTTTAAAGCCACATTTTTGTGAATTTTTTGTAGGACCAAAAAGAAGTTGTTGCAAGATCTAGGAACTCAGCTGAGGTAAATGTATCTACTGTATTGTACAAAAATTTAAGAAGTGTGAACACTTGGGTTGTTTGATGTTAAAGCTGATCAATGGTGATCTAGGATATTGAAAGTTATTAAAAATATTATATTTTCTCTTCCTGAACATTTCCCTGAATTTTTATTATATGGTTACGTGAAAATATTTAACTGGGTTATTGATGTAGAGCAAGAGTACTTTGTTGCACTCATGGGCATTCTTTTGTTGGCATCCCAGGATGCTTGGCTTTGGTACAGTGTTATGGTCAGTATTCTCCTGTTATGGCTTTTGCATGGACCATCACAAGTGCTTTTGTTTGACACGTTCTCATTTGGAGCATGGTGTTGTTGCAGCTGTTCAGTATTTCTTCCCCCCCCCCCCCCCCCATCCCTATAACAACACTTCCTCATCCTTGGTTCACATTTCTGAGGTCTATACATTTTCTTTTGTTGTTGTTGAATTCTCGTAAATGTAATTGGTTATCTAAATGACTAGACCTTCTACTAATTCTATGGTCCCCTTGTGATGGGTGCTAGGACAGGTGCACATTTGTATGGCTCATAGCTGGATTGTGGGTAGGACAAGGCAATGGGGAGTTCTACTATCTCAGGGCTGGGTGCTTGGTTTCACCTACAGGCCTCTGGGTACCCAACCTCCACTTATGGCATATGTACTGAAGGTAGATTAGGAGTATAAGTTTATTCAATATCTTGGTAAGGGCACTCTATAGAACATGAAGATAGAATGCTGATAGTGACTGAAAATAAAATTAAAGTAACTGTTGTGACTGCTAACCTGTAAACTGTGTAAGTGATATAATAATGTTGTACTTTTTTGTGAACAGTATATCCACTGAACGCCACAGAGCTGAAGTAAGGAGAGCTTACAGTGATGACAGGCTTGCTATTGTGGCTGAAAGGTAAACACACCTGCAATAAAGTCCAGTTAAACGCTTGTGAAAACAAACCAGAACGTATACATGCGAAAATTGTTACAGTAGACCCCTATGAACACTCACAGCACTTGTTATCAGTGTCCAAAGGAAGCCGTTTTTTTTTCTTCAAGTCAGTGGAAATGTTCTGTATTTTAAAGTCTTCAAAAAGGCATCATTGCTGCCAATATTAATACAGATATAATTAATATGTACTTCTATTTCTTTATCTGTAGTATTTATGGTGCTGGGAGTTGTGCTGAATGGGCAGCAGAAGGCAGAAGACTTGTCCCGCTAATGCCTCGTCTTGTGCCACAAACGGTGTTCAGTGCTTCAGCAACTGCTGCTGCCAACTCTGCTGCTGCTGCAAATGCTAAGGTTTCAGTCTCTTCAGGTATTAATTAAAATTAATGACATTGTTTCACATATTCAGGATTTTGCTCTGAATGTCATGCGACTTATTAACAGTGACAAGACATCTGGCAAATGACAGATGACAGTGTGTGTAATGTCTAATGATGTTCATATCGTTAATGATCAATCTGGGACTTACAACAGAGTGTAGAGTGTTTTTGTCTTGCTTTAAACACCTTTTTTTTTTTAAATAAAAATGCATGTTTGTTTATGGAAATTTAATTTTATTAAACAATAATGAATGTTATTGTGTGAATTCAAATTGTCTGTCCTGACATCTTTGTCACAGCCGAGCATTGCTCTTGTTCTCAACACAAATCCCTCAGTGTTTCAGGTGAGTTTTAAAGGTAGGGGGTAGGGGGATTCGCAATGGAAATCAGAGGTCACTGTATTAAAACATCAATCAAAAGTGATTATGATATAACTTCCCACCTGTGGTACAAGCACTTCTGGAGACTGTTCTTGCTTGCAGGGAGAGGTGGGTGCACTGTTCTCCCCTGTTACCTCAAGTTTATGCTCACATTTTAGTCTTGACATGGGGGAAGGGAGGCTAGGTTGTTATATTGTTTAATGCTTCAATGTTTGTGGTGTTGTCTTTTTCACTCAAGCCAACAAGGCTGGTACTAGTTCAAGTGCAGGGAATGCCACTGCAAACTCGCTGAATTCAGCCAATCAACAGAACAATTCTAAAGCTGCTACAGTGAAACAACAATCTCAAACAGGTAATATGCCTCTGTTCGGTATTTATGGTAAATCTAAAGGCTTATTTAGACAGTACAACTTTTGCTTCCGACTGTCACATGCGATTTCTGGAGCATGTGGTGCTCGTGCCATGCAAAAAATCACACACAACTCATCGTCACCCAACATTGCCTATACCTACAATAATTGTCCTAGGATTTTAAAACATGTTCTTAAAACCCAACAACATTTCTTGTGACGTACACACCAGTCATAAGCGAGTTGTAGGTTTAATTTACACAAAACAATTGGTATTGTAGGCCAGTCGTAAGCTTGTCGCATGCGACAAAGTCGTGCAGTGTAAATCGCCCTTAAGTGAGTACAGCTGTAGTTGGGTCTTGAATGAAGGAGTTATCACAATGATCTGATTTAGCACCCACCTTGAAATAAGGACTTCCTTGCTCATAAGTGCACCCAATTAATTAACAATGTCATGTGTTTGTTACCCTATTATTTTACCAAAATGTAATAGCTGTTGATACCATTACAGGTGGAGCACAA
Organism: Pavona decussata; assembly: GCF_977016875.1. Taxonomy (NCBI): domain Eukaryota; kingdom Metazoa; phylum Cnidaria; class Anthozoa; order Scleractinia; family Agariciidae; genus Pavona; species Pavona decussata. The sequence goes on along the minus strand of NW_028145860.1, from coordinate 6,038,123 downwards.
GGAAATGACGCTGATGCCTATGATGATGAAGGCAAACCAAAGCGCAAAAGACGTCTGAGTGTATCAAGCCTGAATAAACCAGTGACAAAAGTTACTATCCCCACCCCTACACTGGTGTCAAAGCCATTGACTAAACAGACTACATCAGTAAGCACCATGACAAAATCTGGGAAAGCTTTAGGACCAGCTGGGACAATAAAAGCTATTCCCCGAGTTTCCCAACTCCCTGCTTCAGCGTCACAGGTGAAACTGCTCACCAAGACAGTAGCAGTGTCACAGGCTGTCTGTCAGGCCAAGACAGTTCTTAGTTACAAAACCATGACATCAGTCACATCATCATCGGCCAAAGCCCAGACAGTGATGACTCAGTCAACCCCCAGGACTCAAACCAAAGTTACCTCTGGGACTCCTCCTAAGGCAGTGTTGGCATCAAAGACCCCACTGTCATCTGCCATTAAGAATGTTACCACTGGAGCTTCAAACCCAGCAGCTGCTGCAAATCCTATCGGGGTGGCCCTAAAAACTGGTTTAACAGCAGCTCAACTAGCGGCAAGACATAAAGTTAAACCGGCAGCAGCCAGATTCAAACCTCTGCCAGGAACTGTGAAGTTCAAGTCTGTCACACCAGCAACTATGGGAACCTGTTCTACAGTTACTATGGTAACACCCAGTCCTAGTTCTCAGGCATCCTCCGCTTTGCCAGCAACCAGCACGCAGCCTGTTGTTCGTGTCATCCATGTTCCAGGAACAGGAGGGGTTGGTGTCAGCAAGCCAGTGGTTGTCATGACAACAGGTCTTAGCAAAACAACAGTTGCTGGTGTTGTGCCAGGAATAAGTAGCTCAGCCAGTTTAACAAAGTCGACTTCACAGGTATAATTTTTTTGCTCTTATAAGAATATTGTTCCTGTAAGTACCTTTGTCTTCTTGGGGTGCATTGGATTGGCCATATTCTGGAATGAGAACTCATATAATGACTGCCAAGATATCCCGCAAGAAGCTTTTATAGTTACTGGGGCATACAAAATGGATCTTAATAAGTAACATGTGCCAGCAAACATTGCAGATGTGTCTCTCCTATTTTATCAAAAATGAGAAATTTTGGAGCTATTCCATGTAATTGAAGAGTGGACCAGAAAAACCTCGCATTTTTCAGCAATAATTAAGCTTCAGTTTGGAAAAATATTTAATACATAAAAACTGTCATTGTTAAGTAATTTAAAGCTTTTTAGAAATATTGTGGGTTAATTATCTCTACAAAATGCGTGGCTAACCCAAATTTTCTTTTTGGACTCAAACAGCACTAACTAAGATCTGCTTTTCTCATGTAGAGGATGCACCTAATTTTGATTCAGTTTTGTTTTTTAATTTTTGTTTGTGAACAGGTGACTCAAAATACCTCAGTTACCAAGACAGCAGCAATAACAACTACTACACACTCATCACCATTGAAAACCAAAGTTTCCAACACGGTAACGCAGGTGGCATCATCAGCATCTAAAACAGTTGTAATGACCACACTAGTTGGCGGAACAAAGCGGGTGGTTCTTTCAGTTCCAGCTCCCCTTCAACCTCCTCCAAGTATTTCTGAACCCACTGCCACCACCCAGGGGAAAGTGATTGCTAAAACACAAGGTATGGCAAAAAGTATGAGCAAGTACAGTAAAACCTCTTGTTATGGACACCTTCAAAGGTGAGCCTCACTTGGATTCACTCTGATGAAGAGCTAGGTGTCAAAATCTCAGCACTAGAATCTCTTGACAGTGACCAAATTGTCTTATCAACTCAGTTGATAAAACCAAATATTCATTTTCACTCTCCTACCAATGCAGCACCACAGTTTTTTTTGGAAACTACCCCCGTAACCTCTCTATTTCAGATGGATCTCTTGGTCCCAAAGATGCGGAAATTCATACAATCCCAACATCTATAATATGAACACCTCTGGATTGCGGATACTTTGGTCTGCCCCTTTGATGTCCATATTTGTAACTGTATTTGCAGTTGAAAACAGTCTGTAGTTGTTAACCTTACATTAAGTGCTAAAATTAAACTTTCTTCCTCCTTTTGAATCCTCCTTTGCAAGTTTGGCTGGAGCTTTTGAAGAGTAAACAAATCTTACTTGTTAATTTAGGGCAATACTGAACAATGCCTGTGGTTCTCAGGTACCAGACGAAATTAAAATAATAATTATTGGTATGTCGATATATTGGTTTAGTGTCGGAATAACAGAAAAGTAATCTGTAAGTTCTCTAATCCTTCATGATCAAATACGAGTTTGTGTGCCAAAATCAAACTAATCTGGGCAATTTGGAATTCAAGGCCCTTTGTTTCATCTACTGCTTTTAAAGTTCATATTAATAAAATAACTAATACTTACTTACCTCTGTAGGAGTTGTCCTGACAAGCCCAGCTGTCACACAATTGCAATCAACTTCTAAGAAAGACACCAAGACATCTTCAGTTTTAACTGCTGTCAGTTTCAAGCCATCTCTAACTCAAATAACGCCCAGTCTGTCAGCTCCGACTGTCACCACGCAGGTCAGATCAAGACCCCTTCCTGCCATTCTCCCTGCTCCACCTAAACCATTGAGCGTAAGCCAAGTACCTACTAGCGTCTCCACTACACCAAGTGTCAGAAAACTTCCGACAATCTTACCAGCCCCAGCAAAGAATGTTGCTGTCTTTCCGACTGTCCTTGTACCCTTGGCAACTGGAGTGGGCTCACATGCTGGAGCACAGCTGCAGTCATCACTGCCACTAGCTGTAAGTACACCTGGTGCTGCAGGGGTATCAGGTTTGAGTGAGATTGTAGGGCAGCAGTATCAGCCAGTAGTTTCGACAAGTCAAGATACAGGTTTGATTGCTGCTGATCAAGGAAACCCGTCTTCCAAGACTCAAGAGATGAGTGACAATTCTGAAATATCAGAAGCATCAGGTTCAAAGGTGCCAGTTCTGAATGAGCAAACTATCGTAGCTGAATGCGATAATAACACATCTTCTGAAGATGATTCTCTTCTAATGTGCTCAGAGACAATCGACAGCGGCTGCAGTAACACTGAGGTGCCATCTGCTATGGATTTTTTCCCGAACATGGCTGAAAGCACACCAGTCAAAGATGAAGCTGAACAAGGTCCAGATGTTATGCCACAAACAATGCAAGAATCTACAGAGGAGCATGAAACAGTCTTGGATCCATTATCACTGCAAGATATTGAAGTATCTGATTGTGATTTAGATTGTGGAAATTCATTGCAGCAAGACTTGATTCATGATACAAAACCTTGCGAAACCCAGCCAGAAACAGTGGCTGAATCTGTTGAAAATGTCACAGTTCAGAGACTGGATGATACTAGTGAAATTTCTGAACTTATAAGGGGTGGTTTATCTGAAAATATTTACTCTGAGTCATTGCAAATGGCTGAACATGAAGAGGAGAAAACCCACAAGCCTATTGTAGAGTCAGATCTTTGTTCATCTTTTGGAGGCACTCACTGTGACAATCAAAATGTGATTGTCAAAGGTCAAGAGGATGGGGTGCCTGTGGAAAATACTGGACATCCTGTAGATGATGCACTACAAATAATTGAAAGCTTTGTAGAAAGTATGGAGGCAAACTCAGGAGACAAGTCAGAAGCAACGCTTTCATCTGATGACTTGCCATTGGAATTCTTGCAATCCTCTACTATGGAGAGTTCAGCCCTTCCTGAAGAACCCACTACTGTGAAAGAAAATTTAATCAATGAACAAATTTCAACTCAAACAGAAACTGACAAAGGCCTTGGTGAAGATCAAACTTCAAATGTTTTACCAAGATTTGAAGAAGAGAGTGGGGAAGTCTCTGATGCACTGATTGATGTCTTGTCTACTTCCACAAGCAGTTCAAACAGTGCTTCGGAAAGCCCAGAACTAACAGAAAGGGAATTAAAAGCTCTTGAAGCATTTGGTAGTATTAGAACAAGTGGGAGGAAAAGAAAGCCTCCCACGTCGCTTGATGTGTCTCCTCCAAGGCAAGTTAGTGGCTGGGTTAGAGGTGCTCTCAGGTAAGTTATGGTGCAGTTTCTGGTTAACAGCTGGATAACATATGATCTTTTTGTGCAATATTTGTCTTTCCCTGTCAGTTTGAGGTATCAGCATTTGATTGTTATTTTAACTGAAAATCATTGTTGTCAAGGTCATCATCATCATTATTGCCAAGATCATTTCATCATCATCAAGTTGATCAGTTTATGTTTGAGTTTATAGGTAATTGAAGGGCTCAGTTCATAACCGACTATGGTTCATTTCAGATCCCTTTTTGTTATTTTTAAGCTCAGCTTCACCAGCGTTTTGCATGTGGCCTTGAATTCCTTCAGTAAATGCTCCAATGTTTTATCTACTGCTTGGTACTTTATTTCCAATAAAAAGTCTATGATTATGGGCAAGATTTCCATTTTTATCACAAAATGCAGGGCAAAGCAGGGGATAAACTTTGGAGCAACATTTTGTATTAGGAGATGGCTTGAGTATAAATGCTTCATAAACTCAAAATTGCAGGCGATGTGTGGATATTGCATGACTGTAATCATATCTTGCAGCTTGTTACAAAAAGTTGCCAGCTATCGAGGGCAAGGAAGAAGGAAAGGTGACTTTGGTGCAGCCACTTGGTTCCTCAAACCAGGTAAATGATCAAACAAGAAGTTTGGCAGCAACAACGGCAATGACAATATTACATAGTGTCATTAATTAAATAGAATACATTCTACTCTTAGTTTGTACAAGAAAAGGACGGTAAGTTGTTTTTTCCCTTTTTAACATATTAACGCTTGGAAAGCAACAACAAGTTTGCAGTATTCAATCACTTGATGGGGCGGGGAGAGGCTGGGCATAGGTGGGGGATTTTGATCAGACCAGAAAATCTCAGTAGGGTTCAAATGCCCTGCCTATCCTCCCACCCCCACCCCCCACATCCACTACAGCATAACATTGACAGGTGAATATCTACTGACAGTAAAGTTGATATGACCAAACCATTAATGATCAACAGTTGAAATAAACTTAAAGAAAATCTTTATGAAGAAATCCTCTATTATTTGGTCAACTGGACTAACTGACTGAGCAATTAGGAGTCTGAAACTCTTTGCATTCTGCTTACAAATTAAGCAGAAACAATAATTATTATAGCATTTACTTTTTGCTAAATTTTTGCACATTAAAGAGCACATTTTTTACTGAAAATAATATTAGTGAACATTCTGCTTTCTTGGAAAATACAAAGTTCAATCTTTGTTTCTTTTCATGCCGGATAGTTGATCCAGTAGATGCTCCAGGATACTACAAAGTCATTAAAACGCCAATGGATTTTGGAACAATTAGAGTTAAGCTGGAGGTAAGTCCACCAATTTCTGGCATTATATCTTATGTTCCTTCTACACTTACCTTAACAATGATGTATTTACTAGCAAACGCAAATGATTGGCAGGAGATCAGTGAAGACAGTTTTTGAGTGTTGTGGTTTTTCTAGTGTATGACTGTGTAAAAAATCCAGTTTCACTGATACATCATGTTATGTTTCAGACTGGCAAATATCAAGAATATACTGAATTTCATGCTGACATGTTATTGGTAAAGGCAAACTGTTTAAAATACAATCCACCAGGACATGAAATACACCAGGTTAGTGTCATTACATGACTGTTGTGCAGTCCTTTGAACATGTATTAACACCTTGAGCCCCAACATCAACATAGATATTCTCCTAACTGTTCTCCACATTTTTCTTGTGGTACTAGATGGGAGAATTTGTCAAAATATCAAGACATGCTATTTAACAAATCGACGGCAATTTTCTATGGTCTATTTAACAATTAGACGGTGAGCTCAAGGTTTCTATCGGCTGATAGTTGGCGAGGGGCGAAACCCCGAGCCAACTATCAAAGGCGATAGAAACCAAGAGCGAGCCGTCTAATTGTTTTAGCATACCTCAGTGATCGATCTATGAAGCAAAAAAATCTTTTTATTTCATAAATGTTGATATATTTGTGCAATGATGCATACTAAATCGCGCGCGCTCTGACAAGCTGCTGTCTATGGATAGATAGACGGCAACTGTGTAGCCAATCAGATTGTGCGTTGCGCGATAGTCAGTCACTGAGGTATGCTAAACTCTTATAGACCATAAAATGACGTCAAAAATGTTCAAAACTCAAGTGGAACCACATTAGCTGCATGCGAGTGGTTTCACTGCCAAGTTTTGGACATTTTATGGCGTCATTTTATGGTCTACAAGAATACAGACCATAGAAAACTGCCGTGGATTTGTTTTTTTCAATAACATGGAAAAAGTACGAGCGGAATTGGCTATTTTTTTCGTTGAGAAAGCGTGTGCGTTACATCTGACGTCATTTTTATTGTCTGTACTCTTATAGACAATAGCTACGAGCCAATCAGCGCACGGGCATTTGGGCAGTTATTGTAAAACATAATTTAAAATTATTATTCCACAAGCATGCATTGGATATGAGATGATAGATAGCAAACAAGGGTCATAGCACCGAATTGGTTATAATAATACCATATCCAACAAGTGCAAGTAGAATAATAATATTGTTTTATTAAAAACATCCAAGAAATATTGCTAGATCTTGCTGTTTTCGCTTTGCAAGAACAACCAGTAAACAATTTAATGGTCGCTGTTTCTAGGGCATGGTATAATATTTTAAATATCATTGTATTGTATGGGTGGCAAACTTAAATAAAAAAAGAGCATCTTCTTTGTAGGATTGTGAGGAAGTATTCAGGTTCTATGAAATGGAGTATGCAAAAATGTTGGAGAGATGGGAAAAGGTAAATAAATCACAAATAAACAATTACTGAAAACGTAACTGGTGATGAAGAACTTTTAGCTGTAATAACAAATCGACGGCAATTTTCTATGGTCTATACTCTTATAGACTGTAAAATGATGTCAGAAAATGTTCAAAACTCAAGTGGAACCACGAGCCGCAGGCGAATGGTTTCACTGCCAAGTTTTGGACATTTTATGGCATCATTTTATGGTCTATAAGAGTATAGACCATAGAAAACTGCCGTCGATTTGTTTTTTACAATAACATGGAAAAAGTACGAGCGGAATTGGCTATTTTTTCGTTGAGAAAGCGCGCACGTTACATCTGACGTCATTTTTATTGTCTGTACTCTTGTAGACAATAGCTACGAGCCAATCAGCACGCGGGCATTTGGACAGTTATTGTAAAATTTATATTACAAAAGTACAACCTTGTGTCCAAGTCAGGACAAATAAGACTAGGTAAAGTAAAGATTGTATGTACCCACGGGTTCTATAAATTACAAGAAAGGAATGTTTTAGTAAGTTGAGAAAAAATTTAAAGTGGTTCTGAACTCCTCTCTGCAAAAATTTGTGTCTGAACATGCTGATCACAGCCCCATAATAAAACTTGGTGTCACTGAGTTTGTTCTTGAGTTATAACCACTTAAAGCTAAAATAAGGGGTATTTTTAACAGGTTATGTTGTTATTATCAATGGTAACCTATTATGTCAAGAGAATGACCATGACTTGCTAGCCAATGATTAGGCATTAATTGTTTAATGCCATTATTGTTGTATCATCTGATAAGTATAAGTGATGAAAAGCAATGGAAACTGTTAGTAGTGAGCCACCTTAAGTTACCAATGTCAGCTGAGCAACAACATTTGAGAGTCGTGTTAATATTTGGGGAAGTTTTTTGTTTTTACTATATTTAGAATTTCTGATGCCAAAATAGTGTTGCACTCCTAAAGCTTTTGCTGTCAAAAAATCCTTGTAGTAGCCCATCTAAAGCTCAGATACTGGAATCCCAGGAATTGCAATCTATTGGCCAAACATTTTATGAGATATCATCTTGACACCCATGTCCTGTCTCATTATTTTATTTTTAGTGCCATGTTTCTCCTGCAAAGAAGCCAAGAATTGCATCAAAGTCTGAGTCATCAGTGTAAAATAAGTTTCAAGTTTTAAAACATATATGTAAAAACCTGGTTTTACAACATGTATGTGTATTTTAGAAGATTCTGCGACTAAAATAATATTCAAAACAGAATGTGTTGTACTTCATGTATAATTTATCATTCCTGCATTGCAACTTTATGATAAAGTTATATAAGGGACTGGGAAAGTAAAGTTCTCCGAGTTCTATTCCCTCACACTTGGCTTATCTTGACATTTTCCCCTCCTTTTCTTCTCAGCATATTAACTAAACAAAAGGCATATTTTCAGTACGTCTTTAACAATTTCATGTTCAAAGGAGAAAAATTCTGACTTGAAGAATAGCAAACATGTTTCATTATGTTAGTAGGCAGTGCTTCCCTAAGCGGTTAATTTAATAAACATGGGGGAGTTTACATCTTTCTTGTTTTTACCAGTTTTCTCTTTTCCAAAGCTGAATACTCTTACAGGTTTCTTGTCTATTTTTAGAATATCCTGTCACTTGTTATGCAAATGTGTAATTATTTATACAATGCACGCATGTAAAAAATGATTCACACTGTTAAATGTTGAGTGTGGATGCTTGAGCTATGTACATATTTGTGGTATGTTGTAACATTCATTACAAATTTTAATATCTTAACGTTATTCTCAATAATTATAATTGTACATTACTCTAAATGAGTTGATCATTTTAAATGAGTGTTCCAATCTCAATCTCCCAGTCAGGTAGCAAGATGTGGATAGTACACCATGAATACTGCATCTTTCAATGTACTTCAAAATAATTCTGAAGCCAACCCATTAGTTGTTTTTCAATGGCAGTAGTCAAAATACAACGGTCCTCACTTAACTGATCTGGGTTTAGTTGTTAGTAAAAGCAGCGGTAAAGTTACGCTTGTCCTGGTACTAAGACACCCACGAACCTTATTGCAAAAGGGTGCCCATTTCAATATTCTTTTGTTTGCCTTCAAATTAGCCTTGCTTCTTGCCTCGTTCAAGGTAAATATTGTTTTGATTTTTGAGCTAAAGAACAAGGTAAGGAGGACTCATTTAAATACCAACAGACATATTTAAAAAATGGTAACCATTTTAGAATAAGATTTTAAAATGTCTTAAAAGTTTGGTATTCATGTTTTGTTTCTAAACCAGGTGGTGCAACATATCAAATAAAAACAGCACTGTGAAAGTTGGAATGCTTTTCTAGTGTGATGTCATATTTCACTCTTTCCTTCTAATTCCAAGGACTTGCATTATAATATTTTTCACCCATAATGAACAATTCATACTATTGTAAGAAAACAAAAATTTATGTTTGAACTGATGCAAATTTTTGTCCCATTGATTGAACTTCTTTCTTGCCCAGTGATACCCTGTTAACTCTTAATGGCCAAATATCAACATATATGTTTTCCTGACTGTTCTCTCTGTTTCTTATGGTTTTTACAGTAGTTCAGAATTGTTCAAAACTCAAAACACTGCATCTTGCCGATCATTCCCTGTATTCCTTTGACCTATATGTTTGATCAAGTAGTGATATTGGAAAGGGAAATTAGATGTTGATCACTATTGAGGCTTGAAGGGTTTAATATCACCATCAAGGGTGCAGGGTAAAGGTAGGTTAAGTTGCACTACGAGTCTAAGTGGCCCACAGGGCTAGACCTAACCCGGTTTCTGTAACATGAAGCTACTAGGAGTATTGCTTCTTCCCCCCCCCCCTAGGGTCCCCAGATGGGTTGCTAGTGCTTATTTGCAGGGTTACCCCAAAGTTTCTTGTCTAAGGAATCAACACAGCAAGAAAACGGGCCTCTATAAACCACCAACCATCTGATCGGATGTCTGATATGCTAACCACTACATTACTGTGCCTCCACTATCAATAGGTGGGTGGTCAGGTGAAACATTGGCGGTGAACAACAAGAGCGCCATACTACAGGGTGGTTACCAGGTAACATTCCCTTGGTCTTGCTGTAAAGCTGAACTGTATTTAGAATATAATGGAGCCCCCTTTGCCTTGGAAAGAAGTCGTAAAGAAACAAGGCAAGTGTACTGAGCTTCATTTACCATGTCAGTTTGTTCACACTTTATTACCTTTTAGTTGTGGTAATCATTCACACTGTAACAGTAGCAGTTCTCTGTTTCTTTTTAAAGAAAAATTGCTTTTACAAAACTTTCACACTGTCTGGTAGGCCAGACAAAAAGAAAAAAACAAAATGTAGCCCAATACGCTCAAAGTATTACAAATAATAACTTCTGGTTTTCTTTCAGAATTTAGTCACAGAATACTGACTAATGAGCTTTACAAAGTGAAATAAATTAAATGTTTGACTGTGTATATAAAAAGAAACTACAAAACTTGCAGTGTTTTAGAAAAAGGTTTACCAAATAATGCTCTAAAAGAAAATCTTTGCTTCTCCATTAAGCTTTAGAATAAAACTAAAAGCTATCACACTCTGATAAAAATCTTATTTACAAATTTGGCATTATAAAACAATAACTTTGCCCATTGCATTCTTAAAATTTATGAATTAAAAATGTATCTTATTCTGTTGTGGCTTCCTTGTCCTCGTCTGTTTTGATAGCTCCTCCCTCGCCATTCTCTAGGGCTTCTTGTTTGTCCTTGGCTGGTTTGACTTGTTGACTAGCACTGTGCCTCTTTTCATTCTTGGATATCTCACTTTTCTCTTCTTCCTTTGGCTTCTTCTTCCGCGTTAACTGTTTGTACCAGTCTTTTGGATACTTAGAAATGTTGTCCATGTATCCCTCATTGATTTGCCATTCATCCTCCTACAATGAATTTGCTACTAGGTCAGTGATATGTACCTCAAATTAAAAGTATTATATACGTTCTATACAGTGAAAGCCTAAGGGCAATAGGCACCAAGTGTACAAAATGTATCAGAAGATAGAACCAAGTTAGGGTATATTCCGTGTCTCAATGAACAACAACTGAATGTCTACTAGTTTGGAGCCTTAAAATTGCAGTTCAAATAATTATTATGTGTTACTCAGAGCATGAAGCCTTAACCTTACATCAACACACATGTACAGGTAACTGAGGTAACTCTTGAAATCTCCTCCCAAACATACCTCCCTTATTCACTAAATGGTGAAATACTGCTTGCAGTAAGCTTTCAGATTGCTGGTATAAAAACAAATAATTTTGAGATTCAAATCCTTACCCACTGAAGGTGGTTATAATGAGGCTCTTTTGATGATATCCTCTTCAAAATGGCCTGCAAAGTGAAGATAAAAAATATATATATGAATCATCCTTGTTTCACAATTTGTTTGTGTGTTCCTGAACAACTGTTCAATTACCTGGTTCTCATGAGTAACCCTGAGAAGTTCCCTTTGTCTTTTTGTCTTGTTTAAACTCTTGTGTTCATAATCATTCCTGTTGTCCACTCTTCCACGAGTTCTCATTACAAAGGACATCTTCTCCAGCAGAATGCGGTTGTCTCTCTCAATGGTAGCCAACCTTTCCTCTTCCACCTGTAAATGTGGTCCACATGAACAGTTTGGTTAGATCTTTTAGCACTGACAGTGGTCAGAGAAATTATTTTTCTGTACATGTTAAAACAATTTCATGAATGGAGGTAATGTGAATAACAACAGCAGAAAATCTCAAAGAGTATTAAATTTTCATTGGACATTAGTCACCATTTTCGGGCCTAGCAACCAAGTCACAGCTCCCCTGTGCCCCTCCCTCCGACCTTGGAGCCTGTAACAGGCTAAATGAGAATTAAAGCATAATAATAGACCAGTTTCATGATGGCGTCATTTGACTACAAATATTAGAAGTCACTTTATTTTTCCTTTCAGATTCAAATTTTGTAATCCCAGTGAGGGGTAAATAACAATAACTCTATTAAACGAGCACAAGAAAACAATAAACTGAAGGAAGTTGATAATTGTAGTCAAATGACGCCATGATGGATTATCTTTTTTTAAATGTATCTCACAAAATCTAACAACACATGCATTTTTTATGTAGACACGTGATCAAACAATTTTTCATCTGTCAGACAGACAAGGTAACTTTAATTAAAATGCAGCAGTGTGTAATGCAAACCACAAAGCGTGTCTCTTATTGAATAGCACCATCGGAATGTGTTAATAAGATTTAGTCAGTGATTCTTTGTTCCAAACTCACGCAGAAAAGACAGTGAAGTAAATTAAACGTAATCAAAGACGACAAAAAAATGATTCGCTGATGCAAGATTTCGACAACACAGCGGAATATATTCAGGAGATTTAATTAGCAAATGGTCTCTGAACAAATAACGAAGAAAACAAATCGACTCGATAAGCTCATTGGAATCCATCCGTGAAAAAACGATCATTCCTGTGTTAGTTTTCGGGGGAAAACACGCTGGGTTGTACTGATCAAAAATTTACGTGTTACAGTATTATCACAATTCATTTGCACCCGGGATATTTCGCAACACATTTAAACTGATGATGTTTTGTGCGCCACTTAATCACGAATTATCCATGAAATTTTATATCATCAAGCTTTGTCTTTCTTAATCGCAACCATGCCTCTTGGTAAACGTACGAAGAGAGCAGATGTTCGTTTAAAAGTACTCTCTTATCAGACAGAGAGTTTTGAATACATATTGACACAAATTTCTGAGACTTCCTGTGTCACCCAAGGCTGGGACGGATTCTATGTCAATATCATGTCAATTTCAAGCTAAGCGATCTTCTGAAATGAAAAGACTACAATACCTGCAACTTCTTTAACTTTAGATGTAAGTGCATGTAGGTTTGAGGAGGCTTGTTGTCGATGACTGCTTTTGCTGACAACACCTGTGGAAGAAAAGTGAGCAAACAGTTATGCAAACTATAATTTTGAAAGCAAATGAAGCATAAGTTTGAGACCGGCGCGCCATGCCGCCGAAACGCAAAACAAACCTTCCTCCTGTGTGTATCGTATCTGCTCATGTCCCATCTTTTCTTTAGGAGCTTGTTGTTCGCTGGCGTTATCGGCTGATAGGCTCTGTGCATCTTAATTGTAAATCAAAAAGAAAAATCAAACAGACTGAAGAACAACAATATCTTGAAGAGCGGGACAGGAGTTTCGTTTGCCTTTGGGCTATCTGGCGTAGCTCGTTGCGTGGCAACCAGTCTCCTTTCTGCCTGCAGAAACGACAGTCAATGTGTTCAGCAGTTTTCCCAGCATGCGCATTCAGCTGTCCGCCATCTTGTAAACTGTCGCAAAAACGTGGTATGCAAGAAGTCTGCAAATTGTTTTGCGGAATTTTCGATCGTAGCGTTTTTGTTGCCTGATATTTTAGGCTGAAGTTTGTAAGATGCCTCGTTGCTATTATGAAGTACTGGATCTCGAAAGGGACGCTAGTGACGATCAGATAAAGAAATCTTACAGAAAGCTTGCCTTAAAATGGCACCCGGATAAGAATGATAACTCTGAGGAGAGCACAAGAGTCTTTACAGAGATCCAGCAAGCTTATGAAGTACTCATTGATCCACAAGAAAGAGCGTGGTACGATAAACATCGCGAGAAAATTATCCGAGGAGGGGACGATTATGTGGATAACAGCATAAACTTGATGAAGTATTTCAGTGCCTCAGTCTATTGTGGGTACGGAGACGATGAACATGGCTTTTATGCTGTTTATTCCAACGTCTTTAGAATTATAACGGAAGAAGATGCTGAATTTGCCACTGATAAAAAACTAGAAGTACCCGAGTTTGGGACATCTTCCAGTGATTATGAAGAAGTGGTTCAACCTTTCTACGCTTACTGGCAAAGCTACTCGACACTGAAATCTTACGTTTGGTTGGATAAATACGACTTGAGAGAAGCGCCAAACCGAAGAGTGCAACGACTGATGGAGAAAGACAACAAGAAAATACGAGATGCTGTCAAGAAGGAAAGAAACGAGGAGGTCCGTGCCTTGGTGAAGTTTGTTCGGAAACGAGACAAGCGAGTCAAAGCCTACCTTGAGCTACTAAAGGAGAAAGACGAAGATAGAAAGCGGCTAACAGAACAGAAGCGGCTGGAGGCATTGAGAGAACGAGAGAAGATGTTTGAGGAGTATAAAGAAGAGAGCTGGGCCTCATTGTCTGGGCTCGAGGAGGACTTGGCTCAAATGAATGCAGATTTGGACAGTGTATTCGGCAAGGACCATGACGTCACAGACAGCCAATCAGAGGACGAGGAAGAAGAGCAGTATTATTGTGTGGCTTGCGATAAAGCTTTTAAAACCGAGAAGGCTCTAGTTAATCACGAGAAGTCTAGGAAACACAAAGAAAACGTGGCTGCTATCAAACGTGAAATGGCGGATGAACAAGAGGAGAACCTTTCGTCCGAGTTTGTGAACGAACTCGAACCGGATGATTTGTTACCAGAGGCTGACTACTTGAACAAGGGAAGGTACAGTGTAGACGAGAATAGCGGAGATTTTGTGAGTGTAGGAGAACTGAATCTGATGGACTCCGTGGAGCTGTCGACGATGAGAATCAAGGGGAATAATCGGTACAAAGTGAAGGTGCTGCATGAGAGAGGAAGAGCTTTATCAGGGATTGGTGAAGCAGAGTTAGAAGGAAGCTTGAGTGAAGGAAGTGAAGGACAAGATAATAAAGTGAATGAAGAGGAAGAGCTTAGAGACACAGCCACGGTAGAAGGCGAGAAAATAGGAAGCGATGTCACTAACGACGAGTGTGAATTTGAACAGAAAGAACAAAATAAAGAGAATTTCCACTTAAAGAAATCAGAGCAGTCCACCGACTCTGGGAAAGAGAAAGCAAAATCGGTAGAAACGAATCAAAAATCAGCTCCGGCGAGCTCAAAGACTGAGACAAACGCATTCAAGTGTAACGTTTGTCAAGCCACGTTTCCTACAAGAAACAAGATGTTCCAGCATATCAAGGAACTGGGGCACGCTCTCAAACTGGACACAAATCTTGAGGCAGACGACTCACAGCGGCAAGGAAAGAAGAAAGGAAAAAAGAAACGCTAAATGTTGGTTATTGGCTTATTTATGAATGCAAAGAATGCCACTTTTAGAACCATTGTTGTTTTTAGTTCTAATCGTCAGTGGCATTTGGCCTTTAGGGTCGAGTGCATTGAGACAAGCCTGTACAACACAACTGACATTAGATCATATCTGTCGCAGTATAGATTTTATTGACGATCTGTACTATGCTTGTTAATCCGCGACAAATTTTGCTGATAATCCTGACTAATAACTGACTGTTTATTTGCAGTCTTTTGTTGCTAATGAACTGTAGTGACAACAAAGTGAAACACCTTCGACATTCCATCACAGTTTGTTTGTCGAGAATCGACGACCACTTACAGTTGCAGAAGCAGACGAAAATAATACATTCATCCTCTGTATGAGTGCCGTCAAACCACCAGATTGCTTTTATTGTCTTTTTGAACTAATTGCGAAATTGAATTGTTCCTCAAATGTTTTATGACAATATTGTCTGAAAGTATGCATATTTTGTATTTAATAAATTATTTATGATATTCGACTCACTGCGTTGGCCATGTCTCTCAGCATGTTTTCTCAAAACAAATATTTATCGTCCGTCACAATCGTTCTACCAAGAATTGCGTGCACGTTGTTTCTTTCGTGAGCGAAATCACCCACGTACGAACGCACGCACATGCTTGCGAAAATGACGCCACATCCGGTTCAATAGCAATACTAATAACAACGAATTTCTCTTAACCGGAAGTTGCCGTCACCCTTTGTTGGTTTTCATGATCAAAAAAAGCTAACAAAGTTAGTTCTAATTTCCGTGCCAGTTTCTTAGTTTGCGTCATGAGGAAGTTGCGTGATTCTGTTCAGTTGAAGGCCCTTTTACCTTCAACACTGATCATCCAAACTCAAAATGAAAATCTTCACAACAATTACCTGCTAATTTTGAAAATATCCGGAAGATTAGGAGGAGGCCTACTTGACTGGTTGTTACCAGGGAACCCCATTCGATTTTTCGTCCTATGTTAGTACACAAAACAGTAAAATAAATAGGTGACACAAAATTTATATTGGATTTTGCCAGAAGCCCGTTATAGCTACTTAAGGTCACGAAATCCAGTTTTTTACCATGGTTCAATATTGACAGTAAACTACTCATTTGTAGGCTTTTAAATTGATAGCCATGTAGTTCTTTTGCAGCGAGAAGTTTCGCTGAACCTTCACTGTTCGTGTTAACACGATTTTTTCCGAGTTCTCATTGGCTCATTTGAGACCGTACCTCCCCTCATGACGTCATTGCAGCCATTTTTTGCAGTCCATAAGAAAGCTTTCTTATTAGCCTACGTAACTGATGGAAATAACCACTGTAAATAAGGTCAGTTTTTTTGCGGGTCACTCCCTCTACTGTGTAGACTATTCCGCCTTATACCAAAAATTGACCCTCGGTTATCGTTTCAACGGGTTTCCACAATTATAGAACGTTTTTATCTTGTAGATGTCATCACGGTGATGCACAAGTTACCGTGCAATGCGGGATATCGGAAGTCATGCTGCTTACGAAAACACTAGCAAATTTATTGTATTCATGTTTACTCAAATCTTTCACAGTATCAAGACGTGCAGTTTCATATATTCAAACAGAGACTAAAGGAAGCCTAGAGCCAAGTAAGGGTTTTGGTAAGCTAGTATTGAACGTACGCAACAGGATTGCCAAAGATACAGGACGCCAAAACCAGAGTTCCAACTGATAACTTATCCCGCATTTTGACGTTGGATCAAGCGCACGCCAATGGACGAATGACGTCCTTTGGGGACAGAACAATTCAATGCCGTCCTTTTCCAGCTCAGCCGTCCTGTTTAGTTAGCTCACGAAAATTACTTTCAGAGGCAAAACTTAACTCCTGTATAGCATTCGAGCGTGCTCTGCAAGTGGGTTTTTCAGTTATCTTTTAGCAAACCATCCGCGAGTCCGACACGATGAGGAAAATGGTTGTGGCAATTTTCCCGCCCTTCCTCACTTTTGCTCGTCATCTTGACTGAAACCGTGGCGGCGTATGACTTTGTTCAAACCCAACCCATACAAGTGGGCATAGCAACGCCTTGTGCATGCTTCTGTTGGCGTAATCTGCGATGTTTCACTTGGCAATCCATTTTCATGTGAAACGCGAAACGAAAGTTGTACTTAAAGTTTAACTAGCGACCCACATTAGAATAGTTGGGAGTGTTCGCTCTGATTAAATGAACGTTATCGCTAAGTTCTATCCTATCTTCAATGATCGAGAAATGCTTGATATGATATCAGGCATTTTTCCATTCGAGAATTGCCCCGTCCTAGGCGCTGTAACGTAAGAACGGGCCTCGGGACTTTATCAAGGAGAGGAATCGTTACTCGTTTCCCCCGTGTAAAAGGCCCACAAGTCCACTGATGGGTAACCGCGTTCTCAGTATAAAAGAGCATCGCCAGAGGACAAGACAGATTTTACGTGCCACAGTTGCACAAAGATTGCATACTTACACAGAAGTCAGTAAAGGAGACGCAACTTTTACTTCACATTGCTTTAATACTTCACATTTTATTCTATCTTTACACGGATTCCGGGTTCTAAGTACTAGTCTTCATTCCCTGTCTTACCAAAAAGGAGTTTTCACTTACAATACAAGGAAGACAGGAATAACTGGATTCTAACAGGGGCACCCAACGACAATTTTCTCTCAGATCATTTGAAACGTTATTTTAGGCGATCTGGAGTGGCTTTAAAGCTCTATGGGTTCATTTTAGGCAGCGCTAAAATATTTTTATCTGTTCGGTCATTCTAGGGGAACTTGAGTCTTTTCGAAATTAGTAGGGCATTTTTGTCCATTTCCCGGAAACCTTAGGTCTTATTTCCTTTCCGAAAATCTTAGCTGACTTTTTTTCGGTACCCGAAACAACATTTTTATCAATCCGAAAACACTAAACCTTAAATTTCCCATATCACAAAAGTTCGACGTGAAAAATCCTTTTAGAAAATTGTAGGATCCGAACAGATAATTTACCGAAACGATCCGTTGGGTGCCCCTGTTCTATCTACATAGCTTGCTCATTTCATTTAATTGATTCTTGCGTCTTATCATACTTAGGTGAAGAAACGTGGTTTAAACACGAAATCTTTGGTCGTGATCTTTTACCATCAACCGATTTTGACTGGTTGTTGCTGTTTTTTGTGTTTGTTTTTAACGTTCATTTTCTATTGGGTCGAACAGTTTTCAAAAAGACAATTTCATTAACCGTCATCAAACAGTTGAGCAAGTGTTCTATAAGTGCATTTCAACACAATCAACCAAAATCGTTCATCAAAGGTTGATCTACGACCTTTACAGTTTCTCTCAGACGATATTAAAAGAAAGTCATAGAGCGGTACTGTGACTTCTGTTTTAAGTTATACCATTACTTTTTAATAAAGAATGTGGGATGCACTTTTACAGTTTAAAAGGTACAAAGGTCCAGAAACAACTAGAAGACTCAGTGTAAGACTTAAGTTAACTCAATTATCCATTCTCCCTTCCCTACAGCATGCATGCAACTTCTAATCAAGACAGCCCCATTTCCTCCAATGTACGCTGCAGTTCACCCTCCTGTCAAACAAACAGAAACATATAAAGTACAGCCAAGCCTAAAGAGGACTGCAAAACAGTCGCTTTCATAGACCCTTGTCACTTGGCGGCCACGTTGAGTCTCGGGGGAATAAAAAGCCTTGTTTTTGCACGGCAAGCCTCGGCCAGATGCGAATTTAGTGGGAGGCTTACCGTACAAAAACACAGCTTTTCATTCTCCTGAGACTCAACTTCATTTAAATATTAAACAAATGACTTTCTTTTTTGAGGAAAGCAATGGTGAAAATTTCCTTAACAACGTAACTCAAGCAAATATGGCCTCTGTCTAAAGATTGTCCTTGTCACTGGTCCGAATTTTGTTTGTTTGTCTGATTGCTTCTTAATCCTGTTTTACCGTAGTTCTCATGTTTTTTTTTTAGTTCGCTGGCCCTGTTGGCTGTTCACATATTTTTGTATCTCTTGTTATTTTACTAATTAATTTATTCATTTATGTCTGTATTTATTAAGTTTTTCGTGCTTTTAACGTGTCCAATAAAAACGGTTAGACGTTATTCGTGTGGAAGCTAGTGTGCTTCCAATGACTTTCCGAAAGCACAGCTGTTTTCAGGTCTGTTGAGTTCTATGAAAGCAAAACCAAAGTCAAAACACTGGGCCAATCACTATAAAGACACAAAAACGAGTTCCGATTGGTTGACAGAGTTATTTCCAGTCATGACAACTGGCTCTATGATTTAATTGGTTTCAGTTTCCAAAAATCAATAACAAATCATTCTTCACAGACATGGCTATACCTTATGAAAAGCATTGAAATAGATAGTAACCAAACCTTTAACTATTTAAAGAAACTATTCTATGTCCCTTTTCGTTTGCAAAAACAAGTGTTATTGATATTAGTATTTTAGAGTGATTTTCTAAACTCTTTTAACTAGACAGGCATTTTGAAACGGACCTATTGAAAAGTGTTTTAAGTCTCTCCTATACTGTCCATAAAGTTACAAGGACTTTACCTTGGAAAAGAAGTAGATATGTTAACAGACACAAAAATACCCGAACCTTGCTTTTAGATTCTACATTCTCTTATTATGAAAAACTTTTGCTGGAAATGAGAAATAATATTAGAGTACTTTTATCTATGTCAGTATTTCATTTTTCTTTTCCTATCACTCTTGTTAAGCTTAAACAATCTCTACAACATCAAATGAAAACGTTTAACTTTAGAAATAACTGAGTTATATAAAAAAAAATCTGCAAATGTTACAGTAAGTAATGCAGAGGAACTCCAAAATAGGGAACTTGTCTTCTTGGTCAGCAGAAGTGAAGGTAGCAGGACAAAACGTTGAAGGAAGATTTCTAAGAGGAGGAAGTTCAGGCCAAGCCCATTTCTTCCAGCGTGCGCTGGAGTTCGCCTTCCTGTAGAACAAAAGTAGACGAAGAGGTACTAATAGTGATTTATAGATGAAAGAATTCAGGCAAGACCCATCTCCTCCAAAGCACTGCGAAGTTCAGCTTCCTGTCAAAAGTATGAAAGGAAGGCAAAGAGGAGGCTGAGAGAAGAAAAGTTGGCAAGTGCGATCAAGTTAGCATGTCTCCCTACTGGGAAGATAAGAAATGAATGGTGAATGTAAGGAGAAATTGTATGCGAAAGTACACTGTGTGAGTGCCAACTGGACTGTTGTAAGAACCATTTTTTTGTACATGCCAAGGTAAATTATTGAACATTAATAGCAGTAATATGAAAAATGGACAGACTGTTATGGCATAGCCTTGTGTGTCAGGTGAGTGCAAACAGAAGACATGATTGGAGAATGAGCTAAGTTGCATCTTATTGAATACCAAAATAGATTTAAATTTTGGCATAATCTTGTATACAAGTGCAAACAGCATAGAATATGAAAGGTTCTATCCTTGAACAGAGTTTATTTGAGAAATGTAAATAACAAGTACAGAGAATTTGAATGTTGATGTTAGGTGTGCAGGTACAAGTGGTAGAGAATAAGACTAGTGAATTACATAACAACCATGTGCAAGCAAAGTTAATTTTGAAATTCTCCCCAGTGGTAACATGTATCTGGGATTCATGAAACCAGAAAGGTGAATTTGCATTCCGGGTAAGTAAGTGCAAAAAGCAGAGAATGTATTCTCCAATTGAAAGTTGTGTGCATGTCTTGAGATATTTTTCCTTCTGTGGTAATATGAGAAATGTACAGAAATGAAAGAGACGAATTGATATGCAGGGGTAAAACGCAATGACAATTAGACAACAAGACAAATAATGTACTAAGTAATATGCTTACTCCACTTATGAATTGTGTGAACACACTGGGACAAATACTAATATTATTAGAATAATAATAATAATAATAATAATAATAATAGTAATAATAAGCATTATTATTATTTTTTTTATTGACGGGGTTAACAGGTTAGCATAGTTGTTTGAATGATGGTTTATTAGAAGGTCATGTTAATAATGTTTCTCAAAAAATTTACAGGTTATATGAAAAACTTCAACACATTTATTTTGTTAAATATTAATTTTGATAATGTTTATGAGGAGCTGTGAAATGACAAAATAAACAGTGTAACATGGTTTTCTGGTGTAAGCATTTCATAAAGAAATCAATGAGTTGATCAGAAATGAATAGTTACAGATCTTACAGCCCTGCAGTAAGTGAAGATAGGCAAAAAGCAAAGGAGCAAAAGCAACTTCAGCCCTTCAATGCCTACTGAAATCAATTTCCCCTGACTCACCCTCTCAAAATGTGCTGACAGTGAGTAGTTTTGTAGTTTTGCCACCTACTGTTATTGAACTACATGTATCCTGGGAATCACAAGCAGACAAGAAGGCCCAGCCTTCGCTGCCTACTACACCTGTTTGTCTTTGCAAAAACATGGCAGGTTTTCACACCCACTGCAACAAAACATTTTGAGGTGGCTGTGCACCAGCATTGACAGACAAACCCATCTAGCCGCTCAATCCATTTGACATCAGCATCAGCCTTATAAGTCAGAGTATCCCTGACTTTTTAACGTAATTAAGATGGCTGGAAGTTGTTTGTCGTTGTGCTATAAGATTACACATAGCAAATTGATGTTACTTTCATCATGACAAGAACTTAAAAGAAACATAATTTCCACATACCTCCTGTAGAAGATCTTGAGCTGAGATTGCCTTCAGAACATTTTTCTTGCTGGTTTCTTGAATCTCTCCTCCAAGTATTAGCTCATCAAGCATAAAATAAGCTTTCTCAAAATTGAAAATGATGTCTAGCTCACATACCTGTCAAAAATGATAAAGATACCTTCAAAATAAAGCCAACATGAAAGTAAAAAATCGTATGTTAGTCCTACAGATTTGGTTAAGGGCAATACATGGGTATGTGTTACTATGTGAGCTGTTTTGGTCTGCAATAGGAAGAGTTTTGGATACTCATCCAACATAGGGTATCGATTTTCACATCTTTGTCTTAACAAAGGGGAAGATATTAACATAAGGCCTGAAATAAAGTACAAACAAAGTGTACATTTGTCTGAAAGGGGTCAAAGATTTTAAAACTCTGGGCCACACAAACCAACCAAAAATTCTGAGAGTATCCCTCTTCCCTGGAAATCAAGACATCATCCCCTGGTTAATGTTGGCTTTATTCTCAACACTGATTAAATGGTCAATAACATAATAGAGAGATTACGCTTATAGCAAATGGCAAATGGCAGAAATGATCACATGACCATGTTTATCCTGCATTTGCCCCTCGCTGTTTTCAGTTTCAGAGTAAAATTGAGTAGTTTTGCATTAGCATCAAAGGCCACAATTATTTTACATTATTCTCATCTATGTATTCATTTTGTCAAGAAAACATAAATGCGAATCTCAAATTTCCTGTTTGCCGTAAACACAATTCTAAATCTTTCTAATGACATAGATTAGAACTGAGAAAGTAGATGCTGGTTGCTCTCAGATTTATAAAAAGCTGTGACTTATACTTACACTCCCAAAGTACTTATCAAGAAGCTCAACATATCTGTGGATTATTTCCAGTGTGAGGAGTTCATTGTCATCTTTTTCTATTGCCACACAGAAATACAAACTTGCATATCTAGGAAGTTAGAGAAAATAAATTTTTGCCATTAAAGTTTTGTGTGAGCCTTGGGGAAAAAGCTGTCAAAATGGATTTCAATAACAACATCTGAGATTTATGTGTTTCACTTCTGGGCATAAAATTTTTCTGTTTGTGATTACATCTTGAATGATTGGCTAGTCTCAAGTTAGACTTTTTTCCTCAGGAACACCTTCAGTAGGGATACCCCCCTCCCCCCCCACCCCCTTAATGTTACTTTTTCCTATTTGTTGCATCGGGAAAACGTTGGCAAACTTGGTCGGTTTTCAGTCCAGCTATGTACACGTTGACTGGGTTTTGAACAACCCAACAAGGAAATTATACAGAATTATTATGCGCTAGCTGTCGCCAGATCTTTTTCATGCAATTCGTTTTGTTGCATGACTATAAACGCTTTTATTTATCCTGGTAACGATAAAAACCACAAAAAACTTCCATGTACTTACCTTTTATACACGACCTTCATATCTTTGTATTCCAAAAAGCTACACATCTTTGGTTTTCGCGCAAGAACAGTCGTTATGAGATCGCGAGTGATCTTCTTCTTTTCCTTCTGGCTCGAAGCAGTGTACCATTTTTGCAGTCTGAGTTTGCCTTGACGGCTAAACAGCAACATAAACTGAAACTAAAGTAAAATAACATAATCATGTCGCTCTATTAAGAGTTATATACAAACGCCGAGTGGTACGATTTGCGAAATTCTTCAAAGGGAAATATACTGTCGATACTCACCATTTTGATTCTCAGAGGTCACTTCGGGCTCATTCAGAGTCAGCAGTTGTTGCCAAAGTACGCAGGAGCAATTGTCCTAATATCCAGACCTCTCGGGTTTTATTTCTTTTGTCACGCAGGGCGCGTCACGTAACTACATCTAATTTTGTATCCCGGATACCATCAAAAGGATAAAAATAGCTGGGATCTTTTCATCAAAAAACAACATAAGAAACTTTTTCCATGAGTTTGAAGAGCTGGGCACACAATATACATAAAACATTTACACCTCAAGGGCCACACTACACAGCTCCGCAATATATCCAGTACCACAGGCATAACGTCGTCAACCCCCAATGTATTCAAATATTGAGAATTGATAGGGAAGCGATGGTAGATGACGTCATTTGTGCATAAAATACTCTCCCATCCTCATGAATTGCGATGACACAAAACGTGCGAAAAAGATGTTTTTGTCTTGTAACATATGACATGATTGGTTTACTTCCCATCAATCACATTTTATAATGACATACCGGAGTCGTTTATGAGGAAATGTTTAATTTGATGTGAACATTAAAATAGCTCAAACAACGTAAAAAAAAAAATGGAAATTTTATAGTCAGAAAGTCGAGTCTACTTGAGAAATGGCAAACTTCGGCGATTATCCGGGAGATTTCAAACTCTAATCAGGAGACCGGGAGATACAGTCCATAATCTGGAGTCTCCTGGATTATCCGAGAGAGTTGACAGCACTGCAGGCATATGACCAGGGCAGTGCTGTACGCATGCATAAGGTACCGGCCAAACCACAAAGCTGTGTGGCGTGACCTTTTGCATGGAGTATTGTTGGCTTATTTTATTACACATTTTATATTCAGGAGCCCCCACTGATCAAGGACCACAGACAGGGAGGGGCTTGGGGGGTTTTAACACCCTCTTTTCTTTACATTGTTAAGTTTAAAAATTGCTAGTTTGATTACTTGGAATTTTTTCCCAATTTTTTTTGTTGCCATTGGAGTTTAGTCTGAGGATAGGGTGGTCAATAACTAACCTAACTATATGCTTTGGTTGAAAATACATTGCCAACTATACCAGATATTAACTGCCCACCTTTCCTGGGTGAACATGACGACAGATCTCCCAAGGTAACTAATAAGTACTAAAGGTAATGCACCTCATTTAGCGATGACGAAATTTTTGGATTGCAGAGGACCACACTATGCACAAATAAACTGTTCTGAATACTCAAATCCATTGAGTATCTCTTGTAGTAGAGATGCACACGCCAGACATAACTTTACGTGTAAATAAACCAAACTGATTGCCGGGTTGAAACTATGACAAAGGGCACCTTAAGCCTTCTTCAGGGATAGAGTTACAATGAAAGAAAAGTGGTACTAGTTGAAATATTGGCCCAAATAAAATTGCCCTTTGCTGTAGTGTCAGCCTGTAATTAGGTTGGCCTGATTGACACCTCTACCCCCAACCCACCCCTGAAATAAATTTTACAGTTCTGGTAGACACTTTCAAGCATGTGGGACATCAATGCATGTTTTTTATTGTTATTGGTTATTAAAATCTGAATTTCCAACATAATACTGCTGTCTTCAAAGTTTGGGAGAACATAACTTGCATCATATTAAGTTTGCTTGCACTGCTTTCACTTGCTCAATGTTTTAACAAGCTAACAAAATATGGAGCCTGATGCAGGTAACAAAACTAAAGATACTTTTTGGAAAACTTAGTGGCAGGGCGAAACTTGCTCTTTTGTTTTTGTTTCCAGTCTGAGTCATTTGTGGCTGAAATGCGTTGAATTCTATCTCCAAATAAATGCTGTTGTAAAAATAAACTTGCAGATTCCTGAATTTTCTTTGGTTTCTTTGTTTCCCTCGGTAAAACAAGAACTTTAATAGGTGGTGTTTCTTCAATATCTTCAGTTTCATCTTCTTGTTCGTCTTCACTTGAACTGTCAAATGTCAGATGATCTCCAGTGACAGTCGGTGTTACCACCATCTCGTCTGCCTGGGATTCTTGTTGCTTAGCAATTTGTTGTAACACCTCCACTGGTAGTCTGGAGTACTCTCTTGCTCTTTTCCTTTCCTTCTGCTCTTGCAGCCTTTCATTTCTCTCTATTCTCATCTGTTTTTCTTTTCGTTTAATATCAAGACGGACTTCTTTTTCCCGTATCCGCTCTCGAATGACACTTTCTTTACTGGCCTTCCATGATACATCCTCAGGAACATCATCATCTTCATCTTCCTCTACATCTTTATTTTCTTCAGGATTCTTGTCAATCACAGCAATTACACGATCCGAATCATCCTTTATATTTTCTTCCACATTAGTTATGTCTGTCTGATCTTGAACATGAATTTCACCCGCGTTCTCATCAACAAAGACGATTGACTGAGAATTCTCATCTACTAGTTTGCCCTCTCCTTGGCTTGATTTGTCTGTGCGTTTTGCATTTTTGTTTTTCTTTCCCATGCGTACGTTCGACTCTTCTTGGTCTTGTACATGAATTTCACTCGAGTTCTCATCCACAAAGACAATTGATGTAGAACTCTGATCCACTAGCTTGCTCTCTTTTTGGTTTGACTTGGTCCTACGAGTTGTATTTTTGGTTTTCTTTCGCATTTCGTCAAGTACAATGTTCTTCACTTCTCGTTCCAATGTAGTTTTCACGTGTTCTTTGTCAACAGGAATCTGGGTACAAGTTCCAAACATCCGGGACTTGGGCTGGGCTGTTAGCGTATCCGCTGGTCGTTCTTCATTGCATTACTGGCGCGGGTTGTTTTCGCCGTTTCCACAACAACTTTGAAGTAGCCGATTTATAAATTTTATGCTTAGAAAGATCGTGGAAGGAGGACCAAGGACGTATAAAAACAATTTAGTTCAGTCCTCTGTACACGTATTTGCGTGTGCTAAGAAATATATATAGCATTCTGTTCATTTTTGTCTTGTTTTCTGGAGGCATTGTTCGTGTTCAAAATGGAGGACATTGTGAGTGAGTTGAACTTCGATGAAGGTATTGCCATGCCAGTAGCGAATCTGGAGAATAAACAGTTGGAG
The DNA here is from genome assembly GCF_977016875.1 of Pavona decussata. Lineage (NCBI taxonomy): Eukaryota > Metazoa > Cnidaria > Anthozoa > Scleractinia > Agariciidae > Pavona > Pavona decussata. The sequence continues at coordinate 6,011,705 of NW_028145860.1, read as the reverse complement.
AATGAGGTAAGATTCTGTCTTGAGTAATATAAAATAAATGAGAGTTGCAGAGAAATAAATATTTCTAACATTTCTCTGCCATCTTCAGGTTACAATGTAAGCTTAACTTACAAGCAGAAATGATGGCTGGGAAACTTCCCTCTGTAATGATCTGTAAAGCTAATAAAAGCAACTGTTGAGTTTTATAAAAGACAAATAATGCTAGCTAAGTAAAGCTACATAACTGTGGGTTTTATTATTTTTTTATATAAATTGTACCACTGCGCAATGCGAACACTGAAACATGCATCTTTCTCACAAACACGAAAATAAATACCACTAGGGTCTACCACCATATAGAGGTTGGGATTGTGGTTCCGGTTGGCAGGTTCCCAGGCACATTCTCATTGGACAAAACATGTCAAACAGTACAAAATCGGACGGCAGTTATTAGATGCTAACAGTCGTCCAATTTTTTTCAATAAGAAAAACAAGGAAGAACGTCACAGTTTTAAGTCTTAGTTGTTGTAATTCCATCACAGTTTAACAAAATCTAGTAAACTAGTTAGCTTGCATTTATTTGGCTGCAATCACACCATAACCTTCAGTGGCTGTTTTGATTTTTCCAATATAAAGCCCTTGTATTAGAAATTAATTGGTGCTGGTTACAAAAAATAAACACCCATTCCAGTTTGCTTGTATATCGGATGATAATACACAGTTGCCCTCAAAGCTTTGGCTCTTTCACCTTTTTTATTTGTTGGAGAATCTTCCAGCCTTGGGCACTATCCTTTGATATACCAGCTGCCTGAAGGGGTTTTAACTGACTAAATAGTTTTCTTAGTTACTGTATGTGTAAATTTATTATAACTGATTGTGATGGACTGAAAACTCATGTCATTTGTTGGACATAACTATATCACTTCCAGTCAAGTTCCCCAAAGGTTGTAAATCCTTATCATTGTTTATTTCTTTCCAAGGTATCTGATTCTCAGAAGAATATAACATCACATAAAGAACAGCTTGATGAACACTCAGATAGAATTTATGCTATGAGTGAGCATCTCAGAAATGTACAACAGGAACTACAACATACGCAGGTGAGTAGAAATGAAATGTCATCCTGTTATAAAATTATTGTAAGCTACATGTAAATATGACAATTATCATTCCTTTACTTGTACAATACTTTGCTTCTTTTGAACAGGATTTGCTTAATGCAAGGAAAAGAGAAATAGAGACTGAAAATCACATGAAACAGATTGGTATGTATTCAGGTGTTTTTGGACACTCTAAAACAGCTGAATAATAATGTTGGTATTGTTGTATCACATAGGAGGAAAAGAAGATTATTTATTTGATACCGTTGTTCTATTTTTAGCTCAACGAGAAGAAGGAAGACTCAATAATGAAGTTAGGAGAATAAACAATGAAATAAAAGACCTGACAGAGAAGAGGAATATCCTTGAGGTAAGGGAAATTACTCATTAGTTTTGTTAATACATGTACTTGTAAGCTGATTAAGCTGATTTGGAAATATGCCTTTTTATAAAATTAACATTATTGTTTTGCCCTTGATCCCTAATCAGTTCCTCTTTTTATTACCAGAACAACATTTTCAGAAACACCCAACGTCTGGAGGATCTAAAGAGCCAGATGAACTGGGACCAAAAGGCTTTAGAGGCATGGCTAGAGGAATCTGCTCGGAAAGATGAGGATGCACTGACACTCCAAAAGTACACCCGTTCAGATGAAGGCAAAGTGAAGGTAAGTATCCCTCAGTGTAAAATGTTGTTTTTTGCGTTACTGCACCTTTCAATAACATATGGACTCTGAACTTCAACCCCAGCTAATGATTTGCGTGTTTTACTGTTGTCAATCATAATTACAGTCTGTGACAACTGGCTAACCACAAAAATACAGAAAATGACAAAGTGGATTGAAATCCACCAATTACAGCACACAAACATGATCTTTTGACCCCTGATCCAAACCTTTTTGTTTTCAATGAGGTCCACTGCAGTGATTAATGGCAGCAAAAAGCATAACGGTTGGATGAATTATGAACTTCAGAGTCTGCATGTTATAAAGGCACAATAACTTAATTTCCCTTCGGAAAGTTCCCCACACATATTCATTCTTTTTTATGCCACAAAGGTACAAGAAGGGTTTACAATGAATGGTAAATTCAAGACATTGCAAGTTGGCAAGACTAGGATTCTTTTTTGCGAGCAGGAAATATCCTTAAGCTTGTGAAAGGAATTGAGACTATGCTCAAGATGGATTAACAATAAAGTAATTCAAAGACCACTCACCACCGTTTGAGGGTTCAGTAACTTTAAAGTGGCAATTTACCACTAGCAAATTATCTCAAACTCCCTCTTTTTGTTTGAGATTGTGTAAGTGTACTGTTTATGGATGTGACCAACAAATCTTGACAAGTTTGTAAGTAAACATATCATGATCATTTCTTGATGATTAGGAACTTACACTCAGAATGGAAAGAATGACGGATGATGCTGCAAAGAAGAGGAGGGAACTGGAGCATGAGTTAACTCTCACCATGACAGCTCAGGTCAGTTACATGAAGTCAACAACAGACTGGTTAACTTCATCCCAACCACACCCACCCAGTCTCTTTTGACCTTTTTATCTCTGGCCTTATTTTTAAAATTTACAAACATTTTACCAAAGTAACACAGATAATAAGAATACAGTCGACTCCCAATAACTCCAACCCTCGCTAACTCGAACCAATTTTCCTTTCCTTTCAGGTCATCTTCTATATAATTTTACCCTCGATAACCTGAACTTCCGATAACTCGAACCTTTTTCAATTTCCCTTGAAGGTTTGAGTTATCGGGAGTCAACTGTACATTGACACCTAGATGACAATGATGATGATGATAATGTTTATTAATTATTTGTTGAAACTACATATCAAAAGTTACTTTGGTGCAGCAGTAAGCCTGTATTTCACAGAACCCTTATGTTTGCTCCTTAAGATTGAATTAGACAAGACGGCTGAAGAGTTTCGTAAGGCACACAGCGAGAGACAAGAATTGTTACGACAATGGGAGAACACCATTGAACAGATGCAGAAGAGGGACAGAGAGATGGACCAACTGGCTGTGGTATGTCTTGACACTCAATGAATCATACTTGTCGTAAATCTAACCTGCAACTCGCAACATTGAAATCTATCACCCAAGGGTGGACTCCTATGTGAAAGTGACACCAAAACTTGAGGACATTTGGCACAGATTGTCTCCAAGCTACCCTGCTCTCTTTTGTTTGTGTGTCTCCAATTCAATTGTTCACTCTTGAGAGGTACAGTGCACTGCACCTACCAATTTCTGACAAAGTTCCTTCAGTTTTCTGCTACATCTTTGTGTTGTCAGTAAAGAGAAAGGAACACACTTGGACAAGTAATCAGGTCAAACTAAGCTCAATAATAATTTTGAGCTTAATTTGACCTGATTACTTAAATTATTAAACATTTTAGAGGAAGAATAAACCCCCTTCTGAGGAATTTGAACATTAGGATTTGCCTAGTAAAGATTTCAAATCTCTTGGAAAAAGTGAAGGCTTCTTTCAGTTGGTAAAAAGTAATGAGCAACAGGCAACCTTTTTAACAGTTGGTTTTCTTTGCACTCTTGTTGGTAGAAACTTGCTGAAGTAAAGCTTGAAGTGAGGGACAGAGAAGAACATGTGCAAGAAAAACAGGTGATTATATGTCCCTTGGTATCAGGGAGCTTGCTTAAAGGAATAATGTTTTGTTGCAAACTAATTTTTAAAAGATGCTGTTTTCTCAGGATTAGGATTACAGGCCAAGACAGTTATTTTGAACATTCTTAGCTCCACCTTGTAATTAAATGTACCAAAACATTAAGTTTTATTATGTGTTTCTTCTATGTATATTACAATGATTAATTGAAAATTTTTTTGGTCCAAAGAAGTAACCTTGTTTTCATTTTCTTGCTTCAAAAATATCAGAAATTTCTGGAGAGCGAACTTGCCAACAATCAAGAAAAGGAAAAGAAAGTTGGTGTAGCAGAAAGACAGGCAGCTAAACTACGACTTGAATACCAAGACTCAGAACAGATTCGCATTCAGTTCCAAGATGAGGTAAATCAAAATTCTACAGAAGACACGATTAGTGCTAACAGGCTGTACCCTCTACAGTTAAATTCCCTAGGCATGAGTTGGAGGGGGGAGGGGTGAAAAATTTATCAAATGGCCCACTTCTTGTCTACCCCCTCCTATACTTCTTTCCCCTCCCGCAGATGTGGTTGAAACTTGATTTTTTCATATCTTTTTCCAAGCTGGTATTGTTTAAGGCTATTGTTTAAAAGTAGTTCTGTTTTGAATCATAATGATTGACTATTGAATACTTATAAATATATAACTTAAGAAAATTTGTTTGGTCTGGAGTGAGCATGGTGTTTCCAGTTTGACAGACTGATTAAGTTTCATTTAACACTGTTATTTTGCCAGCTGGATACTCTGAAGTACACTGTGGATAGGACAGCAAAAGATCTGGACAGTGCCAGGCAAAAGTGGAACTTACTCAAGAAGGAAGTGGTTAACAGAACTGAAAAGTAAGCAGCTCTTGTGTTGTGTGTCAAATTTGTTTACTTTTGAATATTTTCAGTAAACTCCCACCGCAGCAGACACCTTCAGGGACAAGATTTAGTTTCTGCAATGATGCAAAGTCTGTAAATAAGCAAGGTGTCCAAAAGGTGGGAGTTGACTGTACATGATTGTATTTCTAGAGTTTGCATCATTCAATTTACTCACAGACAGAGGCTTGTTGTTTTCCTTATCTCGAACCCCTTGCTGGCTGGCAATGTGTAATCCAGACAAGGGTTTCTGTTCATAACCTACCCTTTGATGTGATCTAAAGCTAGTCACAATAAGAATATTAGATTGTTCGTAATTGCAGTATTGATTTGAAATCCTATTTGGTTCCTGTTAGGCTTGAGAGAGTCCAAAAGGAGAGAGATGATCTGCGACAACAGCTGAAAATTGTAACAGATGAAACTCTCAGTGCTGAAGAGAAGGCACAGAGAATGGATATGTTATTAAAGGAAGAAGAAGCTAGGATTTATGAAGTTGAAAAACACCTGGGTAGACTACGTGAAACACAAGTAAGGCTCATCTCTTGTTGGTAGCAAATTCCGAGGTCTTTGTAATATTGTAACTGATACATGAAGTTTGATCAAGATCATCTGATTTAACAGTCACATCTTATGATATTTCCTATTTTAGTTTAGAAAAACAGAAGAACTCCACCAGTGTAAAGTTTTGGAGACTAATACTGCTGCTGAAATTCAGGTGAGCTCCCTCCCCACTTCTGCTTTGTAAACTAAATTATATTATTAATTTTTAATATAATGCTGTGGTTGTATGAAACTGGTAGCAGCTTTTAGTTGATGATCTTTATCTTCATATCCTCTTTGTTTGTCATTTCTGTTGTGGTCACAAACTTGTATTTTAGTGTTAATGTCGAGTTGTTTGTCTATCCAGGGAGCTCGAGCTGCAAGCAGAAACTTGAGTAGCAAGCTTCACAAACTTGACCAGGAATCGCTCAAGCAACAAGAAATCATATATATGCAGGTTTGTTAAAAACGTTATTGTCAACAGGAAGTATGGCCTGTTTCATGTGTTTGGATAGTGGAAAGCAGTGTGAGGAAAAATTTGTGGGGGAACTCCCTTGCCATTTTTAGCACTACTTCCCACTGTCTGTCTGTGAACACCAGAAACAGACTTACACTGTATATTGCTTAAAATTTTATTATGTTACAAAAGTTTGCTTTATCAACAGAGCTGATGACTGAAGTAAATTGGCTGCTGTCAAGAGATTTGAATGCTGCCCAGGGAGTGCTGACGTTTCAAGTGTTAGCCCAATTCGTTCTGACAAAGTGCTAGCCCTTGAAATGTCAGCACTTGAATCTCTTTACAGTGGCCAAGTTACCTTAGTTATCAACTCTGTTGTTAAGCCAAACATTCGTTTCTACTCCCCATTGACGCAGTACTGCAGATTCTTTAGAAACTCACCCCCTTATCCTGTAGAAAAGTTAATATCAAAACTAAGCCAGCTTCATCAAAATGCTCATGCAATCTATTTTTGTTGTGTTTCACAGGATTTTCAGCTGCAGCAGTTAGAGCGCAGAATAAGCCGCATGCAGGGAGAGAGAAGCAATGAAGAGAAACTGCAGCTGGAGGCCAGGATTAAGGTAAAGCTACAAGTGTGTCATCTGTTCAGCCTGGAGTTTCTCAATAACACTTGATTTGTTGCCAGTTTTATAAAAATTACGTTTATGTGATTTTTCGATTAAGCTGTTGACATTAGAGACTTGTTAGCATAGCCATACTTTTAGTCCTGCCTTTGATTCTAAGTTACTTAATGAAAAATATTAAAGCTCTTTGTTTTAATTTTGCAGGAGTTGATGTCTCAAATGGAGGAGCATAACTCAACTCACACACTTCTCAGTGCTCAAATGAAGAACTTAAACGTGAGTTTCAGTTGATGCTTAGTTCTCTTGTAGATTTGTAAGCCTGAAGGAACTCCCTGTGTATAAATAAAGTTGTGTTTTCCTTTTGCATTGGATGACTGCATTTCAGCATACTCCAACCAGCTGTGTGAAGGGTGTTGTAGCTCCATACAGTCTTTTAGGCGTCAGTATTAATGTTGACATTTTGAGCATGATCACCGATTTTTTTCTAAACCACCGTGCTTCTTTTCCCCAGGATGACCTTCGACGTGCCAACCGAGATTTGAGCAAAGGGAAAGAAGAAATGAAAAATCTTACAAGCAAAATTGGTAAGTTTTGTTGTGGAACTTGAAGAAAACTTTTTCGTACCAATCTGTAAGCTCAATATCAAATTCTCCTAACGTCTGTGTGGCATTGTTTACACAATTCACCTTTGGAGAATTTGGTTTTAAATCTTATCAGACTTCCGTTACGTTTGGTCCTTTGTTTTAACAGCTTTTTTACTTGATAGCGTAGTAACTAAAATTTTAATCCGTTTTCTTTCACAGAGGAGTTGAATCTTCACAATGACAGTTCGGAGAGGGAAAGAAAGAAAGTTGTGGCTTTAAAACAGGTTTGTTTGTTTGTTTTTTGTTTTTAGGTTCTTTAACTTATGATTTCTAGATACAACTTTTCTTTTTAGAATTAAGCCACGCTAGCAGAAATAGGCAATCAACCAGCCTCTCATATGAGATCAGAACTAGTATCAGTTTTTTTTCTGAATTATACGCTCTTTGTTAGGTACAAAGCTTGTCTACTAAGTAAGTAACTTAAGTGGCGAATGCATAGTTTTTCTTATACAGCTGCATCGAAATTTTTAATTTTCTTTTTTATAGAACCTTATGGTGGATGAGAACATTTTGAAACTGGAGATCAAACGACTCCGAGAAACTCTCAGCAGTAAAGCAGACAACGTGCTCAATCTTGAGAAGAGAAAACTGCAGTTGGAGACGGTAAGTATTCTGATTTTTAAAAGCTTTCAAGTCATGCTTAACACTAATACATCTGTATTTTATAAAAATCACATTTTTTTAAGTTTTCACCCAAAGTCTTCTCCAAACGATCAAAACGCTTACGAACACGAAGACTTTTTAAAGGTGTCATCAAAAGAGGGGATTTTCGTAAACACGTCGTTTTAGTCTAAACGTGTAGAAACAGCAAACTTTGGAAGCGCTTGCGCCGTCTCTATCTGATCATTAAAATCAGGGCTTTGTGTGAAAATGCTTCAAATCGTTTAAAGGTGAGCCTTTTTAAAGGAAAACGCAGTGGTGTGGAAATAATGAAAATGATAACAAAATGGGTAAACGCTAGTGTTTATAAAAATGTCCGGATGCGTTTTCAGTCACTATTGAAAGTGCACTACTGTGAACAAAGTGTTTTTTTTATTTCTGGATGAAATCTCAAAGTGAAGTCTATTAATTCATCTAAATAAATGCAATACTTTTCTCTGTTGGCCTACGCAGATTTGCAGCAAATGTCTCAGATTTTGCAGCACTAAAATTTAAAAGGACTAACAGTTCCACTGACTCTGTTTTCCTGTTACAGGCAATGCAGCAGCGACGCCATGAAATTGACATCCACAAGGACATGCTGAAAGCCCAGATCAAGTCTGCTGAGGAGGAAAGACAAACAGTCAGGTATATTATACACTCTTGGCAGAAGCAGTAAAATGACTGGCGCCATTCTACTCGATTAGCAGCGTTACATATTAATGTGGCACCTGCCGAAGTTAAAGCAATCGTCGTAATCCATTTAAGCTTGACACCTCCAACCCTCCTCCTCATTCTGGCATCCAGTTTAGTATGGCACCCACAAACCCCACTGTGTTCTGTGGACAGGCTCTTAAGTGGAGCAATTCCTCACTAAAATGTGGAAGGGGAGAGAGGCGAAGGAGCCTGTAGACATCGCTTTCCTTTCGCCCTATTCCCTACTGAAGAGACCAAATAGCGCATGCCCCACATAACAGCTCTAAAGGAAGCTGGCGTGGATCTTTTGCTTCTGACTGCCATTTGTTTGTCGTTTCGTGTTTCCTCCTTTCTTGGTCGTTAATATGATGTTTGTTTGTTTACCTCACAGCTCCGAGCTTCATGAACGGATATCCAAGATCGATAAATTAAGGAAAAGGTATGTATCAGCTACAAACAAAAATAGAATGAATAAATCAACCTAGCATTACTCGAGCGAGAAGCGCACTCGAGCAAACGCTTCCAATCGCATAATCGCGTGGAAACTCTTTTCTCCTTTCTCGCGGCGTTTCCTCGTTTCCTTGCTTCTGTAACGCTTCTCATAGCCGTTAAGAGTGCTGTTTGTTCCTCCCTTTTTCATTCACAATAACTGTGTTTGCTTACAACAGATATGAAATTCTTATGATTTCCATGGCGCCTCCCGAGGGGGAGGAGGAGAGGTCTCAAGCTTATTATGTCATCAAGGCAGCTCAAGAGAAGGAAGAACTACAGCGAGGAGGCGATGAACTGGATGCTAAGATCAGGAAAGCAGAGAAGGAGATCAGGTGAGAGGGATCCCAATTCGTGTTTGTTTCATTTTTACAACAGAGAACAAAAGGGTTGGAGGGAGGCTGGATAATCGACAAATTGGAGATGATGTGCCATCCAATTCTCAGCCGATGTAACTTTGTCATTAGGGTCCTTAAGCATCTAAAAGATGTTAATGCTTTCAGATGACCTTCAAGTCAAACTTAAGACATCTACAGGTGTTTTTCAAACAATGCTAAAGAGCAAAATCGCGAAAGAAAAACGTGAAACTACCGCCGGGTTATTGTCAGACTGAAACGCCCAAAGTAATTAACTTATTGTTATAAGATCTCCGTTAATATGATCTTTCCTTATCCTCGCTTTCATTTACTGAGCTCAGTAGTTTTTCCTTTTGCACATCACCATCATCATTAAGATAGTCTAAATTTGGTGCGTACTTTATCTTTTCTAGGGCGTTGGAGAACACGTTGCGGTTGATGAACGGCCGCAATGAGAATTATAGGAAAAGCTTTAACAAGGTGGATGAGATGAGCGAGGAGTTTGACGAGAAACAACGCTTGGAAGATCAGACGCGTGCCGTGATGGATAAATATAAATACAAACGACGACAAATCCGTGAGCTACAGGAGGACCTGGGCTCCATGCAGAACACGCTGGACAGCTTGACCGCGGACGAACAAGCCTTAGTTGAAGTGATCACCGAGAAAGAAGCTAAGGCAACAAACTTACAGAAAGAACTGGACGAACAAAAAACTAAGAAGGACAGAGCTGCTCGGGAAGCCGCTAAAATAGCTCGTGCTGTGAGAAGCGCAAAGAAAAGTTCAGGGGAACTTCACGAGGAGAGAGATATGGATCTGAGAGAGCTCAGAGAGTTTAACACACGCACCATGAAACAGATGGGTGAGGTGCTGCATAATTACCCGGATCTTGGACCCAGTGTCCAGATTTACTTCAGCCAGGCCGGGCTACCTATGCCTCCGTCCCCAGGACCCGGGACTTCTCGGCCTACATCGACACGTAGCTCCAGGAGTTCGGGAACTCTATCATCCGCAAGGTGAGATGGGATGACATCGAATTGTCCTCGTATTAGATTCGCGTCGTTACTACGGATGTCGTAAAGTACTATACTTATTCAACTTACTGATTTGATATTTGATGGTTCCACAGGTCTGATATATCCACTGGTAGCCGCCGAGGTGTTGGCACAGTTGATATTGGAGCTTTGGCTCTTACTGGGGCTGCGAGCCCCACAGGAGCAGGGAGTCCCAAGCCAGGTGTGTGCGGAAATTTTATCTTGCGCTAGTTTTCTTCCCTACTCTGCCGTGCGCTACTTAAAACACGGCTAGTTTTGTGTCATGCGCTGTAGGCTGCTTGATTCTGCTGTTTATCTTTATGTTGCGCTCTACTTCTGAAGCAGAAGCCGCTCTTTTTTTCCATCCTGAAAGCTACGAGCAAGGATTAGACTACAACTTTTGGGTTCGTGTTTACATAACGCACAAATTAAAGAAAGACAAGAAAGACTTGCTTAGTTGGGGCTTTCTAACTATGTTTCTTGTTTACAGGTGTCTCTCCCACGGGCAGTGCTCGAGCAAAGAAACCAAGTTCCAGGTCTGGTTCCACAGCTGGCTCCAAGGCCTCCTCTCGAGCGAGCAGCGCGGCCAGTCGTCGAAGCACCGACCGACGTTAAATTGCGTATTTATTTACAACATTGACAACGTTCATTCAGTTTATTCTGTCATAACGATTGCGAGCCAATGATGTTTTTGTAAATATACTTCTTGTAAATAATCAGTTATTTCTAACGGTACAAATGCAGTAATGCTGTAAAGGTTGTTATTAATTGGTTGGAAAGGATCTCTATGTGTAATAAAGAGTGCAACTTTTAATGAGATTTTCAAATGCGAGAATCCGTTTGCTCGTAATTCAACTCAGTCCACTGTTTTCGTCAGGGAGGTTTCTAAACAACAAAATCGCCGTAAGCTACATACTACTCGCCTTGCACGCGTATTCCCGTGTAATTTTCCGATTGGATAAAAATAATCAGAAAGACTGCAGATTTTCTGAGAACTAAACTTGTTGTCCTTAAGTAAGTTCCAAGTTGTGTTCCAAGCTCCTAACGTTAACGTTGTGTTCGAGGCTTATGTCTTTTCTCATCCTGCACGGCTAGTCCAGCTCGTTTGCCAAAAACGTCTTTCTTATTTAGTGTTGTCAAGTTCAGCTACAGCCATAAATTTCCACTCTCAATGCGATCTTTGTTGTCCAGTACTTTGGCTTGATTCTCAGGTACATTGCTCGGATTGGGGGCTGAAGCTTGTTTGTTACTACAGTGTTCTTGTTGTTGTTAGCCGCAAATTCCTAAAGCAGATCATAAAAGAAATAAATTGGAAGAGGCTCTGCATTTCTGCCATCAATATACTTAATTATGAGGGCTTAGGGGTGAGGCCGTCCGAACTAGTTAAATCTGGATTTACATGAGTGAGCGTGTTTCCGTGTGTCAAGGGTGTAGAGGGAGGTAGCTCTCTTCCAACACCTTCGATCTATAGTTCTGAATAGTCTGCAGCAAAGGATAAATATTTGTGACCAATCTCGTCCTCAGGCTCTCCGGCCAGCGGTTAGTCACCAGGAGAGACTCTGGGGTACTGGAATTTTATTACCGCAGGATTGCAAGCTGTTACGTAGTCTGAAATGTCAGCCATCTCCTCTCCCTAACCCACAGGGGGCGCGGGAGAGAGAGAGTTGTGTCTGGCCTGTCAACACTTTATATTCGCCGCCGAAATGGAATATCTGTTTTCGCAAGTTCGACCAATAAGAAATGGTTATCTATTTCAATTAGGGAAGAACCAATCAAAAACTACCTACCATATTCGCAAAAGTACGTGACGTCAACGGACGACATTATAACGCTCGGAATTCAGACGTCTCCCTCTCCCGCGCCCCCTGTGGGTTAGGGAGAGGAGACGGCTGACATTTCAGACTAGCTGTTACGAGGCAGCCAATCAAAAAACTTAAATAAAATTCCAGTTTCACAGAGTCTCTCCTGGCGACTAGCCGCTGGCCAAAGAGCCTGAGGACCCTGGGTACGAGATTGATTTGTGACATTCACGATACAGTTTGCCCACAGCAATTCAAAGTAGATACAATAAAAGTCCACCTTTCGTGATCTAGGAAATCCTGCAATCTCGTAGTAGGACCACGTGACACCATCCAAGCTGTACAGAAGTTGGTAACGGTTAACATACCAATCATGGTTTGGATTGCCCTGGGTAGCCACGTCTGTGATGAGCTTGGAGAGAGGCTGGAAACTGATCTGTAGAAAGTCGTCAAATTTCTCGCCGTTGCTGACCCAAGACGTATTTGCATGTAATCGCGCGTCACTGGGTCGGAATGGGCTCAAACTTTCGGTGGCATTGAAGTTTTCGTCGGGCAGCTGATGGTTACCAAGACCCAAAGGAGAAGGACTGCAAACTGAAGAGTTCACTGTTACATGTATTATTATTATTATTATTATTATTATTATTATTATTATTATTATTATTATTATTATTATTATTATTATTATTATTATTATGTTGTTGATCATGCCATGGTCTGCAGGCGTGGCAGCTTCATAATACAGCGCCATAATGAGCTAAGAGATCTTGAGGTAGACATGCTCGGCAAGGTCTGCAATGATGTCGAGATTGAGCCCGTCCTCCAGGAACTCACGGGAGAGTCGCTTCCAAGCATGCCAGAGGTTTTTGGGAAAGACAAAGGTCAGCGTTCTTTGATGTACGGGTATGTTACCCCAACGCTGATTCTTATAGAGACCTGGACCTCAAGCAGATATACAAGCAGCACGAGAACGACAAGAAGAGATTGTATACGCAAAGAGTGATGGACGTGGAACAGGGAACATTTACACCATTAGTCTTTACAACAACAGGCGGCATGGGAGAGGAGTGCAAGAGATACCATGACAGGCTGGCAGAGCTAGTCGCAGCGAAGAAAGGAGAGAACTATGCCACCACTGTCTCTTGGATACGTTCTAAAGTATCCTTTGCAATCCTTAGGTCCGCTTTACTCTGTCTAAGAGGGTCAAGAACAGTGAGAAGAGTAATTTGGAAGCAACGTTCGAGACGCAGACTTCGAATTAGATAGATGCCTCGCCAAAATGTCCTATGATTTTTATACATACTTTTTCTTGTTTCTTTTTTTTATGATATAGTTTGATGGGTTTTTTTTAGGTAAAAATCAATGAATAATAATAATATTGTTGTAATTCGATGAGATTTTTTCCCCTTTTCTTCAAAAAAAAAAAATGTGCTTAAAATAGTCTTTTTTTTTACCGAAAAGAATTGTAAATAAGTTTTAATAGCTACTTTTAACCTGTAAATAACATTTTATTTGGAATATTTTAAAAAAGAGATTTTTTTTATATTATTATTATTATTATTATTATTATTATTATTATTATTATTATTATTATTATTATTATTATTAACATAATTGGGAATCTAAGGACCAAAACATTAATTAAAAACTATTATTCTGACCAATCATATGACAAACGCACGTGACGAAGTAATTGTTCGATTCTGTAGCCTCCTACGAAGGTTATTCCCATTTTGAACAAGCGCGAGGCAGCATAGGAAGGTAAAAGACGTTCTTCCCATCTTCCTTTTCGTGATATTTCCTATCTTAATGGTTGAGAAAGTGTCACGTGAGGTTGATATTTCATTTAGGCCCTCTCATTTCTTACCTTCGCATGTTTCTCCTGTGTACTCATCGCTACAGGAACATTCAAACCCAGGCCCCCGACTAAGAATCTTGCACGTTCCATTATTTTTACAAGGAGAAGCTTGACAAAAGTCATGAGGTGCTTTCAATTTATCAAAGTAAACCGCATCGGGCCTGCGTAGAAAGTCTCCTGAATCTGTCGATCGTGTAGCGTTATTAAGCTCGCAAGTCATGGTGGGAATGACGTAGTTGAAGCTGTAGCAAAGTGGATCAGCGTCACATCTTGCGGCGCAGCTTTCCATGCGTGTCCCGGATGTGAGCTTGTACGTATGATGGAAGAGGGCGTGGTCAGCGACTGATTCGATTGAAAGACAGTTGATTGAAGCTGTGACTCCCTTAAAACGACACAGTAAGGCAAGGATTATGACAACCTTCGTTGACATGTTGATCTGTATAGCTAAAAGAGTAAATGGATAAGTTGCCAGTTTCCGTTTTTCAGAGAGAGACATATTTCCTGCGCACCGCAACAAGACAGAGAGACTTAGCCACTAAACGCGCGGAAATGTCGCCCGGCAAAATCAGTATTGGCTTGCGTTTTCTGTCTTATCATGTCCCAATTGCAAATGGCGAAGCGTTTATCCATTTAAGAGTCTGTTGAGTGATTACGAAAGATCAACAAGCGCATTGGGCGACCTTTTTATCGCCAAAAAGGAATTCCACTGTGGAGGCTAACTAAATCTTTGGTATGAAATCACTAACTTCAGAAGATTAACATGCCTTTTTTAGGCCATGTCCACACGTATCCGGAAATTTTTTTTCCCGCAAATATTTTTTTGCGGATGCGAAAATTTTCGCGTCCACACGCAGCGTATTCGAATCGTTTTCAGCCATCCACACGTATCCGAATTTTCTGATTTGCTTTAGTTCTCAGTTCTAAAACTCTCTCTCCATTCTTCTTCGAGCGTTGTGCCACTGATAAAATTCCCCCACTATGCGCTTGTCCTTCTTGGTCGAATCCAGAATAACAATCTCAAAACATCCTGTCGATCTCTAATGTATTGGTTGTGTAAATTTATCACAGCTGCATTTATCTGAACGCATGATATCAAACTAGAAATCAGAGCAAGAAGCTACAACCCGGCTTGCTGTACGCCATGTTTGTTTATAATGCTCGCCGTGAAGACTGGATCCAAGAGAATGACGAAAGCGTATTCAAAAATTTCCGGATACGACCGTCCACACGTATACGTATTCGTATCGGATAAAAAAATTTCCACTCTGGAGAGCGTTTTCAAAAATTTCCGGATACGGCCGGAAAATACGCTGGATACGTGTGGACGCAAGCCGTATTCGTTAAAAAAACTTTGCGTTTTCACAAATTTCCGGATACGTGTGGCCGGACGACGCCTTAATCACCAAGACCTTCGTTCCTCAATTTTATTGGCCTGAAAGCAAATCAAATGTTCAGAATTTATTTAGCTAACTTAACTCAATGATGAAACATATATTCATCCCAACTGTTTTGGACTTTTATTTATCTGCTGTTAAAATGAATAACCAATGAGATTTTTTTATGTCTAAAGAACTTTCAACTTCAAATTAACTGAAATGAAATGTTTGTTTTACAGAAGTTCGCACACTCTAACATACAACCGATTTATTCACGTGGGAATAGTGAAACTAAACCTTAAAATTTTTGGTAATTGTTTAAATTCGTTTGTTATTTTTCGTTCGATTGTTCCCTCCTTTTCCAGTTTTAAAAATGAACACAGTAGAAACAATTTCTTTCGATTCTCGAGACTTACCTCTCAACCTTGATTTGACACTCAACTCTCAAATTCGAAGTAAGATTGTAGCCGGTTTACACCAGGCCAACGCGATTTGAAATCTTTTGAGTGAAACCATCTGTATACCAAAGCTTTAAGTTTACGCAGGTGTACTGTTCTTATACAATTCACACGCATCAGTAATGAACATCGTGAAGTGTCTTATCGGTTAAGTTCTCACTGTTGGAAGAAAGCTGTTATCGAAATCAGAAAATTGTCGGTCGATTATCCTTTGTATCTTGTTGGCTGTTTGAAATCTGTGTCGTTTTCTTTTGTGTTGAGTCCTAAAAACGGATACAGTTGCTTCAGCCTTTGTGTTAAACATGGAGGTGTTTTGCAGTCTACTTCACACCCCTTGGATCTCAAAAAAACTGAACAAAACATAAGACAAAGGTAATTCAAATAAACAGATTAACACATTCTAGTTTTCAGTTGATTAAAAAAGTCACTTTTAACAAAACAGTTAAAAAACGCTTCAAATAAACAAAGCACATAGAAATCAGTTTTCTCGTTTAAATAGTTAAGCTTGTCCTTACCTCAACTGTAGTGCTGAATTCTATCTCTACTCGACTGTTCTAGGATTCATAGCGAGGGCTGATTCTGGTCTCTCTTATTTGTAATTTTATCAATTATCAGGTGTTAAGGTAGAAGCTTAATTGAATTCAGAAATATAGAGTTTCTAATGACTGCACAGAAGAATCAAAACCAGTTTTTTTGCTTCTGAAACCCTGAAGTGAGTGTCGAATCAGTCGGAAGAAACAAACACGCAAAAGATAGCCCTCCTTTTTTGGATTTAACTAGACGTACAAGATGGCCAACACCAGGTAGATTAATTGACATTCAACCGTTAATTCCCGTATCGCCTTTTTCTTTCCCCTCTTCTCAGTCTTCTACGTATAAGGTAGTTTTATTAAGGAGGAGTAATACTAAGATTTCCCATAATAATAATAATAATAATAATAATAATAATAATAATAATAATAATAATAATAATAATAATAATAATTTTTATTTGACGTCCTGCCCCAGTCCTTGCGCAGAAAGTACACTGCTGGCGTGGCTACCAATTTACTGCCAGGCTTGGCACCTAAGCACAAGTTACACGAGAAAAGTGGTGGCGGCGGATTGTGATTAAAAGATGGGTTTGGGTGAAGAAAAAGCCCTTTTAGGCGAAGAAATTGTCCACGATCAGGTAAAAAACGTATTGTTTTACAGTCTGTTACTATACCAGATTTCAATTATGTGTAAAACTATGGCACGCGAAACCATTAAGGCTGGGATGATTGTCAGAAATGTTCAGTCAAGCGACCGGCGTCCGTCAATATTATATAATCTTGATCATCAACAAGTTAAGTACAGGATAGAGCAACAAGTGCTTCACAATGTCTTATTCCATTTAATGTCGATGGCCAGAAAACAACAATTAGTGTATTTTATTTTGTTGCTGTGTCAGAATTTGTAAGTTAAAGCTTGTATCTTTAGTTTAATTAATTAGTTTAGGATCAATATCACTCACTTTAACAGGTTTTATTTGCCTTTATGAGGAGATGCAGCATTTGTTAATATGTTGTGGCAGTTCCAGAAGTGGAAAATTGAGAATATGGATTTGACGCACTGATTGTCTATTTAAACTAGGAAAAAACTGCTACTGGGAAATAATTTTTGACAAAACCAGCATTGCAAAAGGAAACAATTGAGTTGGTAAATGGGATTTTATCTCCCCTTTAGCTCTGTGTACCCTTTTTTCAAAGGTGCTTTGACAGAACTTTGTTGTAACACTTTAAAAAGTCAAAAAGCCAAAATAAATATTCAAGCTTATATCAAAAGAAACCTACTAAAAATATCAAAATTGGATGATGCAACAGAGTTCCTTGGTAGTCACGATGCAGATTGCAGCACTCTGGAGACACAACAGAGAAAAGGAAAGATAAGATAGAGCTCAGTGATGGAGAATTATTTAAATACTATCATTTTCAAGCAAATTTGAGGGGTAATAGTTTGCTTAATGTTCATTCAAATTCAAATTTTAGTTGGCAAAACAAACCATGTTTCAAACCCAGTTACTTGACTGTTTTACAAAATTTTAGTCAAATTAACCATAGATAGAAAACTTTCTTTTTTTTTTTTTTAATTTTGAACTAAAAGCTTGTTTCTTTGTCTGTTGTAGATTGATGATTCTGACCCTGAAGACGAGGGTGAAGAAGAGGAGGCCCCTGGTGATGTCGGAGGTGATGATGAGGACGAGGAGGATGAGGAGGAACTGGAAGATCCTGCGGATAAAGTGCGAGATGCATGTGCTGAGAAGCCAGAATGTGTCAAATTGTTTCAGGAATTGGAAACATGTAATCAGCGAGTTAACAGCAGAACAAAGACGGAAGAAATATGTGTCCAGGAGTTGTTTGATTTCTTAGAGTGCCGTGATAAATGTGTAAGTAGTGTGTGATGGTTGGTTTAATTTTACCAGTTTAATTTTTCTCTTCCTGTGTCTGAGATTCATCACTACAATCTAGAACAAGGGGCATTGAATTCTTCTCCCCTCCCTGCTTCCTCTCCAATATTAACAAACAATGCATCTGTGGTACATCAGACTGAGATTCCCATTTCTGACCAAAACAGCTCTGAAACCCTTCTTTTGGTTTGACATATACTAGATATGGCTTACATGGTACGGAAGTACAAGGTACAGCGTTTTATTTTACATATACACTCGATTGCAAAAACGTTGACACTTAAAAAGCATAAACCGTGAATGATGAGACCCAGTGGCTTTATGGGTATAAGTGTACTAAATTTATTTGCATAATATTCTATTCTCGTGCCATGGTTGATGACCAAAATTAGTTGCACATGGTGAATGAAGGAAACTGTCCAAGCTTTTGTTAAAGTGTCCAAGTTGGCCAACAAGGGCCAATTTGAGTGATATACAATTCGCGATTTGCCTAAGTTCAAATCAGTCAATGAACTTAAGCAATAATTTGTAGAAAATTATTCGGAATGATTAAGTCGTCACTGTATTTTTTATATGGTAAATTATTGATTATGGAAATGAGGTTATTGTTTAAACACTAATTACAATTCCGTTGGGTCTCATCGTTCACGGTTTATGCTTTTTAGGTGTCAACGTTTTTGCAATCGAGTGTATTCAAAAGTGATTTCTTTTAGAATATATATTTATTGTTGAATTTTCTCCTCCTTTTTGCAGGTTGCACATAATTTGTTTCATAAATTGAAGTGAAGGATGTTTTGCTCAAGTATCTTTGAAGTTTGGGAGGTTGCCTTGTTGATGTACTAAACTTGTTATTCCAGCTTGATTGTAAAGATATTGAACATACTGGGAATGCTTGTTAATGTTTCTCTTTTGATCTTTTTGTGAAACACCATCTATTTTAATGCAAGGAATGACGGAGTACTGTCTGGACAGTAATTTGCTTGTTAAATAAAGCATTTTTATTTTAAATCCATTCCAGTGTCATGCTTATTGTGTTAAAAGGATTTTGAAGTCTTACTCATGAGGCATCTGACTACAGGGTCCAGTAACCTTCAAACATCTCTTGTTGGTGACTACTTTATACAGTAAGATTTACCAGAGATATTTGATGTTTTCCATTTCCATGTCCTTTGATCTTTTGTCATTTATTGTATGACTCCTTTCAAATTATTTGAAAATGGTGATGATGTGTGCAACAAATTTTCAATACTGCACGAGGCCTTCTTAGCCTGAGTGCAGTATTGAAAATTTCGAGTTCATTATACAGTCAGCAAGTGCGTGTATTTGTAAACAAAACACTAACTAACAGTCTCTAACCCTTTTAATATACGATCTGCGTTCACTGCACGCAATACACGTTAAAGGGAAAACATAAAACATAAAATGATAACAATTATTATGACAAGACAATTTTAATAAATAAAAAATCCGTGTATTTCAATAATAAACAAATTACAATTCACAAATACCCTGTACACAAGTCACTGATGATTTGAGGGATTTCCTCTTCTCCAACCTGTGCAAACCTCGAAGCCATTTGCAATAACGCCAATTTTCATGAGTTATCGCCAACACTGCACTTTTTGAATGTGGTGTCATGACGTAAATGAAAATCATGTGATCGATTTTAACCAATGGGCGCACGCATATTTGATAGAGAACTCAGATCGTTATTAAGTGCAAATAAGAACATTCAAGATGGTGAGCATTCCAAGTTGTTTCATGGTTAACAAGGTAGGGCATTTTGAACAGAACTGTTTCTTGTACAATCAAATAGCAATCCTCTGGACTGTGTGATTTGACCTAAACTGGGCAAATGTTTATTTATTTTATAGAAAAGTAGTGGCTTTCAAGTCGGTGGTTAAAAAAACAAAATTTTGTTGGGCTTGCAGTTGCTAAACTTTAAAAATGCCATCTTTTCCTAGGATTCAGCCAAGTTTTTGTCAAAAGTTAAAACATAGTGGTAATCCCAATCACGTAAATTTAAAAAATAATGGTGGTTTTCAATGGTTCAAAAAGGTATTTGACTTCACTTTGATTGACATCTGTTCATTTTGATTTGTCTTTCTTTTTAAGTGTAGTCAAATTGTTTTGTACATCTCTCCCTTACCAAACAACTGAAAGTTGAGCCAGTAATCAAATTTAGTCCAGTGACATTTGTAGTTGGGTAGAAACTATGGGATTTAATACCTTTTAGAAAGTATATCTTGTTGCTTGTAAAGGGTATCCCTTACCTGGTTCTCTCAGTGAGTACTGCAATATGAATCATGTAAAATGAGAGTAAAGACAAACCAATTCAAGACCAGAACAAGACCAAAATGTAATATGTCACTCATGTAAGACAGAAACAGAAGACAAAACTTAGCCTGCATAGCTGGTGATATCATCAACGCCTGATTGTAAACTGAAGATAAACTCACTTCCCATTCATCTTACAGCTCCATTACTCAAATTTCACCGCTTGGTGTGCAAACAATCTCACTAGGTTCATAAAACATACCAGTATTTGAGAAAGAAAGTGAAGTGCAGCTAGCTTGCAATACCTCTGAAGTTGGCTGAATTTGAATTTTTTCCATGAGAAATATCTTAAAACCCTGTTTTGCCTTCTTATGATAAAGAATTGGAACTAAAATGTGATTCCTTCTACCAAAATCACTTGTCTTCAAAAGATGTTTTCTTCAAAATGAGAATTGTCCCTCTTATTCTAAATTCTCAGAAAAAGGTTTTTTTTTGCAAATGGCAATAGGATTGACTTTTCAAAAAATATTTTATCTTTTACAAAATTTTTATATTGGTCTTAAAGTAAAACTTCAATTTTAGTAGAAAGAAAGCAACAAACATAGCTTTTTTCTGTAGGTAGGGATAAAAATAACTTACTTTTCTTTAGAGAACCCCTCCCCCCTAAAAAAAATTAGTGCCGTTGACCTCAGCCCCACCCCCTAGGAAAAGTGTTTCCGTTTCGCATCAATCCCAGAGTGCAACATTTGCCCCTGAAAAATGTGGGTAGCCCCCGCACATTCATTCTCGCTATATAAAGAGGCGAGAAAATGCGTGCGTAAAGAAGCGCTTTTGGGGCGCTGCGCTCGGCAAGGAACGAGGAAACTGAGTTCTTTAGCCACAATCCTTTGAGAACAGAAGGAAGAAAGCGTGTAATCTAATCAAAACAAACTGAGTTACACAAACATATAAGCTTTATAGTCATTTTTATGGTTTGAGTCGTGCGAGTAGGGAGGATTATTCGTCGAAGAGCAAAACTGTTTCGTCGATTACCTCATCGGCCATCTTGGTGAACCAAAATTATGGCTCTCGCGTCTGGCTCACCGGCCCCATTACGGGACGTAAAACTGGTGCAGTTTGGCGTATTAAGCCCAGATGAGCTTGTGAGTATATTTCTAGATGTACTTTAGGGGGTATTTTGTAGTATTTTACTCAATTTCTTTTTCTAACACATCGTGTGTCGAACACAAAGATCATCACGATCTCACTTACGTACATGTGTGAAGTTAGTTGGCGAAAAGTGACCCGTTTTGTGTTGTGTAGTGGTTCTAGTAGATACGTGTTGTAACTAACTTTTCTTCTTCAACAGAAACAAATGTCTGTTACGACCGAAGGAGGCGTCAAATACTCAGAAACAATGGAAGGCGGTCGGCCAAAGTTGGGTGGCCTCATGGATCCAAGACAAGGAACTATCGATCGCTATTCTCGTTGCCAAACTTGTGCTGGAAATATGACAGATTGCCCCGGTCATTTCGGACATATAGAACTGGCAAAACCGGTGTACCATGTGGGCTTCTACAAGATGATAATCAAATGTTTAAGATGCGTGTGCTTCTACTGTTCAAAGCTTCTCGTTGACGCGGTGAGGAACTTTAGACTTGCTTATTTTGCTAAAATGGCTGGCTGCTCCGAAGGGAATGGGCCGAAACGTGTGCCGTAGTGGGGTAGGGTGGGGGTTACAGCACAAAGGCAATCCATTTTGTAGAAATGGGATTACTTCCACATTTTCTTTCTGTTTTTAGGTTGATCAATAATTGCATGATTTTAAATGTCGAAAAATAATCATCATATTTTTTAAAATAAATTAATTCCCTGCTGTAAACAATCACACCACCCCTACCCCCTTATTTTTTTAAATAACTTTATTTAGAACTTGCCTCAAATAATTTCCCCTTGAATAACAATGCTCATTTGGAACATAAACAAAATTAACTTCCTCCAATTATTGAAGGAAGTTAATTTTGTTATTGTTATTTCAGGCATAGGTGCTTGTTCCTGTTTTTGTGAAATTATGTAACCTTTATCATACTGGACCAGGTAAATTTAAACATTGTTTTTATCTCCTTAGAACAATCCCAAAGTGAAAGAAATACTAACAAAATCCCAGAACCAACCACAGAGGCGTCTGCAACACATATATGACTTGTGCAAAGGGAAAAAGATTTGTGAAGGTGGTGACATTGTTGATGAGAATCAACCAGGTCACGATATTGATGAAACAGAGAGGAAGGTGGTGAGTGCCAGCAGTTATGTTGTTATTTTTTGAAGTCTCCTTTTTGCCAGGAACATTGCAAAGAACAAATAGCTGTTTAGTAGGAGCCAATGGCTGGAAAAATCCACTCTCTACTCTCCACTAATTCACCTGAATTTGCCATCTAACTTCCTTGATCTGAGTGAAAATGTAAGATCTTACTATTTTAGCCTCTTACTTATTTACAGTTTTTTCTGCATAAGCTAAAATTTATGGAAAAGGATAATAAATTTGTTGAGTGTTATGTAGACTTTTTTGTATGTGCATCTTTTTTCTTCCCTCTCCCCCTCCTCCCTCTTTTTTGCTCTTAACTTAAGTTCATTATTTTTTTTTCATCAGAGTCATGGTGGCTGTGGTCGAAATCAACCCCAGATAAGGCGGAGTGGTCTGGACTTGACAGCAGAATGGAAGGAAATTAATGAGGATTCACAGGAAAAAAAGATTCCACTAACAGCAGAACGGGTTCATGAAATATTTAAAAGAATTTCAGATGAAGAATGTGAAATTCTGGGGATGAACCCCAAACATGCGCGCCCTGACTGGATGATTGTGACAGTGTTACCGGTCCCTCCACTGGCTGTAAGGCCTTCCATTGTTATGAGTAGCGGTTCTGCTCGTAGTCAGGTAATGTTAAGTGATCTAATTAATGCTGACGTGTGTTTTTGGAAATGCTGTACGGTGTCTGCATGTCAGTATAATTTGGTTTATGCTTCCATCAGTTTGGTGTTTTTGACATGTAACTACGTCAACTTGTAACTCATTACTTCTTCATATGCTCATATGCAAACAACAGTCATAGTTAGAAAGAAAGGCACAGAAATTTCATACCTTGAAGAAAGGTATTGTGTGTAACTTGTAACATTTTATTACCTGCTGAAAGTCACTTTGTTGTTTGAATTTCCACTTTGTATGAAGAAGTGAGGTGAAGGTTACAGTTTGCATTTTATCTTTCCTTTGTCTGTAGGACGATCTGACTCACAAGCTAGCAGACATAGTGAAGGCAAACAACAATCTTCGCAGAAATGAGCTCAATGGAGCAGCCGCTCACATCATTGCAGAAGATACAAAAATGCTTCAGTACCATGTGGCAACATTCACAGACAATGAAATTCCTGGTTTACCTAGGGTCAGTAGACTAAAATAATGTTCCTTGTGTTTGTTTTTACTAACTTGTACATTAAAAGCTATAAAGGTGTCCACTTGTCTAACCTGAAAGGATTGTCACTTTTGAGCAAAGATTTGCTTGTTTCGATTTTGTTGGACAACAGATTTCCTGGCTGCGATCAGGCCTTAAGGGAAACCATTAGAGAATTGATTAAACAATGTCAAAAATGGATTTAAATGTCAATCAAAGACTTCACTCTATAGCAGGGATATGACTGGATATAAGGAAATGTTTCGCAGCCTTAAGGGATTGTGGTTAGTGTGTGGTGGACTTAACAGAAATGTTTTCTTCTCTCTTCTCAGGCCATGCAGAAGTCTGGTCGTCCACTGAAGTCAGTAAAGCAGAGACTAAAGAGCAAAGAAGGACGAGTCAGAGGAAATCTGATGGGAAAGCGAGTTGACTTTTCTGCTCGAGCTGTTATTACGCCGGATCCTAATTTGTCTATTGACCAAGTTGGGGTTCCACGGACCATTGCTCAGAACCTGACTTTTCCTGAGATTGTCACTCCATTCAACATTGACAGGTTTGATTTTTAACATATCAATATTATTTTACCTATTTATTTTAAACGCACATCTTTTGTCACATTTTCAAACAGTCACACCTAAGGATTTAAATTAATCCACAGGCTTCAATTTAAAACCAAATTCTGGACATTCATAAGAAGCCAGCAACTGATTATTATTATTAGTAGTAGTAGTAGTATCATTATTATTATAATTATTGTGGGTATTTACGATGACAGTGACAGGCAAATCACAGTTTGAAAATGGGAAAAGTCATTTGAGATTTTCGTTAGTATGTGGGAAGTCAGCTTTTTCAGCCATGTATTACACAATCAAAACAAGATGCAATGGTGTTGTTGAATGATCTTTATCTGGCTTGTCTTTAGCATGCAAGAACTTGTGCGTCGAGGTAACAACCAGTATCCAGGTGCCAAGTACATTATCAGGGACAATGGAGAGAGGATTGACCTGAGGTATCACCCCAAACCAAGTGATCTTCATCTACAGTTTGGATACAAGGTGGAGCGACACATCAGAGATGACGATGTTATCATCTTCAATCGTCAGCCTACCCTTCATAAAATGTCCATGATGGGGCACAGAGTGAAGATCTTACCCTGGTCGACATTCAGACTTAATCTCAGGTTTGTAGTTTTCAGTTTTGCAAACAGTCTACACCATTTGCAAATTATCACCGGCAGTGTCGTACATGCCTGCCATGTAACTGACAAAATTACTACTGTAGCATTCTGTCAATGGTATTACATTTTACTTTTTGTTTTTCGTCCTGTGAAAGTTGTGAAGATATCAAAACATTTTGAGTTAGGAGTTAAAAGGCTGGCACATAACTGAGTAAGGAAAAAAATCAGTATTTATTACATTTGGCATAGAAAGAACGCACTCATAATACAGATTGGAGTCGAGATTGTATGAGACAACATTGATTGAATGATGAATGAATGGATCTTGGGACACGTATCTTGCATCCCCCGCAGATTTTGCAGGGTGGATGACATCATCACCAACTTGGCAAAGGAAGGAGAGCCTGGAATCAAATGAATGCACTCCCTAATCTTTGATTATTACTGATGTTGTATATGATGTGACATTTTTTTTTTTAGATACCAATATGTAGCAAAACAGGTGTAAAATAAATAGGAAACCATTACACTTCTAAGCATTCCTTGGAGCAAATTAAGAAATACACGGTGGTGAAAACACAGATTGTGAAAAAGAAACTATTGATAAAAACTTACCAAACCTTTTATTTTAGTGTTACCACTCCATACAATGCAGATTTTGATGGTGATGAGATGAACTTGCATGTGCCTCAATCCCTTGAGGCACGTGCTGAGATTACTGAGATCATGATGGTACCAAGGAACATTGTAACACCACAGTCAAACAAACCAGTCATGGGAATTGTGCAAGACTCCTTGATGGCTGTCAGAAGATTCACAAAGAGAGATGTATTTCTTGAAAAGGTGGGTTCCTCTTTGTTTAAGGGGCAAGCACAGTGAACTCTCTTTACTGTTACATTGGAGGATACAGATAAAATACATGCAAAAAATAGTGTAAGGTTGAGTACAGCAGACAGTGAAGTAAAGTAGAACCCTTATTTTGTGTTCCTTGAATGAAAGTTGTACACTTGCTAGTGAATATCTCAAAATTTGTCCACACACTTCCTTAGATCCATTCCTGGAGTGACATTTATTATGCACTTGTCTAGTGTTAACAGTCTGAACTGTAGCACTATTTAAGTGTGTTATTGTGACACTCAACAGCGCTTAGCTGCAAATTGGGAATGCTTGAGTCATGAGTGTGTGAAATCAATCTACCTCTCTGTGGTGCCTATTTGCCTTCTGGATGTCAAGCTAGGTGCTTCAGTGCACTTAGTGTTCTCTATTTCAGTAAGGTGGCATTACAAGGGACAGTCAGTGTAGTTATATTACTGAAAGTTTATCGTGGAACATTAAGTTCATAAAATGTATTCTGTCCTGGAAACAGTGACAGTGTGTGCTTACCATTTACAAGGAAAACCTGGGAATTCTGGTTGGAAAGTCACGGTACGCCTTGTTGCATTTGGAACATTTCTGAAATTATGGGTAACTGGTTGAAGTTGTACACTTGACTTGACTGACTGCTCTTTTTGGGTTTCTTAGTTGATGCTGGTTCATTTTGTACACACTCCATCCTTTATTAGGACAAGTCTCATCCTGTACATTTATGCCTTGAATTTCCAACTGGGTGGTTTCTGTAAACAGGGAACTCCCAACATGTACCATCTTTGATTCAGTGCATTGATGCTTTGACATATCTACATAGGCATGTGTACATGTATTAAAGCAAAATTCATTTTCCATATTATTTGCGTGGGTTTCATTTGGCCTGTTACTTGTTCTTAGCAACCATTTTGTCAGGGGAAGGGTTCTTGTTCATCATTTTATGTATTTTAATACGTAGGATACAATGATGAATCTGATGATGTGGATCCTTGACTGGGACGGCAAAATTCCGCAGCCTGCCATCCTCAAACCCAAACCTCTGTGGACAGGCAAACAGGTCTTTAGTATGATCATTCCAGGAAATGTGAACATGGTCCGTACACACAGCACCCATCCTGATGATGAAGATAGCGGGCCATACAAACACATCTCACCTGGTGACACAAAGGTACAGTTTTCATAACATTATTTACTTTTTTCCGAGAGAATGCATTCTTGCATTATTTTGTTGTGAACTGTACTTGTTCATATACAGCCATCCAACTGTACTTTGGAAAATTAGTGTCCTATTGTTTGAATATTACTAATGCTGCAAAGGCAACAGGAGATCTGTACATAAGTAGAAAAAATATTCACACCAAAATAAGTACATCCAGACCATCCTTAGCTAAACACATTTCTCTAATTAGTATAGTTTGTTTTATTAATGATAATTATTATCCTGATTTTGGCAGGTTTTGATTGAACACGGGGAGCTGATCTCAGGTATTCTGTGCAAGAAATCTCTGGGAACTTCATCAGGCAGTTTGGTCCACATTGTTGCTGTTGAGCTTGGTCATGAGATTGCTCGTTGCTTCTATGGCAACATCCAGACTGTTGTGAACAACTGGACACTGATTGAAGGACACAGTATCGGTATTGGTGACTGTATCGCCGACAATGAAACTTATGAAGAAATCCAAAGAGTAACAAAGAAGGCCAAGGTAAAATGCAAGACCATGGAAAAGAAACGTCGTGGTCAGGGCTCTTGTTATGTTTACCTTCAGGACTTTTAATAGTGGTTACAGCGCTCTCAAAATGTTTTGTTGTGGTAGACAGTAGTACAGGGAGAGTAATAGGTAGCCAGGGCTGGGTCCCCTTGCGTGCACTGGAGCCATACTGGGAAGTTTGTATTTAAAATGCTGAAGTTTTACACCACGATTTTAGCATAAAAACTGCTACACGAACATCAAGTTTAGTCCAAGTGCATGCCAAAAAGCTATACAAAATACGCCAGAAGTTGGTGTAAATTGCTTGGTTTTACGCCAAAGATCTTCGGCATAACATTGATGTTTTTCAGTATGGTGTTGGAGGTTCCATTGAGGAGTCAATGGAAAATAAGTGACAAATGATGGGCTCACCAGCTGCCTTCAAACCAACTGAAAGCTACACGTTAACTTGACATAGTTTGTTGGCAGCAGTTCTTGAACTTTATTTAAGAGCTGTTTTTCATTCCACCCTCCCCCCCCCCCCCCACCAAAAAAAAATAATAATGATAAAAGAATCTGCAAAGATTTGCTAAAAAGAGCAACGATCAGCTGAATGAGCAACGCAAGTTATGCAATGAACAACAAGGGCCCTGCAAAACCCCTTGTGGCCACGTCGCAGGTCACCTACAGCTGAGGGGGAAACTGCTGGCTACATTGGTTTGAGTTTAACTTTATCTTAATTATATTAACCCACATTGAAAAAAAAAAAAATCTGTATCTGTGAGCATATTTTCAGCACGTGTATAATTTTCATGTTATTGGGATTTTACAGCAAGATGTGATAGAAGTGATTGAGAAAGCTCACAATGACGATCTTGAGCCCACACCTGGAAACACACTGAGGCAGACATTTGAGAACCAGGTGAACCGCATTCTGAATGACTGTCGTGACAAGACTGGAGGAAGTGCCCAGAAAAGCTTGTCAGAATACAACAACTTCAAAGCTATGGTGGTGTCAGGTTCTAAGGGATCTAAAATTAACATTTCCCAGGTCAGTACCATGACAGTGTATTCTACAGGAGAGTAAAGTGTTCATCCAGTATTTTGAACTTGTTACCTCTTCTAAACATCTTTTTATTTTACAGTTTGTTGTTAACCATTTTTACTGATTACTTTCAACTAAAATTTATTTCCTCAACTTGATTACCTCCATTAGTTGATGCCATTTTTAATTCAGTGAAGCAACCTTGAGGCTCTAGTTAAAATTTAACTCATATTTTTAAAGTAGTAATTTATATTTGTATCTATATTTTGAAACATTCTAAGTCCAATTTATCTCACTTTCTTTGCTTTCAGGTTATTGCTGTGGTAGGCCAGCAGAACGTGGAAGGTAAACGGATTCCATTTGGTTTCCGTCACCGCACCCTTCCTCACTTTATTAAGGATGATTATGGTCCAGAGAGTAGAGGATTTGTGGAGAATTCCTACCTTGCTGGACTGACTCCAACTGAGTTTTATTTCCACGCCATGGGAGGTCGTGAAGGATTGATTGACACTGCTGTAAAAACCAGTGAAACTGGTAAGTCTAGTATTACTTTAGTGGCTAATGGTCCTAAAAATCAACATACTGTAAAAGTTGTGTTTTATGGTACATGTATGCAGTTGCAAGCTTAGCAGTTAGCTTGGCGGTGCATTGGAATTCGATTGGGAATTTTGAGGGGTTGGAGAGTCAAAAGGCAAAATTTTTAAAGGGAAGAATGAAGCTAAATTTGAACAACCCTAAGGATGGGGATCCGAACCCAAAATGAATAGTTCCAGGAACAACACAACACAGCTCTAACAGTGATCTGTTTATTTTTTTCTTTTTATCCTTTTATCAGAACTAATAGAAACCAGTCTTGTAGTACCCATGTTGTACTTACAATATCATTTTTGTTAGCAAATTCTGTGGGAAGAATAACCATTTATGTTGATCAATCATTGACATTCATGTCCAGCGGTATACATAGGCAGAAGGTTCAGTAGCAATCAGAGGGTTCATGGGATGTTTTGTGTTATATGTAGGTTATATTCAAAGACGTTTGATCAAGGCCATGGAAGGTCTTATGGTGGCTTATGATGGAACAATCAGAAATTCAAACAACCAGATGATTCAGCTGAGGTATGGAGAGGATGGAATGGATGGAGGTGCTGTTGAGTTCCAGAATATGCCTTCAATAAAACCAAACAATTCAGCCTTTGAAAAGAAGTTTCATTTTGACTGTGCCAATGAGAGGTAGGTAGAATTCACTTGGAGCTAAAATGAATTTGGAATGCAGAAATATAAGAACCTAATCCCCAAGAATAATATATATGTATATTTTTTGCAGTTTTACTGCATTCATTTCCCATGTGGAAGACTCATTCTAAATTGCAAATTTGAGAAATTTCCTAAAATGCCCATTTGAGAAAAAGTGAAAATCAAAGAAATGGCAGTAAAAGATCATACTGGCAATAGCTTTCATTTGAGTGGTCATGCTGAAGGATTATCATTTTATATCCAAGGTGAAAAGACAACTGAAAATAAATGCAACATGATAAAGAGAGTGTTGCTCAAACATTGTGGTAAAGTGATAAGTGAAATTCACAATTCCTTCTTTTTTATTTGCACAGACGCCTCCGTCGTCATCTGCAGGAAGATGTAGTGCGAGACCTATGCAGCAGTGCTGCAGCTCTTCAGGAACTGGAAACAGAGTTCAATCAATTGCAAGAAGACAGAGAGATTCTTCGCAGGATTATTCCTTCTGGAAACTCAAAGGTAAGGGCTAAAAGATAACCCATGTCCTCCTTTCCCAGACGAGAAATGAAACAAGAAACCCTACCTACCCTCCCTAACTAAACTCCATTTTATGGTATTTTTACTTTGTTTCACTGGTGTATGTTGTTTTCAGGTTGCACTGCCTGTGAATCTTGGTCGCTTGATTTGGAATGCCCAGAAGACCTTTCATCTGACTAACAGAACGCCAAGTGATTTGCACCCACTTAGAGTTGTTGAAGGTATGAGATACTTTGATGAATTATAAAATAATACTCTTTATTAAAAACTGAATCATTGTATAATGCAATTCGAGGGATTTGATTGGCTTAGCGGCCATGGTATATGAGCCATTATACCATGGCCGAGAAATGGCGACCATTAAATTGCCTTCTGGTCGTTCTTGCACAGCGAAATCAGTAAGATCTAGCAATATTTCTCGGTTGTTT
Organism: Pavona decussata; assembly: GCF_977016875.1. NCBI lineage: Eukaryota > Metazoa > Cnidaria > Anthozoa > Scleractinia > Agariciidae > Pavona > Pavona decussata. Next base: position 5,981,033 of record NW_028145860.1, on the reverse strand, counting down.
TTAATAAAACAATTATTCCACTTGCGCTCGTTGGATATGAGATGATTATAGCCAACTCGGCGCTACGCGCCTCGTTGGCTATCTATCATCTCATATCCAATGCGCGCTCGTGGAATAATTGTTAAATATCCAGTTGAGCTCTGCACACTGAATGATAATTTCCCTGAGCACAAACACGACATTTTTCAAACTGTATTAAACCTGACTTTTGAATGTGGTTCAATGTAGGTGTACGTGAACTGTCCAAGAAACTGATAATTGTACATGGCGAGGATGACATCAGCAAACAAGCTCAATTTAATGCCACACTGTTGTTCAACATTCTTCTCCGTTCCACCCTGTGCTCCAAACGAATTGCTGAAGAGTTTCACTTGTCATCAGAAGCCTTTGAGTGGCTGCTGGGTGAGATTGAAACGCGCTTCAATCTCTCGATGGTAAGAATGAAGTTGGATGATAAGTTTTTCAGCATACTGCAACTGGAAAATTCAAAATACAGAACTTGATTCTTAACAGCTTTAATTAGGGTTACACCAAGATAGTTGCAGAAGGGAGATGGTTGTTCAGAAAGGTTCATTTGTCCGTAAAAATGTCCTTTACCTTAAGCTTCAACAGTAATCAGCATCACATTGCAATTTTTTTGTTGTTGTATCATTTGTTCACATTTTTAAGCACAGGTCACACGTGAAGAAAGGAAATGACCACAATGATAAATTGTCTTGAATTTTAAATGTCTTCTCACAACTATTATGATAACAAACTATGGAGATCAGGAGGGAGAATTTGTTTGTTGATATCTGATAGTTGATATCAAGGTTTAAAGGGCTCAACAGCTGATGTCTCGTTGCATTGTTTTTCAGGTAAAACCAGGCGAAATGGTAGGTGCATTAGCTGCCCAGTCTCTTGGTGAGCCTGCCACTCAGATGACCCTGAACACTTTCCATTATGCTGGTGTATCAGCCAAGAACGTTACTCTTGGTGTGCCTCGACTCAAAGAAATCATCAACGTCTCTAAGAAACCTAAAACTCCATCACTGACTGTTTTCCTTGTGGGACAGCCAGCCAGAGATGCAGAGAAAGCCAAGGTTTGTGTTTAAAACTAAATGCCACATTTCTTTTTTTCAGAAATATAATTATTATAAAGTCAAAAGGCCAGTGGGAAGAGCTAGTACAATCATGGCTTTCATTTGAATGGTCACAATTAGAAATTTATTCTCAACAAGAAATTTGTGTTGGATTTGAAACTGTCATACCCCTCCCCCAACTAACTGATGGGTGGGTTGTGGGGGTGGGGGGAGGATGGAGACTACTTTTTGGAGGGGCTTAAATTTAAACTTTGGTAGGATGTTGAATATGAACTCTGCGGCATGGGTTATTTTACCTGGCGTCAGAAGACTTCTTGCTTTACTCAGCTGCACATGCTCTGAATGGACAAATTTTCACCGGGGCTTTGAAATTTTGCAATACGTTCGATAGGAACTCTGTATTATGGGCTGTTTTAATGGTATTCAGTCCAATTCTTTGCTTAACTCAGTTAGGCGTGTGTGGTATGTCAGAGATGCCAATGGCTACCACAAAGGATCCACCGCCATACGTACATGTAAGTACAATAAATATGTCATGCTAACGGGTTCTGAGTCAAGGAAAAAGTCACAAAAAGATGGCGTGACTTTGTTTTGCTGACTCTCCCTTACATTACGTGATGTCATACCGGACGTTGCCTACAACAATGATATTTTGACCGAGCAAAACCAAGAAGTCTGGGGTAGGTGACCAACACGAAAAGTGGGAAAACAAAGGAAAGTAAAAGATAAAGAAGGGTATTACTAGAAACGTCACATCATGTGACGGCTACTTAATTATAATTGAAAGTTATGGGGTAGGTAGGAGGTTATTTAGTTCTCAAATACAGGCTCATTCCTAGATTAATTTGTGGCCATTAAAACTTGTTTTGCAAACCATACAGTCCTGCTTTTAGAAGCTATATATGTGTAGTGTTCCTGCATATAAATGCTAGAAGCTACCACTGGAGATTACACCTCACATGCATCCCTTCTAAAAGGTTTGACTGTGTTTTCTTTTGAACTTGTTTGTTCTTTTCCACCAGGATGTGCTCTGTCGTTTGGAACATACAACCTTGCGCAAGGTCACAGCAAACACTGCAATTTATTATGATCCAGACCCTCAGAACACTGTTGTAGCTGAGGACCAAGACTTTGTGAATGTGTACTATGAAATGCCTGACTTTGATGTGACTCGCATCTCGCCCTGGCTTCTGCGTATTGAACTTGACCGCAAGCGCATGACAGACAAGAAACTTACCATGGAGCAGATCTCTGAGAAAATAAATTTGGGTTTTGGTGATGATCTCAACTGCATCTTCAATGATGACAATGCAGAGAAACTTGTGCTGCGGATCAGGATTATGAACAATGATGATGCAAAATTCCAAGATGTAAGCTACTCTGAAATTTTTAGTTTTTGTTATCTTGACTTTGAACAACAATACTAATGTTACCTCTGCAGAACTGCCTTAAGTAACTGACACATCATCTCAAATTTTGTGACGTTGATTGACAAATCTGTCTTTAATGTATGTACTATTTGTCCTTGCAGGAGGAAGAGCAGCTTGACAAGATGGACGATGATGTGTTTTTAAGGTGCATTGAAGCAAACATGCTGACTGACATGACCCTGCAGGGAATTGAAGCAATTTCCAAGGTGTACATGAACCTGCCTAATGAAGACAACAAGAAAAGAGTGACCATCACTGAGGAAGGAGAGTTCAAACACATCTCTGAGTGGATCCTGGAGACTGATGGTGTCTCACTTATGAGGGTAAGTACTTACAACAGAACGTTAACATTGTTAATAAAGGGTATTTTTCTATGTGAGGAAGGTGAGTGCTGTTTCAGAGCAGGTTGTAATCTCAGCTTTATTGTAATGTTATGTTGATTTAGTCTTTAGCTCTTCAAAATAATAGTGTTATCATTTGCTTTCTTTTGTTTTCTGCAGGTTCTGAGTGAAAAAGACATTGATCCTGTACGCACTACTTCTAACGACATCTGTGAAATATTTTCTGTAAGTCAATTTCTTATCACATAATGTAAAGTTTTCATTATTTGTCCTGCTTCAAAGGATAAACTCTGTAATGTTGAATCTTAGTTAAAGCGTCTTTAGTCTTGTGACAGAAATTTCTACATTGTATTGCTTAATTTCTTTCAGGGAGGTTAATGGGTTTAAAATCACATTTCACCCTGAATATGGTTATGTCATTGATGTGATATTCTGTCTTGTTGCAGGTTCTTGGAGTTGAGGCAGTACGGAAGGCAGTTGAACGTGAGATGAATCATGTCATCTCGTTTGACGGCTCTTATGTCAATTACCGTCATTTAGCTCTGCTGTGTGACATCATGACATGTCGAGGCCATCTGATGGCCATCACAAGACATGGTATCAATCGGCAGGAGGTTGGCGCATTGATGAGATGTTCGTTTGAAGAAACGGTAAGTGATGACTTAACGTTGAATATGCAACTGGCAACAACTGAGAATAGACCATGTAGTATGTCTTGTGTTAGTTTTTGGTATGTTTGACCTGGTTAATTAGAGCACACACATTGGACAGTCAAGATCTTTGAAACAGTTGGCAGGGTTCACTGATGCAAAGCAAAATGAAAGGACATTTAGGTGCAAGGAATCAGGCAATTGAGTTTCCTGTTAATATTAGTTTGCCTATTTTAACTTAGGTTGATGTGCTCATGGATGCTGCCTCACATGCAGAGGTAGATCACCTGCGAGGTGTAAGTGAGTGCCTGATCTTAGGCAAGCTGCCACGGTTAGGAACAGGAAGCTTTGATTTGATGTTAGATGCAGAGAAGTGCAAGTTTGGAATGGAGATTCCAACTAATGTCATGGGACCTGGCATGATGGGCGGGCCTCTTGCTGGTGAGTCCACACAATGTCAAAAATTTAATTCTCCTTTCTTGTTTGTATCAAATGTTATGTTCCAGTGTGGGAGAGATTACTATTTATAATATCCTTGAATTCAAAGGAAATTTGAGTATTGAAACGTGATTTATTTTGTGCATTTATTTTATGGAAATCTGTTTTTAAAACATTTTGACACCCCACTCTGGGGCCAGATTTTAAATACAGTCAACTCCCGATAACTCGAACCTTCAAGGGAAATTAAGAAAGGTTCAAGTTGTTGGGAGTTTGAGTTATGGAGGGTGAAATTATGAAGAAAATGACCTGAAAGGAAAGGAAAATTGGTTCGAGTTAGCGCGAGGTTCAAGTTAGCGAGGGTTCTAGTTATCGGGAGTCGACTGTAATGGAGCACCCATACCAATAATTGTTTAAATGGTGTTTAATTCATATTAATTTTTTTAATATTTCCAGGCACTGGAATGTTCTTTGGTGCGGCAGGATCTCCAACAGCAAAATCACCACAAATGACACCATGGAACATGGGAGCCACGCCTGCCTACACAGATGCCTGGAGCCCTGGAATGGGAAGTGGCATGACACCAGGAGCGGCTGGATTCTCACCTGCCGCTTCTGAAGCCAGCGGGTTTAGCCCTGGAGGTTACAGCCCAGCCTGGAGCCCGCAGCCACAATCTCCAGCATCTCCAGGTCCTAGCAGTCCCTATATTCCAAGTCCAGTGGCAGCAAGTCCAAATTACTCCCCTGCGAGTCCTGCGTTTATGCCAAGCTCACCTTCCATGTCACCTGCAAGTCCATCATACTCACCAACATCTCCAGGGTACTCCCCAAGTTCCCCATCAACTGGATACTCACCAGCAAGTCCAAGCTACTCTCCTACTTCACCATCGTATTCTCCCACCTCACCTTCCTACTCCCCTACCTCTCCTTCCTACAGCCCTACCTCTCCGTCATATTCTCCCACCTCTCCTTCTTATTCGCCGACTTCTCCTTCTTACAGCCCTTCATCGCCATCTTATTCCCCCAGCTCTCCGTCATATTCCCCCACATCACCCTCCTATTCTCCCACATCTCCTTCCTATTCCCCCACTTCTCCATCATACTCGCCCACATCCCCATCTTACTCCCCTACCTCACCAAGTTACAGTCCAACATCCCCTTCCTACTCCCCCACATCACCCTCATACTCCCCTACCTCCCCTTCATATTCACCCTCCTCACCATCTTATTCCCCCACATCCCCCAGTTATTCCCCTCAGTCACCGTCATATTCTCCCTCTTCACCCTCATATTCTCCATCATCTCCCAAGTATTCCCCAACCTCACCCAGCTACTCTCCTACCTCGCCAAAGTACAGCCCTACATCACCAACATATTCACCCACTTCTCCCTCATATTCCCCTTCCTCTCCAAAGTATTCCCCCTCTTCACCATCCTACACCCCTTCATCTCCAACTTATTCTCCTACCTCCCCAACCTACTCCCCTTCCTCTCCTCGCTATTCTCCTACCTCACCTCAGTACACCCCTTCCTCACCACAGTACAGTCCTAGTTCACCACATTACTCGCCAACTTCCCCCACATTTACACCAGCATCAGCTCAGTACAGTCCAAGCTCGCCTAAGTACAGTCCAGCTGGTAGTGGGCCCTCTCCTTCCCCACAGTATTCACCATCATCACCTCATTATTCACCACCATAAAGCTGAAGTGAACCTTGTTCATGGCAGTCAAAATTCCTTTGGAGAGTGATGCAATAAAGAGGGAAGCCTTATGAATGCAAACATTGCAATAGGTGTGACGTGGAGAGGAGCCTCATGAATGAAAACATTTTGGCAATTCTATTTACTGAAATGCACCTTGTGTGCACACATAATGAGATATACAGCTTTGGAAGCTGAAGAGACTTAGTGTGCATTGTTACTGCTGTGTATTGTATCCATAATGAAGAATTGTGTCAGTAGCTTAATACAGTTTAAAATAGAAGTTACTTTGGTAATCGTATACTTTGAAATTTTTTCAGCTTGTATTGGTTAACAAGAAGTAAACTATTATCCTTTAAAGGGATTTTCTTGATTGATATGTTTGAAAAATGAAAAAGAATTTTTTTATTTTAATTTACACTTTGACTGCTAAGTTCAAAACTGAAAAAAAAATTCAAAAAAATAATTTCTTGTTTAATTTAATATCGGGAAATTATTTCCCGTTTCAGCTCCACAGGAAGGCTCTGAGTCTGCCTTCACGTAATTATTATATTTTCTTAACGGATTCAAAAGTAGAATCGCATTTCAGACTTGAAGTATGAAAACGAAGATAGCTCTATTACAAAAAAAAAAAAAAAGAAGAAAAAAGATCAAGAAGCAACAGTCAGTTTATGCGTTAGTACGTAGTTCAATTTTGCGTGATTCTTTTGGCAAATAATTATTTAACCCTACAAACTTAGTTGATATGGATCCACAAAAGAACAAGTAACGGTGAGAAAAGTTCAAAACTTATACTATTGTATTAATTAATTTAAGGTTATGTAGTTCATCTCCCAAACCCACAAAATTGTTACATAAAAAGCACCAATCAAGAAAAAAAAAAAAAAAAAAACCTTTAAGATTGACTGCCTTTTTTCTGAGTGAACGTATTCTTTATTCAATAATCTATTAGATTAATTTTGTAACAGTTTAAAAATGATACTTGATAGTCAAAAATGATAGTCAAGCTATTGTTTTGTCTTGGAGTAAACGTTGACAATTAGTGAGTTTAGCGGGAAATTTCATCATTTAAAACAGCATTACAATTTTATTGACAGTGGTATATTGTTCAAGTGGGGAGAAGCGTTGCGTAATGACCCTAATGACGGCTGCATAGGAGACCACATATTCTTCAGTCACTGACCAATCTTATGGTTGGTCAAAACTCCCGAAGCTGTTAGTACAGGACTGTTTCGAGTAAAGAACAAAACCGATTGTTATCGAACTCGGTAGGCTTTACTGCAGAATACCTGACCACTCGGAAGGGTGTTTTGAAAACAACGGATATGCGAATGTGCTGTCGTAATGAGAATATTGATAAAGTCGCTACGAATTTACGTGGCCACTTGTGAAACGGTTGTAATTTCCAACTGTGTGAACAATAGAAACTATTAACGGGTTTCTTTTTATAAAGAACCAGTATCCGCGTCGAAACAGTTTAGGCAAGTCAGACCCCTCTTTTGTCTCTATCAGAGCACGTAGACTCGTGAAGCATACCGTGGACCGGCATTCTGATACATAGACTATAGGGCCGTTTACCCGGCAGGATCTCGTTAAAAAATGTAGTACGTTACCTATAATTTTTGTAATACTCGCGCTGTTTCGGGAACAGCACAGGTATTTATAGCCTCCCACGCAGACGTCCTTAGGGGTAAGGACGTCTGCGTGGGAGGCAAAGGTATTTACAAAAACTTTGTACCGTACCACTTGTTAACATGTCCGTACCATTTTTACCTGTCGTGTAATCAGCCCTTCTGTTTAAACAGTCCTCCGAAGTGGTTAGGCACTCTGCAGTTTCCCTATTTCAGTCACTTAGGTTAGACGTTTCAAGCCTTACTCGTTTAGGGGGATTCCTTGCATATGGAAGTAGAATGTTACATTATGACCCTTAGGATGTAACGTTTGTTGAGTACTTTAATAAATAAATAAAAAAAAAAAAACCAAGAACTCTGTGTTAATATTTGAGTTTTCCTCTTTATTGAGAATTCTTTATACGTTCGAGAAACTGGTCAACGTACTTCTGTAAGTAAGGACAAGGACAAATTATCGATCCGAATGCTAACTTCCCAGGATTTTTCTCTTCCCTCGCGGAAGAGGGAGACTTTCCTGGTACATGCAACGAGGTTGCTGTCGATCTACCCTGTCTCCCGTCAGATCAGTTTAAAAAAAAAAAAGAAAGGAAAGGAAAGGGCGCATTCGAGTTTACAACAGAATTCCCAGTCTAAAGTGCTTTCGTCTGAAATGTCAGCCTTCTCCTCCTCCTAAGCCACAGGGGGGCGAGAGAGGGAGAGTTTGTCTCCTAGGGGGAGGAGACGGCTGACATTTCAGACTAAAAGCAGTGGCATACGCCTGCCGCCAAGTTTTTTGTTTGTTCATTAAATTTGACACTGGATCTAAAACATGAGATGATTAGCGTCCACCTACTTTCTTGCCATACCTCTTCCTTTACTATGATATTTACTATGTTTGTGATAAGGAGGCCACACGCAATTCAGGTGACTTTGCTGGAAAAGTCGGCAGCTGTTTTCAAAATAATTAAATGGTAGGTTGAATACAGCTATCAAGTCAAAATATGCATCCAGTTAAATGTATTTATGGGGATTCTCCTGTGTTTAATATAGTATTTGAAAAATATGTCATGAAAAACTTTTGAGTTTGATCTGCGGTGACCACCCGCGATTCGATTTCATGGCCTTTACCCGCTCCAGTCCACTAAGTAACGCTTTGTCGCGCGCGCGCCACATACAAAGTATTTGTTTTGCTCTTCAAAGGAGCAACTTTGCGGGTCACTGGCTTCTGTTACTCGGGATGAAACGATTATTGACAAAGTAGCACATTTACCAAACTAAAATGACCGATATTAATGTACTGCGAGGAAATAGAATTGATTTGTCGGTTGTAAGCACCAATTAGTAAGAAGGACTTTGAGCTAGCGTCACAAATTCTGCTTGTATCGGTTCTGAAAGATGAAGATGATATCAACAACTTTTTTTAAGCACATATTCGATTCGTGATTCCGTGGGGTTTCCGTTAGTTCACTATGGCCCAAGGCGGACAAGATTCCTCTTTGGATCTGAAATCATCAATTTCAGATACTGGTATGTATGAAAACTGTATCAGCTCAACTCCTTTTATGTTAAAGTTTAATGACATGAAATTGCGAGCCTTCCGCTGGGTTTCACGAGGTGAGCATTTAAACACGCTACATAAGGAACTCATCGAATGTTTGAATGAAGTCAGCCTTAAAATATAAATCCTATAACAGCAAAATGTTCCTTTTTTCCACACAATTATCCTCTTGATTTCTGAAGTTTTTGGTTCAAACATTTGCTTTGAATAAAATCCACCCTATCAAGTAAGTGGCAAAATGTTTATTTTAATTTTTTATCGACGATCCTGTTCGGACGTGAACTAGAAAATAATTTATTCGTGTCAAGAATTGGGTAATTGATGTGCATTTTCCTCCTTGAAATAATAGTAATCGTATTGAAATCTTAGAAATCAAAGGGCTTCCACGTTACTTTTAGTCGAATTTTTATAGAAGACCATATGAAGAAAGTAATTAAGCGTTTCATTGAAATTTTATTTCGTGAAACGTAAGCCAACAGCTAATACTCAATTTGTGTTTGGGAACCCGTTTAATTTATTCATGTGGAGTCATCTCTTATATTTTTATTTTTACATGCACACAGTAACTGTACCATCACTCGACACTAATACAATTCTAGATCCTCTTCAGATCGGCCTGGTTTTACTTTTTTTGGACAAAAACAAAACTCTTTTTTGACCGAAAGTACATTTTGAAAACGCTAAGAGACGCTTTTATGACTCGATGAATATTCTCAAATAATTTTCTTGGGAATCCTTAGTCAAACAGTTTGTAATCCACATTCAGCTGCGATCAAAGCAACGAAACTGAAGCGCGTCAAAGTAATTTTATCCGGCATCTGAGTACAACAAATCTTGATCTCTGAAATAAATTGAATTGCTCTTTGTCACTGTATGTGAGAAAATAGGAATGAATGTTTTGATATATATTAAAATAAGTTACAGGGAGTATAATTTAAAATTCATGTTAATTGTAATTAGTGGCACGATTTCTCTTAATGGTAAGGCGCACGGCGAGTCTGAAAGTCTGATCTCTTGAAGGAGATTAGGACACAGAAATGGAACTGAGATTGAAGAGATAATAATAGTAATGCTATTACAGTAAATGTGATTTTATTTTTTAAATGGATGTGCTTCTATGTGATATTGCTTTAGACTTTTGAATTAATGATTCTTCTTAAAACCCAGACACATTAAAAGAAAGAAAAGAAAATGTCATGAAAGATAAAAACTACTCATAATTCCTGTGCTATTTTCCCATCAGTTAATGGAACTTAACCTGAAGCTGTAGACAAAGAAAAAATATTATTATTTAGCAGTCAAGCATAACTAGTTTTTCTGAAATTTTAGAAGAATGGAATGTTAATATTTACTGATAGACTTAAATCACCTAATTTATTTTGTGGTCATCTCATTGTTGATGTAAAAATGGATTTTGGGGTTGCTAAATGCCTGTGAACTAGTCTTAGTGAGCATTGTATGATGATATCCAGTTGTGCTACCATGGATTTGCAGATTCATTTTCAAGTTGGGGATGGGGAAGTTCAAATAAATACTTGATGATTGCATCCATAAGTTCACTTATCTGTTGGTCTTAGTTTAATGCATCATAGTAAAACAAGATATGTCTGGAAATAATGTTTTTCTATAAATATTATTATTTCACAGCAGTAATATGATAAATAATGCTGACTGCTTTATTGATCCTCTAAGATAAATACAGCATCTTTAAAAATTCTTAGTTAGAAAAGAAATTGTATATCTCTGTTTTTTTGGTTGTCGATCTCTGTTTTTTTGGTTGTCGACCCAGCTAATCCTTACCGTGTTGGGTATTTTATTTATTTATTCGTTTATTATAATTTTTTTTTTTGGCAACTATTTTCTGTACGCATTGCGTTCCTATAAAAACATCGCGTGATTGAAAAAAATTGTGTCGCTATCCCGTGTTTAGCTTGTGATCATAGAATTTCACTTTGTTTTTTCTTTTAGTGGTAAGTTTTCTATATCAAATTACAAATCTGTGCGTTACCGCTTTGAGGCGATGGGAAAGCGCGACAAACAGCTGAGTATGTGACGCAACGGAGTCACGCAATACCCCGACTGAGGCAGAGCATAAAAAATAAGAAACAGCTTAAAACAGTATCCAAAAGTTTGAGAGTTTGAAAAGGTGCTCCGGTTAGATTTAATAGATTGGCATAAAAGGTCACGCAATTTATTTAATAAATTTTTAAAGCCATTAAAAAAACCTAGTTTTGCCAGATCAAGACAATGGAGACTCCCATTGCAAAACAGAAGGGTCTAAAACTCAGTGTGAATTCGAAATAAAGCGTGCAAATGAGCACATTGCCTTAACACTTTGATGCATTCAAACTGTGATATACTCTTCGAGTCATTTAGTTGGGTTTTGGAAACCTTTGAAAATCTTGCAGTCGCATGCCATAATTAAATCGTTTGTTCCCGCCACGCGATGCCACGATGAAAAGGCGGAACCCGTGCAGTCGCATTTTATGCACGCAGAATTCTAGAATTCGGTGATGACCAGTTGTTCCGGATCAGTAATTTGACATAGCTCATGGTGACCATGGTGTAATGTTTATTTAAGACTGAATGAAGGAAAGCATCTCTGATTGGCGGGATTTGCGGAGCCGAACGATGTTTTGTCTTTTGATCCGGGAATTGCGGTTCACCGAGTTTCGAGAAACAAACACAACATCGCATGATCTGTGTGGGTATTGTGACTGTGTCTGTATATGGAAATGTATGTTTAACAGGATAAGTGATCATTTGGATATTGAGCAGGAACTGCCTTTGTGGTGGTAGAAGCACTGATTGTATCTCTGGGGTCATGACACCAACTACAATTCCGAATGCGAGGTCTGTTTGAACTCCGCCATCTTGGTTTCGTCTGCATTTTTGTGGATGCATGTCCCGAGGAAGTTGACTTTCAATGAAGAAAAGCCAGCTCTTTCTGTTGATAAGTAAATTAGGAAATCATGCCTAAAACAAGATCAAGTCGACAATCTCTCTTTGGTAAGGGTCGGCGTTTTTTGTTGTTATTTTTGAATATGCAAGAAAAAAATGGTTGCAATAAAAACCCGGCGCCGGTGAGTAATGCCGAACCCTTTGTTTATATTAATTGATATTGACTTAAAACGATAAAATACATTTCCACTGATATATAACTTTAGTGAGTGCTAGCCTGAGATATTAATCACTGCTGCATTGATATAAGTCCATTACTGAATTTAATGGTTGGTTGGTTGGTTCCAAAGTACGTGAGGTTAATTACAATTTTTATTACTCATAATTATCATGTTTTATATTTGAGTCAAGAAGTCGTAGACTACAAGTGTTTGAGTTCTTTAAACATTACTTTCTAGTCGATTCAATTCATGTTAAGAAATCAATGTCATGACACTTACCGATAATTGCCCAACTCAGTATTATTACTGTGCATATATTGGCAGTCTGATTGTGATGTTGTTAAAGGCCTTCCCTCACCCAACTGTTTTTTTCTCGTCTATAGTTTTACTTTTTCTGGTCTGGGTCAAACATTGCAATGTTTGCTGCCATGCCATGTTTAATAATTAATCTGATGTCTGAATTGCATGTTAAATTTATGTACGTCATATCTCTCACTCTACTGCTCTTGTCTGACAGGAAGTTGTGCCACTATCTCAAAATTTAGTCTGTGTTGATGTACAATCTACTGCTCAATATAGAAAATGTAGTGGTTGATTTTTACTCATGAATCAACCATTTTATTCTGTTATATAAATTAAAAGTGCAATGTTTGAACCAGGAGCTACATATAACTTGACTGTGTTTTTAGTAACAGTGTTCACTGATTGATCATTTGCTTGCCAATACATTGATGGCATAGCTTCACAACATTTGTTACAGGGTTGCCATGGATATTCCCAATCCAATTGCTCGTGCTAGTTTTGCGTGGCTTCACCACTTTCCACAATATCTATCATATTTCCAGCACATCCTCCAGTGATGAAGGAGAGGACTGGGATTATTATTATTATCATTATTATTATAGCAGTATCATAAACGTTTGGATGCTATGTTCCTGAAGAACGTACGTAGGGCGTAAACGTAGCCTTTGATGCCTTACTAAAATGATGCAACTTGGTATAAATTAAAATAATTAAAACTTTGTCAATATAGCAAGAAAAGAAAAAGTGAAAAGTGCTTCTAAGTCAAATTTCCCTAGAAAACAACTAAATGCTAAAACCAGTGCTGCAACGATTATTATTATTATTATTATTATTATTATTATTATTATTATTATTATTATTATTATTATTATTATTATTATTATTATTATCATCATCATCTTAAATGACATGAAAATCCTGGTGTCTGGATATCAGCATGAAGCCACTTCCTGTGGCTTGACCTGTGCTGGCTGAAATAATCTTATAAAGTCCACTGTCTTCAGTTCAATTTGCCAGATTATGTGCCTAAAACCTTGCTTAAAATCCTAGCTGATCCCAGAAGACAAGCCTTCTGCAGTAGTTCCACCACATTTTTCATTTCCAGCATTGCCAGCCACTTTGCAAAGCCTTATTATAGGCAACATACACAGGTTGCCTGGCTTAATGCAGTGTCAGTTCATAACAGTACTATTTTCTCTAGAATTGGATCACAAAGTGCCATGATTGAGCATTGTATTTACAGTGCGAGGCATCCTGCCGTGGCCACCCAACAAACTTTTTTTACAAGTTAGCCAGTCAGGATACACGAATTTGATTAACGGTCATGCCTCCTTGCAAAGTCCAACAGGCAAGTGAGGCAACAACGAATTATTGAAAACATGTTGTTTTGTATTTTATGGACAAGGAGGAAGATATCCTGATTGGCTAACATGTAAAAAACGTTTGTTAGGTGGCCATGGTAAGGTGCATCGCACTGTAAATAAAAGGTTCATTTAGTTAAAATTACTTTCTTCCAAACAGCAAGAGCTGGGGCAAACTATGAAGAATCTAAAATCAAGGCCATTGACATAGCTGCTCTTCTCCAAGAAAAGTATGCTTTCTTATCTGGTGAGTAAACTGCTGAAGTTAACATTGGTCTGAAATATATTTTAAAAGCAACAAGCCTTTTGTATAGTTTTCCTTTTATTTATTTCAATTAACTGGAGATGAATTATTGATACTTTTGTGCATCATCATGACTGTGAAAAGTCCTTAATAAAGAAAAACAAAAAACCAAAATGGATGAAATCTTTGAATCACAATGAGTTATGAACCCACTGAAGTAAACTGCTGGAGAGATCTACAAAGATAACAGACAAATTAAAAGACAAGTAACATAACAGTCACAAAGATTATTGCAGAATTCACATGGTTGAAATTGGTTCTGGATCTATGAGGCCCGTTTCAGATGCCGAACTTTTCATGAGCCAAACTTAATTCAAGTTAGGGTCGGCACAAATCATGAAAATCCCGCCTTTTGATTCAGACGCCGAACTTAATTAGCCGAACTTAATTTACTTGAAGCAAAACCAATCGAAATGTTAGCGTTTTTTTTTTTATTTTTAGTTTTTTTTATTTTAAATACGTTATAATGATTTATGCATTAGGTTCGGCTCATGAAAAGTTCGATGTCTGAATCAAAGCCGTTCCAAAGCCGAAATTCCCGGCTAAGCTAGGCAGGAAGAATGGCTGAGCCGTTCCAAATTGAAACAGCCGTTCTCAACTGATTCAGACGCCGAACTTTTCATGTACTTAATTGGAGGTATTAGGTTCGGCTCATGAAAAGTTTGGCGTCTGAACCGGGCCTAATACTGTGGATCTGTAAATTTGTTTGAGTGGTATGAAAACTCGCACACGTTTTGCAGTGTAGTGGCTTTTAAAATCATGTGATTAAGAACAAAAAACAATAATTGTTTTAGTTTTTTATTGTAATGTAAAGTGCAGTTAAATGCTAAAGGATTACAAAAGAAACCAAGGCATGGGGGTGCTGTAACACATGTTTTTGGAAATGACACTCCTTGCATTGATACTTGCAGGTGCCCAGGCTAAGAACGGGTGCCTCTTTATCACAATGCCTGAACATCACAAGTTTGGAAGCCTCAGCGACAGAGATGCTGAAAGAATTTTCAGATATCTTGTTGGCTTGGCCAGGTATGATTGGAAATTAAAGAGAACTTGACTTGGGTTTTGGTTCCTTGATCTCAATGATCTGGGGAGAGATACATGTGCATTTCATTGCAGTTTGTTTTTATTTTTGCTACATGATTGTGGGTCTCTCAGACCCACTTTGTGTATCTTCTCTAATCCTTTTTCTTTGTTTTTCAACATTTTAGTGAAGAGCTGCTCCAGAAAGGCTTTGTGTTGGTTCTTGACAGAAGAAAAGAGAAATGGGGAACAGTAAAATCTTGTCTTCACAAAGTACAGGTCTGAATAATTATTGTTTAATTAAGCAAGTGAATATGGTGCATGTTTGACCTGACTTTGTGTGACTTGTTTAATCAGACATCAGTGATAGTTTCGTTTCTCTACTCAATTATTAGTATGTATGCTAGCAGACATATGTTGTGAAATTATATCCTAAACTCAACTAACATTGTGTTTGCTTGAAAAAACTATTTGTACAGTACACATCAATCATTGTTTAAAGTATGTTACTTTATCTAGTTCACCACTAAATTCATTGGAATTGAACTGGGCAACTGTACTATGCCTAGTGTAATAAAAATATATATTTATTGTTGAAAATTCTTCTTGTTTCTTTTTTTTTTTTCTTGTAGAGGTGCTTCCCAGCTAAAATAAGCATTGTGTGTCTGTTGAAGCCTCAAGGGTTTTTTCAAAAGTACTCCAAACCAGGCTTTGTGACAGATGGCATTATTGGGGATGCTAAAATACAGGTGAGATTGACCGCAGCAGTGATCCATTTGTCAAGTGTCAAAGTAAAAGTAACTATAGTATAATTACTTTAAGTTTCAATCTTAGCTTTAAATTGAGCCAAACAAAGGTATTGAGCCAGTGTAAAAAAAAGGGGGGAGAGGGGAGGGGAAGAGTTGCAAATTAAAAATTGTATTGATTTACTTTATTGATTTCTCCCAACTTTTAGCCTACTAAAATTATAACATTGACATTTATATATGTGTTGGGTCATCCTTTGAATGACACTTTTTTATCATAACACTGACAAGTCCAGTTTAGCAATATAAGTCAGCTTGCAACTGTTTATTTCTAGACATGTATTCATTTATTACCCAGCTGTTTCTTTTAAAGCAAAATGTTAGAAGCAAACTATGAAGCTAAACTGGAATTTCCTGCAGAGAGGGGGGTCGGTTGGGGGGGGGGTGCCAAGACAAAAAACCTCCCAGGGAGGGGGAAGGGTACATGTATGGATATTTTCTGGAAGTGCACAATGTCTCAAGATTTACACTGCATTTTTCTTGGTGGTATTTAGGTTGTTTCTCTCAATTCTCTTGCTGAGTTAGAGGGATATATTGATAAATCACAGCTGACAGAAGACATGGGAGGAACTTTACAGTACAAACACACTGAGTGGGTGCAGTATAGAACAGTGAGTTTTGAATTTTTTTTTGGACTATTGAATGTTTTTGTACCATTTTGTAATTAAGGGGGGGGCTTAACCTAAATTTGAATGAAATTTGAAGAGGTTTTAAGAAGGGATGGAAGAAAGAAAATGATTTTTGGAACACTAACAGACAGTTGATACCCACGCAAGAGCACTCCAGATTGCTAGTAGTGGTGGTTGTGGTGTCCATCTATTAATTATTAGCGACAAATTCTTATTTTAAAACTTCACTAAATCTTCAATATTTCTTATTTCTTTTAATTTTACCAATCCTTCAAGAAAAACTGTCTCCTCCTAAATATACCCAAAAATTCACAAAACATCCCACAACAGCGATTCGCGTTATGAGCATAGAGTTTTTGGCTTGAAAAGTAAACGAGATATTTCCATTAAAGCCATGTCAAGTGACGGAAAAATGGCGTTTAGGTTAAGGTGGCCGAACACAGTTTTTTAGTGTACAGGTGTTAGAAGACGTTATTTGGAAACTATGTATTTCTGGACGCCCAAAATTGGTATGGTGTAAGATTAACTAAGAAAGAATGTATTTTCGTACGTCTTGTTGAGCTAAGTACCGTTTCCATGGCAACGCAGCGAGCTATTAAACGTCCATAAATAGTAGGTTTCTTTTATTTTTAGAAAATGTACTCATTAGATTTTTTCCATTTTTTGTATCCTGAAAAACTCACTAAACACTGACACAGTTGCACTATTTTCATGTAATTTTAACAGAGAGATCTCCTGTAAATATTGATTTTGCATTTTTATATTTTGTGAAGATACCCTCTGTTAGATTTAGGTTCCTCTTTGTAGGCTAGTTACGCTTTTAGGCAACTATTTTCATGCCAAATTTCATGAAATTCTAATGAGCGGTTCCTTAGAAAACAGTTCATTTCCACTGAAACAACCAGTCGCAATTTTTTGCTCAAATGCGCATGCGTGGCTTTAATTGGGTTTCATGGCAAAGATGAAAAGCATGCAAAAGGTCTTAGTGAATGACTTTTTTGCGCGGAAAGAAAAGAAAAAGAGTCCAGAAACGAGAAACTTAGTTATTTAGGATCAAAACTTAACTTTATTATCCATTTCATGTGAAAATGAGGGATCACTTTATCGACCGTCGTATTTGCGTACCACAACCCTAGCTTGCGCTTAATAACATCACTAACAGAATCTGTAAAGCGCGCGCACACTATGTTCGGCCACCTTAAGTCCCCCCTTAAAGTAAGTATAAGTAAGTAATTTATATGTCCATGTAGATGTTATGGGTTCAATTTTATCCTTGGTTTAATTTTTTGCTTCCTGTTCTTAAGTATAGTAATAAAGATAATGAAGTGCAGAAACAATGGAAAATAAAATTTAAACCAAGGGCAATTTTTTTTTTAGGCAATTGAAAGGTTTCAGAGGAACTTACAGTCTTCAGATGAGAGAATGAATGAACTGCAACAGACATTTAAGAGAACAAGATTGTCCTCAAACATTCAAGAAATGGAATTCACCTTAGAATCACAAGAGGAAATGTGGCATGATGTTAAAGAGGATATGGCAAGTGCGAGGCAAGCTGGGGTCACATTACTGGACTGTATAACTGTGCACCGAAAAGTTGGAGAGGACAGGGACAAAACTTTTACTCCTGATGTCAAGGCTAATGCAGCTGAATTGAAACAGGCTTTAACTCAACTTGAAGACTTGGAAAATAATTTTGAAAGGTTCTGGAAAGATCACAAGTCAAAGATAAAGTATGGGCTTAAAGTTTGTCTGTTTGAGAGGGAATGGAGCCAGGTAATTATGTTATTACTTAGCATAATGCTTGAAGGGTTAATCCTGCAAAAGGGGAATACATTTATATCTAATTTTTCCCCCAAAAGTCAGAAAGTTACGGTGGCCCATGGGTGTCACAGCACAAACAAAAACTTCACGACACAAACATAAACTCTCACAGAGAGAAAATTCATAGTAAACTAACCTTAATACAAAAAGATATTACTCTCATTTGGCTGTGACATTCAGCTTCCTGTCCAGAAGTTTGCTATAAAGTTGATTGTCTAAGGTTCTCTCTGATGCATGTAGATTATATGTGACTGTGAGCATTTACAGTCAATCCACGTCATGCGTGACCAGGATTTCCGAGAAATGAACATTCAAATTCCTCTTTGTAGTGTCCAGGATTGGCATGGAATGTTGAACATTTCTCTGGAAATCTTTCCGAAAAAGAGGCATTAACTGAAAAAAAGATTCAAAATACTTGGGAAACAATTTATTGTCATTCTTGAAATACTTAATGCTGTATTGTAAAGAAACATTCATAGCTGTATACTGTCAATAACTAAGGGAAATTTCTACGGAAAATCTCTCCTGCGATGTTCAAAACTGACATGTAAATTTCAAAACTCTGTTCAAATTTCAAAAGTACTGGTCACGCGTCACATGGATTGACTGTAATGCTCTGAGAATTGAGAATATTTTTGTTTATCTTCAGACAACTGGCCTTCTTATGTCAGCTTTAGGTAATCTTTCAGCCACAACAGATTTTGGGGACTCGAAGGAAGATGCGGAGTCATTATTGAATGATCTGAAAGAATTTTCCAGTAAGTCTGTGGTGAGTTCCGTTTAGTAGTTTTCTACAATGTATTTCTGTGACAGTTGTTTTACTTTGGTAATAGTTTTAAACCGGGAGAGATAGTATTATTAAGATTTTGTTGATAAAAGATCTTGTCTGTGTCCAGTCCACTGGTTTTTGTGATATTATAGAATTGGCAGCAAAATTATACAGAATTGTACCAGATGGATATAATATGATTAGCCACTGACAAGCTTTTGGCTAGACTTGAGAAAAATTCTGTGAGTTATCAGAGAACCTTGTGATGGAGTAGTATCATTCTCACCCAAGTGTAGGGAGGGGGGTAGGGGGGATTTGTTTTACCTTCACTCACATAAAGTAAAGATCATCATCATCATTGTCGCTTTCCACACTAGAAGGTGTATTTATACCCTCATGCTGTCTGTCCAACCCACCCTGTTTTGTGCTGCCTCTTTACCCACATTCCAGCTTGCCCATGCTGGCTTGTTCCATTCTTTAGTCCTTCTCCAAGTTTTTTCATCTTCGGGCCTCCCTCCTTTCGATCCTCGGGCCTCCAACCTAGTGCTCTTACATATTTGTCATTCTAACCTTCTCTTCTGAGAGAATGGCGTAGTAACCTCTTCCACCTTCTACACCGTTTCGCGACCATTGAGCTTCAAATACCCAACCCTGCCGGGCACGAAGCATTGATTCTGCTTAGAATTCCTTTTGTCCATGACTTTGCTACAGATCATAGTTTGAAACCGACTTGGAGGACTTTAGCTCCGCTTTTCTCGGAGGAAATTTGACGAATGACGCCCAAACTCGGCCATGACATGGCTAAATATGTATTTAATCGGATGCCATTGAAAAAACTGCAAGAATTTTTCAAATTTTGCGACGAAATCGGTTTGAAGTAACGACGCATGGCGGTCGCCGGCGGTTTCTTGCCTGCCTTGTCTCCCTTTCTCACTACGGGTCTTCGGCCGGCAACACTGTAAAACAGTAAACGTGCCAAAAAAGGGTTTCTGCGGCTCGGAATGGCAAAAACACCACGCGTGACTCAATCAATATTTCCTTCAAACTTTATTTCAACACAAAGGTTAAAAGGCGACTTTAAATATCGCTACTCAGTAAAAATTTCAACCGATTGGGTCGCGAGAATATAAAGTCTCAAATTGCAGACAGTCATTACACCACACAAACAGAGGGTGGTCCGCCTGTGCACGAATCACAGAAACATTTTAAGTTAAAGAGATTTGTTAATGTTTCAGGAACTCCTCGACAAAGCTAAAAATTTGTTTACCAAGGGAATGAAGATGGTAGAGAGTAACGACCAGTCGAAGGATCAGATTAAACTGAAGTGCTATGAAATCAGCGAATTATGCAACAAGTTTGACAAAGCAGTGCAAAAGAGAGAAGAGGATCTGAAGAAGGCAATAGATATACATGAATGTCTGGAAATGGTAAAGGTCTTTTTAATTTAAAAAATAGGTAATTTGTACTGTTGTTATTATAACAACTGAAAGAGCACATCGTACTCAATCTCAAAACTGAGAAAAAAATACAAAGTGTATCACAACTTGATCATATAATTTTCAGAATGTTGAATTTTCTACCAGGTTTATTCTACAAATGGGAGAAAATGGCAGGAAATTCTGTCAGTGCACCTTGCCAAAGGATTTCAGTCATCAAGATTGATTTCTTCATTTTGGAGATCCTCGTGGGTTGTTCTTTTAGAATAAATTGTTACTGCCATGTCCTTTCAAGTAAAGGTTTTATAATACATAAGAAAGTGAACTTGAAAATGGTGTCATGGCGAACGTTGTCCGTTTTTACCATTAATTTTAACAGTCTTTTAAACAGGAAAAAAAATCATTTTGGATCATGTCATTTTTAGAATCATGTCATTTTTAGGAAAGATGAGATCTACAGTATTTTGTTTTAAACGGTATGTTAAATCAGAAATCTTAAATAAGTAGTTTTCATTCCACAGCTTGTAGCAAACTATTCATAGCTATTTAGTTAATTGGCTGAGACAATTAATCTTAGGCTTTCATTTTAAATTTTATATTTTGTAGGTAAATAAATGGTGCAAGACTGGTGTGGACCTTTTAGCATTGCAGCCTATAGACAGATTCCAGTCCTCAGAGGGAGCAGAAAAAGCATTGAAGGAAATTGACAACTTCTTGAAGAACCCACAAGGAATGAAGATGACTAAGGTTAAAAAGATGACACCTGTGAGTAACGCACTTGGTAACAAAACACTAATAAGCAAAGTCAAGGACAGCCTGAAGAGAATCAGTGAAGTCAATGACATGATGGCCAAACGTGAAAACAGGTGAACATCTTTGTCTCAGATTAGTGTTATTGGTGATTATTAATTTATTGAATAGTGAGATGATAAGAGATTGATCCTTACTTCCTTGCATCTGTACTTTTTTGTAGTGAGATGATAAGAGATTGATCCTTACTTCCTTGCATCTGTACTTTTTTGTAGTGAGATGATAAGAGATTGATCCTTACTTCCTTGCATCTGTACTTTTTTGTGTGTATTTTTATACCGGCCGAATTGAACCCAATATGTATTGCCCTGAGTCCTGAAACATTGATCTAACACACAACACCAAGCTGTATTTAAGTCTACATGTAAGAATCAAGTTTGGTGTGCAGATTAATGTTTAAGCCCAAAGTATTTAAACCCAAGCTTTGTTCTACGTATTAATGAAGACTGATTATTACACCTGTACTATTAAATCCTATTATTGATCTTGTTATTAATAATTAAACACAAAGCCACAATTTGAAAAAGGTATTAGGTTTCACCAAGGATTAGCAATAAACTTGAATTTAACTTGAACTCAACTCTGCATTGATGTAAACCTCAAGCCACTTACACCATTTGGCTTTTTTTGTTATGATCAAATCTTTTTACGATGGCCAAATAATCATATATACTCTGTTCATAAAACCATTCAAACATTTGTTTCTATGCTCCCACCAGTACAGCACCACAGTTTCTTTGTAAACTAACTCTCTTAGATCTTTTCCTCTGTTAGTTTGAAAAAGCTTGTTGTGAAGCGCCCAGTGCAGCCGGTGCCAGCCATTCCAGCCAATCCTTCCAAACAAGATGACACTAAACGCAGACACAGCACTGCACCAAAGAGTCCCACGGTAAAGAGTCCAGTTATACTTTACAAAGAACGTAAGAAGTCTGTGCCACCTGAAACAACAGGCAAGAGGCCTGTGTCTATTGTGTTAGAGCCAGACACTCTACAGGTGACAGGAGGAGTGCATCAGTCAATCTCGGAGCCAAACATGCAATTGGTGGGTGTACTTCCCTTTATTATTTATTTTTATTTATAAGCTTCGCCAGAGGGGAAAAAACAACATAAAGAAACCTCTGACAGGAGAGAACTCACAGAACGATAAGTTCCAATAAGGAGACTCCTTGCATAAATGAAATTACAGCATAATAATTAAGTATTGACAACTAATTAACAACATATTTTGACTAATAATACAGGTAATGATCTGCTTTGATGACATTTTATGCAGACACTTTTGAACATTTGAGGTACTGCGGGATCGACACATTTGAAGTCAAATCTAGGTAGTATGCCCTCAAATTGGTTTTAAATACATCTATAGATTTTGTATTGTCCCTCAAGAAGTCTGGAAGTGTGTTAAATGCTCTTGAGGCTCTTGAGTAAAAACTGTTCTGGAGCGTGACAGTCTTAGCTTTAGGTATATCTAGTAATATACTCTTAGTTGGAGCAGAACGCCTTGTAACTCTAATAGGTTGAAATATCTTAAAATTGGTGTCAGAACTATTAACAATTAGATTTATAAGTGTAGACTAGACTTTATGAATGACAAGAAGCAAGATTTATGACCCCTTCTTGGTTAGGAACACAAAAGCAGTAATACTAAGGATTCATCTAAATGTAGAGAGGTTTGGTTTCTGTGTATCAAATGTTACAAGCTGCATGTAAGGATCAGCTGATCAATATTGGTGAAAGATGTTTCTGCTAGTGTCCTTATGTATACACATAAATTAGCTTAGCTGTACCAATGTGTGTTCCAGAATGGTGAAAGTGGGATGCAGTTAAAAATCCATACAAATCATTGTTCTACTTTTTGACTTCAAGTGTCTGGCACAACAGTGATTGAACGCAAAGGACATGACTCATGCTGAGGATGAGTGCCCAACCAGTGCTCAACCATTGTGGAACCATTTTTTGCCTCATACAGATACACAACTCTCTCTTTCGTTTTCCATTTTATCATTTTGTTTACTAAGATTCCCAGGAAGACATACATTCTGGGTACTCTTTATTAGGCTACCACCTGCTGAGTATTTTTTTGGGGGGGAGGGGAGGTTGTAGTCAAATAAAATGGGTGGCCTGTAGTCTTGTTCCTCTCCCACAAAATTGCAAAAGTTCCATTGTACGTTCATGAAGCATGTATGCATACTGTGGATAAAAGATTATGAGTGTAAGTTCTTCTTATATAGAAGAAAGAGTCTTGCAATTATCTACGCAATCAGACTGTTGCAAAAAAAATTGAACAGGATTTTGTTCCCATGACCTCCGCAATGCCTATGTAGTGCTCTACTAGCTGAGCTATCAAGGTAACTGAGAGCTGGTCATGTTCCCGTTCAAGCCTGATTTTTTTTCCAGTTTTTTCGCAACAGTCTGGTTGTGTAAATATCTGCGAGATTCTTTCCTCTATATAAGAAGAACTTACACTTACAATCCATTGTTCGTGTAATAGTTAAAACAGGGACCTTATGCAACAATCTCGGCGATGCCAATGAAAAGATCTCTCGAAAATAATAATTCATGTTACTTGAACTACTTTGTGATTGTTCAAAATTGTTCAATTTGTGCAATATGTCTAAACTACCCAGCAACTGAACTGCTAGGAACAGTGTTCAAGTTATGAAAGAAAGAAAAAAATTACCGTTAAGTACTCACGTTCTCCTTAAAATCTTGAATTCGGTCATTTCTAGTTGTTTTGCAGAGGGCAGGAAAGAAATGTACCAAAATTTATAACACACCTGCGCAACCAATGTTTTGCTCATTAAACATTTTGGTTTTTCTTTTGTGTTTGCCTGTCATTGCTGTCATAGCTGCATTAGATTCCTGATAATCAAAGTGGTGCCCATAGCACACCCCATTTCCCTTTGGACTAGAAGGGTTTTTGAGAGACAGTTTGATGTCTACTTTTGCTCCAATTTTCAGAGAGATGTTGTGGATGGAACCAGCAGCCCAGAAGCTTTTAAGAAGAGGGAACAAGTGATGACAGAGTTAATTGCAACAGAGAAAGACTATGTGAATGACTTGGAGTGCATCATTAAAGGTTATCTAAAGGAGTTTGAGCATGCTGGAAACAAAATTCCAGCTGATTTACATGGCAAGAAAAAGATAATATTTGGAAACATTGAACAGATTTATCAATTTCATCGCAATGACTTTTTATGTGAGCTGGAAGCAAGTAAAGATCAACCATCGCTGGTCGGTGGTTTATTTATCATGAAAAGCAATGAATTTGAAATGTACGCTACCTACTGTAAGAATAAGCCGAGCTCTGAAGCCCTAAGACTGGACTACATTAATTTGCCTTTTTTCAAGGTAGGGAATTTTTTATTTACCGGTATTCATTTAATATTTAATATTTATTTATTTATTTATTTATTTATTTATTTATTTATTTATTTATTTATCATTTCAAGTTTTCCATGTCTGGCTTTATTTTGGCCTCACACTGCAGAAATATGAGAATGGTTTCTTCTGTCAGACAAATTAAACTGTCTCTTTTAAGATCTTGCTACTTTGTAGATCTTATTGTCAATGACAATGTCTGCTTGCTTTTTGGTTATCCCCCCAAAATTGCTATTACCATGATTGTAAATGTATTGGTAGGATTATTATTATCAGCCAAGTCAAATTACTGCTCAGTAGCTTTCATCTGAATGGTCACACTTAAGGGTTCTGTAGCCGCTAAATGAACCAGCGCTCACTACAAGATCATTTTATTACTGGAGTCACCATAAGATACTCGCTGTATAGGAAATAAAACGGCCCGTCCCAGCTTGACACAGTTCTAAAAGGAAAAATGGCATAACAATAAGGAACCATAACAAAATAAAATAAAACGCTGAAGGAAACATATGTACATACCTTACCGGTGATTCTCCAAGAAAAATCCAAAACGCAACGATACGACGACCAAAATACGGAGGCAACGAAGATACGTAAAATGCCAAGCACAAATACTAGAAATGAAATTTACAACGATGCTAGACTAAATTTATACAAAAAAGAGCTAAATTCCATGATGCACGTGACAAAGAAAAGGCAAAAATTTAAGAAATTTACATAGCGCGGTAACAGGTTCTTTTTCACAGACTCAATTTTTATGGGGAGACAATTTGTTTGAACAGTTTATGAGATGTGATGATTTTCTTAATTCTCCTGACTTGCATGTTTGATCAAGTTGTGACAATGTAGGGAGAAATGTCACATTGATCACATCACAATTTAGATTTCAAGGAATGAAAATGGCCATTTTCTCTTGGATGGTTTTGTTTTCAGCGTGCATTGTTGTACTGCCAGAAAAAAGTTTTTTTGTTCAGCACAGGGAAAACCTCAGTTTACAAATACAGGGGAGTAATCCTGAGAATATTCAACCTTTTTCAGGAATGTCAAGTAAAGCTGGGTCACTTGCTTCCATTAAGTGCTTACCTCCTTAAACCAGTGCAGAGAATCACAAAGTACCAGCTTCTTCTCAGAGAGATGATGAAACTGACAGTGAAAAACAGTACAGCATATGATGATCTGGAGGTAATACAATATACAATACAATATTTATTTCGCCATATACACAACATTTACAGATGGGAAGAAAAAATGAAGAAAAAAAATTGAAGAAAGAAAATAAATGGCGAGGAAACCTGAAAGAAACCACGAGGCTTATAACAAGTCAGGCTTCCTCACTTAACTAATCTTATATTAGAATTACAATATGGACTTATGGTAAATTAACTTTGACCGCGCACACGTACACATACACATATTAAGTAAGTTAGTTAGTTAAGAATTACAGCCTTACAGAAGTTAATACCTAGAAAGAAGAAATTCTTTAAGCTTTCTTTTAAAAGAAGCGGAGGAGGGAGAACTAGTTATGTCAGAAGTTAGCGAATTATAAAAGTTTGGACCTTGAAAGTAAATTGAAAACTTCCTGGTGTTCGTTCTGCACAGTGGCAAGCGGAAGGACTGAGCATTCCTAGTATTATAATTATGGATTTGACTATTCAGTAAAAAAAAGTTATTGAATTTGGAAGGGAGTGTAGAGTTCTTGAATGAAAACATAAAAAAGCCTAATTGAAACGAATGGATATCATGAAATTTTAAGAGTTTAAGTTCCTTAAAGATAGGGCCAGTATGGGCAATGTATGTGGAATTGCTTACTATTCTTAACGCACGTTTCTGTAAGGTTACAATTCTTTGAAGGTTTGACTTATAGGTACCAGCCCAAGCTAAATTGCAATAATATAAATATGGAAGGTAACTTTACTTTGATTTAATTTGTTAATGTTACCAGATTTTTCTTGCAAAACAGTTTGAGGGAATTCATTTTTTTCACATCCAAAAAATATTTGCATGTAAGAGATCAGAACTTAGGGTTTGGAATTGGGAAGTGACTCTTCTTCTGCAAGCTAGTCTTGCCAACCAACATTGAGAGGGCAGGGAGAGAAAATCTGTCCCAATACTGAAAAGTGTGTGTGAGTCTGTAAGTAATGCCCTGTCATTTCCATTGATGCTCAACCTTCTGTTGTTTATTGAAAAATCTTTGAGAATGTATGGTTTCCTTTGTTTTCTATATATTATGCTTTCTAAATTGAGTTTCTACTAAATCAATAATTATTGATTGTCCTCTTATCCTAATTAGCTCTAAGCTTTTACAAAAAAAACTGCAAGGAATGTTTGTGGGCATAATAGCATTTTATGAGTTCTGGTGCTTTATTTAGCATTTTAAATGTTTTCATATTAACAGAAAGCTCTTGAAACAATGGAAGGGGTGTTGCGGCATGTAAATGATGTTATGCACTCGTGTGGCATAAAGGGTTTCCGTGGCAACTTAGCAGAGCAGGGAAAACTTCTACTCCAAGATGCATTTATGGTTTGGGAAACAAACAAAAACTGGAATTTAAGTTTACTGCCACTGAAAGGTGGAAAGCAACGCCAAGTCTTCATGTATCAAAAAGTGATTATTTTCAGCAAGAAGGATGATGACACCAGCAAAGATGCAGTGACATACCACTTCAAAAAAGATATTAAGGTATCTTATAACTATATAATGCATCAACAAATTGGGAAAGTAATTTAACCCTTTAAGCCCTAAGAAGAACAGTGATCAGCATCAAATTTCTCCTTGTAATATCAATTCTTATTCAACCCTTGAGGTCATGAGAAGTAAGGATATAATCACCCAAGGTGAATTTTCGTGACATTTCAATAACTTCTCCATGGTAGTTTTATAAGAAAAGTATAGCCCAGACAAGGTAGGGTGAGTGTGGCCAATGTGCGAGCCAGTGAGCCAAACGTGCGAGCCATGCGAGCCATGCGAGGCTTGCAAGGCACGAACAACCCCCAACATAAATGCTAACCATTAAGCTAACTGGGGAGCTACTTAAGCTAACCTGAGTGCCTCGCACATCTGCCTCGCATGGCTTGCTGGCTTGCAGATTGTCAAGACCCAGGTAGGGTCCACATGCAAGTTAGATCTGGTTTGGGACTTAGGTCCCAGGGATCTGTTGTTAAAAATTTTGAAGTACCCAAAATACAAAGAAAAGTCTCCATTTTCAGTATTCATTATCAAAAGTTTGTGTTTTCATACCATGCACATGGATGTGTTTGCATGATATACAGGCCATGTTCCATGGGTATTCTTGTGGACAGAATGTGAAAACAAAACTTCAGAAAAATTTACATTTTCAACCAGAAGCTCAGTGTGGACCAGGCTAAATCAAGGAATTAAATGTTGTCTCGGGTTGATGTGTTGAGGTTGATGTGTCTTTAGGTAAAGATAACTTTAATTTATTGTATTTGTGTAAATGTTTAGACCTCTGACATGGGATTCACAGAGGCTGTGCGAAGCGATCCAGACAAGTTTGAGCTGTGGCTAAATGGACGATCAGAAGTGTTTGTCATGCAAGTAAGCATCCGGATCTACTTGAACCAAAATCCCATTTACTTATTTCAATTTAAGTAGAACCACCTTTAGGTGACAACATATTGTTTGAGAAAATTTAGTGGCAAGGTTGAGAATATGACCCCAGGGGTGGGGTCTCTGATATAGAACTGACAGGGATGGCTGTTGCACCCCTTTTTCTTTTAAGCGCCAGTAGTGACATGCATCAAATTTCTCCCCACATTATTGATCACCATTTTATCAAGAAAACAATCACTTTTAAGATAAAATGATTTGATGTTCAAGCAAATTCTTAATTCCGACTATGAAAATAGTGTTCATGTATGGAGAGAATTTGTGTTTTGATATTGAGGCTTCATGGTGTGATCTCATGGGTTTGTTAATATCTTCTTTTAACATCTGCTCAACAATGGAAAAAAGCATCAAATGTACGTTGCTGCAGGGTTGTCAGAGGTAGCCATCAGATGGTGAAAATCATCATCTTCTTTATGATCTTAGCTGGCTACTCTGCTGGGTTATTTGTCTGATTCTTTCAAAAAGATGGCAAAATCAGCCGCCTACTCCAATAATAAGACTATCTACTTCAAAAATTTGTGACAACCTCGGTTACTGCAATGAATTGTGATACCTTTATCCTTGTTGTTTGTTTCAAA
The DNA here is from genome assembly GCF_977016875.1 of Pavona decussata. Classification (NCBI taxonomy): domain Eukaryota; kingdom Metazoa; phylum Cnidaria; class Anthozoa; order Scleractinia; family Agariciidae; genus Pavona; species Pavona decussata. The sequence goes on along the minus strand of NW_028145860.1, from coordinate 5,952,256 downwards.
ATTTCCAGACATACTGATCAATCACTTTGTGAGGGACCCCCCATCCCTAGTAATAATCCGCTTGGTTTTCTTGTGTTGCACTAATAAATTGAAATGTCTTTAATTTGCCAGCCTTTATCGACAGAAGTCAAGAACCGTTGGGTGAAGGAAATTAGAAATCTAATGTGGTCTCAATTTGATGAAGTAAAAGGTGTGCTGACTGATCTTTGCATTGATTTACTTACACTGCAGTAACCAGTGAAATTATCTGTGGCTTATGATTTAAACATACACATTTTTCAATGTTCTCTTTGGGAGAAATACACCTGTAGTTGTAGTCTAAAATATGTCAAAGTAGTTTAAGTTTATTTTTCTTTGTGTCAGGTTATGTGAATAACTCTGGAACAAAGGGAAATAAAATTAAACTGTCTAAAATCATTTTGGCCTGAGATTCATTTGAAGCTAAAACATAGATATGGCCTGTCACACTATGGCTTTTCATGGGTTAAATAAAGTATGGGGGTGGGCATGGAAAAGCAGGACAAATTAAAAGGGAAGAAACCAGTGAGAAGATCATAGTTAATGCAGTGGAATGGAAAGCGTGGAAAGCAGAAGAAGAAGGAAAAGTTAACAAAATTACATAATGTATTGTAACCAGACTGTGAGTACACTGCAGACTGGCAAGTGTGTGAAGAAATGCACCATAAAGCTAAGGAAGGGGTAGGAACCAGAAGTGCATCATTCAGGTCCCTTGTCCCTACAACCCCCTCCCCTTTTTTCCCCATCCCTCTTCTCCCCCCTCCCTCATTGATTAATTGTGCAGTCTACAGTGACCTCTTTTTCACCCCGTAAAATTATTCATTCGATCTATATTAAATGTAATTTAAATTTGATATTCAGGAGTCACGTCTTGAAACAAATTCTGTTCTTTAAGGGTTAAGGATAAACATTAACTGCATGTTGCACTTATCAGGAGATATTGTATTCTTTATTACTATAACTCATTATTTACTTATTCATTTTCAGAACAAGCTGTTTCAGAACAGATTGGAATTCATAGTAAGAAATCCCTTATTGTATTACTCTGAGTTCATATGTGGCTTTCCTCCCATATTCTTGAATATTACAGTCAATCCACGTCACGCGTGACCAGTATTTCTGAGAATGCATGAAATGAACATTTGAATTCCTCTTTGTAATGTCCGGCATTTGAATGGAATGTTGAACATTTCTCTGGAAATCTTTCCGAAAAAGACACATTAACTGAAAAAAAAAAAAAAAGATTCAAAATACTTGGGAAACAATAATTTTTATTGTTATTCTTGAAATACTTAATCATTGCTGTAATGTAAAAAAAAAATCAATAAACTAGGGAAATTTCTACAGGAACTCTGAAATCTGGTTGTCGATGTTCAAAACTGACATGTAAATTTCAAAACTCCGTTCAATTTTCAAAAATACTGGTCACGCGTGACATGGATTGACTGTAATATTAAATTTTCCAGCTAACTATTTTGTAATTAAGGTAATTTTATAGTTTTGCAACCCTAGCTTACTGAATGGAAAATAAAATGTCAAATGTTCTCTCTCACACATTTGATCAAAAACTCTTTTTCATTCTACTAAAATGTCACTGATGTTCTCTCTCACATTTGATCAAAAACTCTTTTTCATTCTACAAAAATGTCGAATGTTCTTTCTCACACATTTGATCAAAAACTCTTTTTCATTCTACTAAAATGTCAAATGTTCTTCACACATCTGATCAAAAACTCTTTTTCGTTGTACTAAAATGTCCCATGTTCTCTCACATTTGATCAAAAACTCTTTTTCATTCTACAAAAATGTCAAATGTTCTTTCTCACACATTTGATCAAAAACTCTTTTTCATTCTACTGAAATGTCTGATGTTCTCTCACACATTTGATCAAAAACTCTTTTTCATTAAACTAAAATTTCAGATCGTTGGAAATCGGCCTCAGCCTTGTCGTCAGCCGTTATTACTCCAGAAAATGAGCTGCGTACAAGAAGCCAGTCTTCACTGTCAATCAATGGATCCACTGTAGTGACTGGTAATAACAGGTAAATTTTTTTTTTTTTTTCATTTCTTCTTTCAAATTTTCCTATCTGCCACTTACTCGAGTCTCCTGGTTGCAGGATAAGGTCTCTTTTTCAGCAGTCATGACAACTCACAAAGCCTGATTGTGCAGTTCCAGAAAAAACCCACATCTGTCTGGATGTTAGTCAGGTGTGATGACAACTACACCATAGAGGTGTAGGCAACCAAAGACCTTTATCAAATAAAAGATATTCTCAGTGTGAGTAGCCTCTGACGCTGTTGTTTCTAGGGGAGTTGTCATACAGCCTAAAAAAGACTCTGTGGGAGGCTACAGTGTGAGGAGCTTATTCAGTTCATTTGACAAAAGAAACCAAAATGCTCTTGTTTTATTATACAGCTCATAGTAACAGTAAGGACAACTCTGATATAATGTATTTTTATGCCAGCATGTTGACTAATTTGGTTGAAAAAATGAAGAGTTAAGTACAACGGCAAGCTTCACTTCATGTTAAAATTAAATTTGGGGAAGCAGAGATGTTGCAGTGGTGAGAGCACTCGCCTCCTGCCAATGTAGAAAAGGTTAAATTCTTGGACTCAGTGTCATATGTGGTTTGAGTTTGTTGTTGGTTCTTGTCCTTGCTGCAAGAGGTTTTTCTTTTCAGGTACTCCAGCTGTCTTTTCTTCTCAAAAACCAACATTTTTAACTAAATTCCAAAATTTTGTATCTGGAGAGTGTCCCCAAATGGTGCTCTGCGCTAAATACATTGACATTTTATTATTATTATCTGTTAATTTTAAGACCTAACTTTTCCTCTGGGCTAGGGTTTCAAACATCATGGAGGGAAACAGCATTGATCATGATGATGATGATGGCTGTGATACTGACGAATGGGATTCCTCAGACAACAACGATGATTCTCCTTCTAAGGGACAACAGACTGAGTACTCACAAAATACACAGCCTGTGGTAAGATTGAATTCCAAGCTCTCTGATTATTTTACAGTCAATCCATGTCACGTGTGACCAGTATTAATTTTTTGAAATTTTAACAGAGTTTTGAAATTTACATGTCAGTTTTGAACACCGCCGACAAGATTTCAGAGTTATCGTAGAAATTTCGCTAGTTTATTGACGGTATAAAGCTGTGAATTTCTCTTTACATATTTACAGCATTAACTATTTCAAGAATAACAATATTATTGTTTCCCAAGTATTTTGAATCTTTTTTTTTTGTTAATACGTCTTTTTCAGAAAGATTTCCAGAGAAATGTTCAACATTCCATTCGCATGTTCGACATTACAAAGAGAATTTCGAATGTTCATTTCATTCTTGGAAAGACTGGTCACGCGTGACGTGAATTGACTGTAACATTCAGTCACTTTGAGTAAGGATTCCTCAGGTTGATCTTAATCGTAAAACAAAGACATAAGCAATGACAAACATTTTATTCCTTCAAGAACCAGTACATGAATGTTGCCGTTAGTAACTCATTTTGTTACTGTGTACAGTCCAGTGTCCAAGATGCGCCATGCAAAGGTTCAAGGTACTCGGCTGTAGCCAGTTACACAGCTGTGGAAAACACAGAGGTGTCTTTCCAGGAGGGGGACATGCTAGAACTGCTGCGAGTTGGACAGGAAGGGTGGTGGTTTGCACGACACACAGTAACAGCACAAGAAGGATGGGTTCCTGCTAGTTATTTGGAGTTACATTGATGCTGTGATTGATTAATTAAAGATCTTTCTTTGAAAATGTGCGGGTATTTACTAGGCCTTTCAATAACATGTGGACTCTGAAGTTCAAGATTCAACTGTTACGCTTTTCACTGCCATCAATAACTGCAGTTGACCTGTAAGAAAACAAAAATGTTTGGCTTAGCAGGATCAAAAAATGTTTGGCTTAGCAGGATCAAAAGATGATGCTCGTGTGCTGGCAGATTTCAATCCACTTGGTTGGTTTCTGTATTTTTTGCGGTCAGCTGGTTGTTGCTGTAATTATGATTGACGGCAATAAAACATGCAAATTGTTAGTTATAGTTGAAGTTCAGAGTCCATATGTAGTAGAAAGGCGCATTAATACTGGCGCTGTTTTTTTAGTTACCAAATAAACTAGAAGGCCTAATTCATTTTTCAATGGAAATTTCCCTACATTTCTGTTTATTTGATAAACTTGAGGGAAAATAGCACTTGACTTACTGTAATTTGTCTGACAAACTAAACCTTTTTTATAGCAGAGTTTATTCATTATCTATTTTGTTAACTAAGCTTATACTTTGACTGCTATGAAAACTCAAACTGAAAACATGCAAAAGCTCACACATGTAAATATCAAAACTAACAGTAAAACACAAAAATGGTCTTAAAATTTGACCAAAAAAATACACAGTAAAGAGCAGAGAATTTATCAAGAAATTACTTTTGAATATATGTAGCCTTTATTTGAATGTCACCAGGGAGTGACTCTGGTTCTGTCCGCAGATTCTTACTTCTAAGATTGCATTTACCTTGTATGTCTATTCCAAAACAACAGAGAAGCATTTTTCATTTCTAATGATCTCTTTCTCTAGGTAATAATTGATTTGAACCCATACTTTGTCATTATTTTGATTAATTGCCAAGGAATTGGTCATAGTATATAAATTATTTTTAAGGATAAAGGTTTTTTGTAAGTTAGTTCAGTTTGCAAATTATTGTTAATAGTAACTTAGGATTGAAATTTTAGGAGTAATAAGTTTAAATTCAGTAGAGCTCAGGTCTTGTGACCAACAAAATATTTAAAAAGGAAAAGAGTTATTTTAAGAGGTATGGGTAGGCATGTGCTACTAGTATAATAATTTTGTACATTATCGAAAATCATTACAATTTCATAAGGATTATTACTACCCTTAACGCTTCGGGTAATGGAGATTAATAACCCTGTACGTCCCAACAGTGACCGGCATCTAATTCTCCTCAGAAGATCAACCTAGATCTAACATAGAAATGATCACCAAAGGTAAAAATTATTGATGTTGAACCATTCTTATTTCAAACTGTACCAAGAGAGCAGTAAGGAGAGAGTATGCATGTTGATACTGAATCTTAGAAAACCTCCACTCTTGATAAAAATTTGCGTTAAATTGTTGAAAATACAATCTAATTTCAAATTTGGTTGGTAAACATGAAAATAATATTCAAGTGTCAAACAAAACAGGATTTGATTATCGCCTATTTTTGCTTTTAAACTTCCTGGGCGCCACCATTTTGGATTTTATGATGTCCGATGTATGCCCAATTATTTCACACAAAAGAACTACTTCCTGACAACAGTGTCAACTATATGTCATAAAATCCAAAATGGAGACACATGGAAAATTTAAATGCAAAAATACTATAGACGGATGATCACATCTAATTTTTAGCATGCTTGAATGCTTTTCCCACTTTTCAAAATAAAATTTAGAATGTGGACATTACTTCCAACAATTTAAAATCAATTTGTTGTCAGAGTGCAGGTCCAAATCAGGCAAGGGACTATGGAATATAATGGTTATATTTATTGGCATAAAAATAAGAGATGTTTTTTAAACTATAAGTCAAGTAAAACTTGAAAAAAAATGTACAGTGACAAGGTGTGATGATCCCATCTTGGCAATGATATTATATTAAAGTAGCTAAAAAAGTAATAGCATTGTAATTATGTAGAAATAATAAAAATCACAAAAATATTTCTTCTTACAGTGATGGTCCCTTTGATGTATAAAAATGTTTCCATTCATGTAAAATGTGCAACCTTCTCATCAGGTTTACAAAATATTTGTTAATTTTTTCCTGCCTGCTCATAAAAACGACAAACAAAGCAAAACAAAACAAAAAGTAATTGAATTTTCCACTTAAAAGGAGTATAAAAGTGTCTTTTTTGTTCACTGTTGTAAAACTGAATTAAGACAATTTTTGTAGTGTTGAAGCACGACAGGTTCTATTCTTTGTCATGTTTAACAGCACAGGGAACTTAAGCACAGACATCATGAGCCATGATGGCAACTGGGAGTTGTCTTCAGATCCATTCTCATGCCATTACATTTACAATGCCAACCACTGCACACCAAACCAAGAGTTTTCCAGACCTTTGTAAGATGTAAAACGAGCCAAGAAAGGGAATGTTGATGTTCAGTTCCCAAACCTCTGTCCTTAAGTTCCCTATTAAGAACATGGAGCGCTGATCTCATCTATTTGACCATTCATGACATCCAGGATGCTTTGTGCTCTACTTCTTGCCTTGGTGGTATCAGAAGCAGTTGTACTCACGTGCTTTTTTGAAGTGACCTCGTTTGTAACAGTGCAGGCCCATGAGTACATATCAAAACCCGATAATCTGGTCAATTGGTTTATACATCCACTCATCTTTGCTAATCTGAGTCAACTCCTGTCTTAGCTTGGTTAGGGTCTGTTTATGGATGTCTACAATAAAGAGGTTTATATCAGTCCACAGTCAAGCATAAATAATTTCTCAAACATTGATAAGTACATGGGAGCTCAACGGTTATTGAGTTTATGAAACCAAGAACAACATGGCCTTATGAGTTGCTTAAACAAGTGCAGTTTGCAAAAATTATCAGTAAGTGCAAAATTGAACAGAGGATGGACAAGCTGCTACCTATGCATACGTGATGCCTTCCATTGTCTTCTAATTCCTTTTTTCTTGGACTTGAATTTATTCAATTCACAATGTCTTTCCCCACAGGTGTATCAGTGGATGCCAGCCAAGGAAACTTAAGAAAATCAAAGGAACAAACTAAACTGAAGCCAGATAAGTGCAGGGAAAGGGAATTCAGGGCTGTCATTAATAGCTCACAACTAGACATTGTGCCTGGCATCTACAGTGAAGGTAGTGGGCTACTTTGATAGAATTTGAAAAAACAAGAAGACAAGATGAGTAGTAAACTTCCTTTAGTTTACGACCAGTGATTTTCCTTTTGGAACTACATTCGTTGGCAAAACTAGTTGAGAAAAATGTGAATTGTGCAAATAGATTTTGCACAACCAAAAGATCTTGGAAAGATCTACAAATATTGAAGGCATAAAATCATGCTACCCCCCCCCCCCCCTCCTATATGAGACTATTTACTACCCCTCAAACTTTTGGAAGTTTATCTTTTGTATGTTAAGGGTCCAGTTCATATCTTACAACAAGCAATGCACTGAGAGCTGTACATTTTAAGCTATTGTTTAGGGGGATACCCAGTATGAACAATGAATAGGAAAATTTTCAATGTTTTTCTTCTTTCCTTTTGGACTTTTCTCACTCTAATATGTGACCTCCTCCATCTCTGTTGGTGTGATTTATAGCACACTCCAGAAAATACCTTTTAAATGGCCGTCAGAAGAGTAGTAAACCTTCACTCCCCCTCACTCAATGCTTGAAGGTCAGACGATTACCCAGCATTTTTTTTTTCAGCAGCAAATCAACACTGATAAGGGAAGGGGGTGGGGGAGGCTGAGTTGTTGATGTATCAAATAATGTGCAATTCCAGAAAAAATTCATGCCCACCCCACGGAAGTCATCAGAAATTTCTAGGGGGTGGGGGTCTTAAAAGTCAAAATTTTAGAAGCAAAGTATGAAGCTAAACTAAAATTTCCTGGGGGGATGGGGGATGCAAAACAAAAAAATCTTCCATGGGGGGAGTATGCATACCTGTCAATCCCCGGAGTACAAAAATCTGGAGACGTCTAGAAATCTGTTTTCTTTGTTCCGCGGTCCCAGCAGAACCGTGTCATCAAGCCTACATTTAGGGCTTCAGTGGGGTGGGGGGGGGGCAGCGAAGACCCGACGAGAAATAACCAATATTAATAAACATATCTCAAAAAGACCGCGGTAGGTATTTCCCGGGAGATTTGGTGCTCTACCCGGGAGACCGGGAGATTTCAGGTATGAGTATGGATATTTTCTGGAACTGCACAATGTAGTGGTGGAATTTGTAGGTCAACAAAACATTTCTTAACAGTTCCATCCAAAGCTCAGTGACAGCCCCAGAATGGGCCGGTCAGGGATCATTTCTTACATTCCCTCGTAATCAATTTTCTCGTAATCAATTTAAATGTCACTTGTCATTCACCTTTTCTAAGGCTGTTCAAGTTAGAATCCACTTCGATATCTACTTGAATTCTATTTAGTAACGCCTCCAAGGCCTCTGCAAGAAAACACACCAATATAATAAACTGTAATTAATTTAAACCACTGAGAGGATGGATGTAGAGGTAACTGACTCAGGGCATAACCATGCACTACATGAATTTGCAGTCAAATTCCTGTTAATTAAGTTTAAAAAGAAACTAGTTGCAAGTAACTGGTTTCAATTTTTTTACAGCTGGGTGATCTTAAAAAAATTCACAGTTCGAATTCCCTGCAATTCAGAATATGAAGTAATATTATAACCTGGTGACTTGCTACTTTCATCTTGATCTGGAGACCGAAATAAAGCTTTCCTTGGCTCTTTGAACTGTGAGTCACTAGCCGCCATTTTGAAAATTCGAAAAACAAACTCTTCTGAACGTGCGCAAAACTTAACGCCGCTGAACTATTTTGCCTCAGGAATGAATTGCCAAGTTTTTTCCGACAGTTTTACCGCTTTTCTCAACGAAAATATCGTATGTTTTGGCTGTAAAAGAAAGCCTGTTTCAAATTTTGAGCTATGCCGTTCCCGACATGAATGTGTTATTTTTACAGGTATGATTTAAATAGCCAAGACTGTGATGGGATCGGTAACGCAGTTTGCGTTTGGTGCGGCAGTTGGTGTTGCTCTTTTCATTGGTGCCAACACAGCTCGACGCTACTTTCTTGTCGCGCCGGTCACAAACCAGATAGAACGCGAACAAAGGAATTCCTCTGTTGATGCTTCACCAAGGCAAGAGCAGCTACATTCAATACAGAGCGCGGCAACGCCAGTCCGCCATGTGTCCGAGGCCTCTGCAGAATCAGAGGTCGGAGAGGAATCAGGACAGCATCTTTTAAATCTTCTTTTCAACGTCGCCGAAGATCAGGCGAGAAAAGAAGGTTACATTCACCGCGGAATAACATGCAACTCCTGCCAGGCAAGCCCGATTTGTGGAATTCGTTATAAATGTGCCAACTGTGTGGACTATGATGTCTGTGAGCGTTGTGAAATGAGAGATGATCATAACAAAACCCATTTGTTTATAAAGATCCGCATTCCGATGCCACCATTGACAAATCCAAGGGCACCTTGCCTTAAACCACTTTACCCAGGTGAGATAAATATGTCGTGACTGTTTGGTCATTCTAATTTGCTTAGGGTGTTTTCTCTCATCCATGAAATAGATAATAATTTACTGTGTGTGAATTTTTTCCCATAAGTTGCTTTGAACCTCATTATGGCACTGAGGCTAAGTGCAAAAGCTTTTCATGTGGAAATTAGCTTTGTTTTCATATGAATGAAAACTAATTTTCATAATTAGTTCTCGCAGAAAAAAAAAGCCCACAAAATAAAACATCGCAAAAATGAACTCCCTTCAGTCAAATTAAAAACTCCACTTTTAATAGGCTTGTGCCACTGGGGCGATACACAATTAAACAAGAACATTAATGTGATTTTCCATTGTAAAAATCATCCAGAGCTTAGATACAAACATAGCTTTGTCACTGACTAAAAATATATATCTATAGTGTAAATAAACAATAGCCTCCATTTGGCGTGAAAAAATATGCTCAGATATTTGTCCGCAGACATTATCTGTTCCGAGAAGCGAACAGTTTTCCGAGAGTGAAGCTTGAGGAAAACTAAGCTTCGAGGAGCAGATAATGTGCAAGGACAAATATCTGAGCATATTTTTAAAGCCAAATGGAGGCTATTGTGGTTATCATCCTTCAAATATTTTTCGCAACATGTAGCAGTGAGCTTGAGTATTTAAACATTTCGTTTAAGAACAGTTTACCGTCAAAAATGTTTAGAGCATATTTTGTTTTCTAATACTGCTTTATCGACCAGCAGGTTTATCTCTTGTTCTGTCACAAAAGCAAACCGTTCCCCCATCTTGACATTAATTTTAATTGTAAACTTGATGCGCTTTGAAGTTTTTGAAATTGGGGAATATCACCGAATATTCCCCAGTTTTAGCTGGGGTACATTCGGTCACGTGAGGCGTTTAGACCAATCGCGCGCGAGCGAAAATATTTGATGGATTATAATTTTGTTTATAGAGTGTTGTGATTTATCTTCAGGTATCAAAGATCACCCTTGCTCCTTGTCTTGGGATGAAATTCAGCATCTGAGAGAACAAAGCCATTTTGACCAAGCAGAGATTGAAGCTCTGGTTGAGCAGTTCAAGACCTTGGCAACTGAAAAGGCCGGAATTACGCGTGCAGTTTTTGACAAGTGTTTAGGTCCTTTGGGACAGAACAAGAACCTTGTCATGGACCAGATGTTTAAATTTTATGACCAAAACGATGATGGCATTATTGACATTGACGAGTTTGTCGTTGGCCTCTCCATACTTGTCAAGGGGAGTGAGAAAGAAAAGATCCCATATGCATTTGGTGGCTGTGACATTGAGAAAAAAGGTTACATTTCCAAGGAGAATCTAAGAAGCATGTTTAAAGCTTACTTTGAAGTGAGCCTGGAGCTTGTGCGTGATGTTGTGAGGTCATGTGAGGAGGAGATGATGGCGTCTTTTGATGACTCTGCTGACAAACCAGTGTCGGCAGTGTTTAATGCTCCAATTCCCAATGATTCTGGTCCATCAACATCAACAGGAAAACCAGTGATGGTGATGAATAACCCTGGCAACACAAGCACTCAGGGAGTTGATGGAAGATGGCCTATTATGGAGGCAATGTCACAAGATGCGATTGATGAGATGGTGAACAATGTCTTCCAGTGTGCTGATACTAACAAGGATGGCAAGATTTCCTTTGAAGAATTTGAGGCTTGGGCTGCAAATGATAACACTATTCTCGCTTGGTTTGAGGCCCTTGGTACAATCTTCTAACTCAGTCTAAGAGGTTTTAACTAATTGCCATATTAAATTATTTACTCTGAGAATGTTTAGAGTTGGACAAGTTATTTAAGGTCTTTTAAAATTGAGTTGTGTGGTTAAGTCAGTGTAGGCAGGCTTAGCCTACATAACAGGTGTAATAAATTATTGGGAGGGAGGGGGGCAAGAAAAACTAAGAGAAGGGTGTTCCCTCTCCCCAGTTCCTCCTTTTTCTCTCACTTTTTCTCCCCCCTCCCCCCCCCTCCCCTCCGCCCTTCTACTAATCCCAAGGCAGGCAATTTCTTTAGATAGATATGTTTTCACTTTATAGTCCACCTTTTGTTGTTGTCTTTCTTTTACTTCCATGAAGATCAATTTTGCTGTCTACAGCTATTTTTTAAACTTCTTGCTTCAAAGAAATCTGATCCCCTTGGATATTGTTTTACGGTACTTTTCTACTGGTTAGCTCAAGGTCTGTATCTATCAAAATGTTTTTTTCCAAAGCGTTCAATGTATAGTCTGCTGTAGTGAACAGTTTTGTGCAGTGGATCCTTAGTGCCAGCTTGTTTATGTTGGCACCTAGCCTGAATGACTGCTTTCATTGCATCCACCCCTTGATTCTCCTATAGCCCCAACTGTGGGGCCATGCAGCCTGTTGGAAAGCTTACCATTTTGGCCTTTAGTTTAGGTTGTAATGAGAGGTTTATTTATATTAAAAAAAAAAAACACATTACAGCCAAAAAATGGCTGAATTGCACACATTCATAAGTAATTGAATACATCATTGTGCATGTTAAAAGCAACCATGATCAAGATAAGCTTATTTAATATCTAAACACGAAACTAAAATCTCATTACCAGTTTCTGACTCTAAAAGTTTAGTCCTTGTTCAAAGGCTACCTGGTTGCTCTCTAGAAGCACTACACACTACACGTGTGTAAATATGCACAAAAAAATATATATTCATAAAAAAAAAGAACTAAACACTTGGTGTTGCAAATTGTAGTTACTACATTTAGTTGTCTTCAACAATGAAGATGATCATTTTGAATTTTGAAAATTGTGACGATGGACAGGGGATATGCAAGCTATTTTCACTTTATATATATTTATTTTGGCCCTCACGATTTGTAAGTTTGATAGAGTGAATTTTAATTTAATAAAAACAACTACAAACAACAGATAATAATAATGGTGCAGATTGTTATCGTGTCAAAGATATTTGATGTTAGCCGAAGAATATGATCAAGTGCAACATTCTTTTGAACTATTTTTAGATGGCCTCTGCAAAACGTGATGAGAAATAGCATTTTGATCTCGTGGTTTGTGTATCGTGTTCCACATATCTTAGATTTCGCGCCATGTCGGTCGCTTTGGATTGATAGCGTGATAATTTTATAAAAGTCGACAGTTTGGTTCCTGCAAAGATGTTACTTTTGCGTCTTCACGTGGAAAAGGAACGAATTAATGTAAAGTATTGAGAGCAGAGATTTTTTGGGTTTCGTGGAGAAATTTTTTAGTGTAATTCATCCGTGAAGTCTTGACGTCTGATGTCTCAATGGTGATTCAACATTTGCGGCATTTAGATCTTCCACACCTTAATAAACAAAGGTGGCAAAAGCTGAAAGACCTCTATTCAGAGCTGAATGGTATACAAACTGCAAACTATCTAACTGAGCTGCTGGAAAAACTATTCATAGCAGCAGGCAATGACATAGATGTGCTCATTCGCGACCGTTCCACGGCTGAGGTGTTGAATTCCAATTCTGCGGGGTCAGGCTGGTCTTTTGAAGGCTTGGGGATATTTCTTGAAGAAATAGCCACACAAGAAGAAAAAGAAACATTTTTCAACATTGTTCTTCCGTTTATTGTTACTTTAGCGTCGAGTATTGACGAGTTCTCGCCCAAGGAAGGCATTGTTCTGTGCTTGCAACAGCGCGGTAGGTTCGTTGTTTACAAAGTTCAGTGTATTGGCTTGTGCAAATGATAGCTTCACTTTAATTTAAAGCCAGTAAACTCGTTAGCGATCAAGGGTTAAATCAGTATAGCTAATTTCGAAGCATCTTTCACTTTCTTTTAACAAAATTATGTCATTGTGATTTAAACTAATAATGCTTAAAGTTTTAGCTATTTTTGTCATTGTTTTCAATGAAGTCGTTGAAGAGAGTTCCCCGCTGTTGTACTTAAGCTTAAGTCGTTTACAAGTCACTCAAGATGAGACAATGGTTTTCATCAGTCACTTGTTATTCATGTAAATGTCTCTTAGTATCTTGCAGAGATTATTTTTAAAAATATACACCGGGGAAGTCTTGTGTTCGAAGGAAGTGGCGCGAAAGTTTGCTCGACGCGGTGGGTGCACTTTCGATCCGAAAATCAAAACTTTTGCATACAACTACCGAATATATTGAAACTTGCATTTTATCAATATCGGTGGTGTGCCGGTATTTTTCAACAGTATGGAACTCACTTGCTTTCTCGATGATGACAAGATAGCCCATGACAACGGGGAGGGGGGTGGGAGGACTGTGGGGGAACAGGTAAAGTAGAAGGGGGTAGCCTATTCTCAAATCTCCTTATAATCAGATCTGGAACTTTGATTTTAATTCCTTATCATTACTATCATTATAATATCATTCCAAACAAGTCTATTTTACTCTTCCTATTTTTTAAATGTTTATTCTTATTTATTCTTGCAGAATGTGGCATTGCACTGGACAGGAAGTTCATAGCTTGTGTTCTGGCATCGGCATTTTTATGTTCACTTCCTCCACTACCTGAAGACACTCAAGTTCGATCAATCAATTTCATCAATTTCTTTGCATGTTTTCACAGGTATGATTTATCTTCCCCCCCCCCCCCCCCCTCCCTGGGGCCGGGGATACTCCCTTATATACGCTGTTATAGGTATGTGCAGCGCCCAATTAAAGGGTGTGGTTTTTGAGACCTTTTGGTCAGAAATAGGGTATAAATTTTAACCATTTTGTCTAAAAGTCTGAAAACAGGTATGGATTCTAGAAACCAGGCCTGAAAATTGGTATGAATTTTAAAGGCCATGTCTGGAAAAGGACTCCAAAAAAATGTATTTTGGTCTGAAATAAGGTCAGGATTTGGAGAACGAAGCCACACACCCCTAACAAAAATTCCAAGGAGTACACCCCCCTCCCTCTTGTTTACCACAACAACATGTACACAGGCTTTTTGCTGCTTGTATGTGGGATTTTCGAAGCATGTGTCAAGGTGACAGTTTCAAGCCATTCACCAGCTGGTAGACACTCTCAACTTCTTACTATTTCTTAACTTTTGTTGCAACTAGATTGATAACTCTGTTTGGAGGGTGATGCACAAAAAGATGTACTACTGTTAATGCTGCTGTTACCATTACTGTGACTGTGACTTTTGAGTGGATGACTGACTGATTTACTGACTGATCAGAGAATAACTCTGCTGTGTATGTTTTAGTGCTAAGCAAACCCATGAGTTTCCCATTGAACATTAAAGCATTAGTGACAAAATGGGAGACCTTAGGTGGCAAATAAAGATATTTGACCTTGGCAGGAATATATCGAACCCACAACCTCAGGATTTGATCACCATTGCTTTACCGACTAAGCTACAAGGCCACACTGACTGACTGATAGGAAAATTTGTGTAGAGGTAACCTGACCTGGAACTGACATTGCAAAATAAATTGTTTCTGCAGAGAGGAAATCCAACAGACACAGGCTTCCAAGCTCCGATGTTTAATTCACTATTTTGAAAGAATCAGCAATGACTGGCCAGATATTGAAGGGAGAGTGTTGTACAGCCGTCAGGTATTGTCCCTGGCCCATCATTCCTGTCTGTGTCAAACATTGATAATGTTGCTGGCCAATCGTTTCACTGGTCAGTGAGGTATAAATTAGCTTTCCCATTCCACATTTTAGTCAGGTGGATTCAGTTTAATGCAAACTCACATTTGGGTTTTCTCTTGTTCCTCTGATTTTCCTTCCTCATAAAATAAACCAAGCAGTGATTTCTAAACTCTTCACTAATCTGGCATGTAAGAGGCACAGACTTACCAGAAATGAAACTATTAAGAGTATATAACTCAATCTTTCAATCACTTCAATAAAGTGAACATCTTGTTTTCAGAGCATTTTTTTTCTTTTGTCATCCCTAAAAAGAGCTTAAATATGCAAACATTTTCTTCCGATGTAACTGAAACCCCTGCATCACTTCAATCTTTACATTTTCATACAAACAAACTTTAATTTTGTGGCTCATTAGTGGCAGTTTTGACAGACATCCAGCGTATCAGTTTCATTTGCTATTTGTACTGGCAGGTCATACCAAGCCCCTCTCTGCCTACTCTTGAAGACTGGGTGTCGTGTGATATGCCGCTATGTCCTGTCATTGTCGATAATAAGACATCCATTGAAGATTCTGGAGAACACATGCTTCAGGTTTGATTTTAGCTCCTTCAATCATTCGCAACACAAAGCCCAAAGTTTTGCTATTTTTTAAACAATGCCATGTTCAGTCCGTACTTTTTTGGTCTAGAGAGAATTCTGTAGAAACTAAATCATCATTGTCATAACCTTTATTCAAACGCAACTCCATTTAAAGCATGACAATGTTTCAGGGGCTATGTGTAGTCTAACTAAGAATAGAATATAGGATAAATTCTAATAAAATTTAAAATCTGACATATTCTCAGGAAGTGACTGAAGAAAAAATTCATTAAAATCAAATTCTTTCAAGAATAGGTCCTGTTTCACTTTAGCTTAGAATAATTTGTTTGAAATCATCATAATTACTCTGGTCCAGTGACAAGATTGGTTCAGGCCCCCTTATTCATGACCAAGTGATGGCTGTGGGACTAGATTGGCAACTGAGGGTTTCTTACAGGCCATGTTCCCGCACTAAAATGGAATATCTTATGCTATCCAGACTTGACTTCCCCAATACAACTCACCAGGCATGCCCATCTCGATCTGAGAGGCTGTTGTACTAGAGTTTTCTTAAGGACGGTCTCTCCTTTTGCTAGTGCACATATTTTCTGTTCATCTCGGGATGGTCCGAGAAACTTGGGTTTCTTAATGGCAGTGCCTGCTAAGACAAAGATATTTTTGCACAGCTTATAACTATGTGGGAAAAGCAGATCTTGGTAAGTTTTGTTGGAATCTGAAAAGACAATTAGGGGTAACCATGTATTTTTCAGAGATAATCAAGTTTCAATTTGGAAAAAAATTCCATACATTACTTTGTACTTAAACCCTTTTTCAATATCATTATTGTTGCTTAATTATCTCTGAAAAATGCATGGTTACTCCTGGCTTTCTTTTTGGATTTTAACAGTCCCTGCTAAGAACTGCCTTTACCACATAGTCATAAGCCGTGCAAATACCTCTGTATTAGGAGACAGTGTCCTTAACTCCTGCTTAAAGTAAATAAACAAAGGATTTCCAAGTAACAGTGAAATGCGTGCAGCTGTACAAGAATCACTACAGTAAGTCAAGCAAGAGTAGTTCCATGCTTCACACTTCCTTCCTTCATTGCCATCTCCCCCCAAAACTATGAAAGAAACAAATTTTCAGAGATGTCAATGTCATTTAAAGAAATTAAGTACCAGTAGGAATATGTTAATTTTCCTGGTTTCATTGTGTAGGTTGACTTTGCAAACCGTTTCATTGGGGGAGGTGTTTTGGGTGCAGGGCATGTTCAGGTATGCTTACTTTTTTAAAATTAACAGCATTAAAAGAGAACTTTTTATCAACATTAACCTTTTGCTCTCTTTTTTACTTGTGGAGAGCTCAGAGCTGTCATTAAGGGCAGCAACCCCTAACACCTGTAACGCCTGAAAGGACCTTGATGTAACAGGTGATCTTGATAGTTGTAAGGTCATTTTACTCGGGAAGTAACAAGACTGTTACAGATGTGAAGCTGAGGGTAACATGGCTAAAAATGCAGTGACAGCCCTGGCGATGGTGTAGTGGTTAGCACGTCAGACTTTTAATTGGACGGTCAGAAAACTAGAGGGTCGGTAGTTTGAGTCTAGGTTGGTCTCTGAATTGCTGTGTTGTTTCTTTAGACAAGAAAGGTTGCTCCGCATTGTCTCTCTTCACCCAGGTGTATAAATGGTTACTGGCGACATAGCACTGGGGATGACCCTACAATGGACTAGCATCCCATCCAGGGGGAGTAGCAATACTCTTAGTTGCTTCCTGCTGTATGGGGCCACTTAGACTCCAGTGCAATTTTACCTTTGCTTTCTTTCTTACTTAGTCCTTATCATTTCAGGAAGAGGTTAGATTCTGTATGAACCCTGAATTGCTTGTGGCTTTGATGTTTATGGAGGCTATGGAAGACAATGAATGCATTGTTGTCAGGGTGAGTTTCAAAAATAATGATCTTATTTTATTTATTTTATTTATTTTATTTAATTTTTATTTAATTCAATAATTCAATTCACATCTTGACAGACAGATGAAGTTCTGCTCTAGAATCTCAAATCAAAGCTAGTAAACACAAACTTTTTCTCCTGCATGGGCTGGGTGGGTGGGTGGGTGGGTGAGATCAAAATATGGACTGATAGCAGCTGCCAGTGGTGCCTTTACATGATGATGTCCAATCTCACCCCACAGAGGAATTGTAAATCACCATGAGACGATGTGATATGTGTGGTTTATAAATACATTATATTACATTAACTTTAAAGGGTTCTCCTTTTTCACTTGATTATTGTACATGCCAGTACCCTATCCCAGACTAAACAGCTTGAAAACCATACCCATCACAGTGACACATACTAATACAGCTTATTTTTATGGGAGTATCCCCTGGGGGTTGGTATCATGGATAGAACTGGAAATGAACAACAGCGCAGATAATTTTTCCGAAACAAAATGGCAGAGCGTGCACGTGCAATCAGAGTACTTTGCTTTAGCTGGGATACTGCTTTCAAGTCTTTCTAAACACTATTTCTTGTTTATTTTATTTGTACATAGGTACTTTGTACTTTCTTTTTATGAAAAGCTTATCTTATTTTTCTGAAATACTCTTGTCTATTATTTTCCTTCCTGTTCTAGGGAATAGAAAGATTCTCCAGTTATTCAGGGTATGGGAAAACATTTCAGTTTGCTGGTGATTATAAAGATGAATCAAAGGTCAGTAAACCTGTTCCCGTCATGATCAATGATTATACTCATAAAATTTATTATAATAATTATAATAACTATAATTGGTGCATTTGGAGAGTTTGTCAAAGGCTCTGTGTTAACTGGTATATATTTTTTGTCAAATTTGAACAGATTTATTATCATAAGTTAATTAACAGTTTATTTTTGGTCTAAAGTAATATTATTATTGTAGGCCCAGCATTTTGAAAGGGCATGAGAAAGACTCAAAGTTAATGTCTATTAGTCTGCAGGTACCGTTTGTTCAAAGAGTGGATAACTTTATCCAGCAATTAAGTTGCTATCCAGCAGACAAACTATATTAGTTGGAGTAATACACTTTATCCACTGGATAACGAGTTATCTGCTTTATTTATTTATTTATTTTGTTTATTTAATTCAATATTTATCCAGGGGCATCCAATTTAGCAGAGCTAGTTTAAATGGAGCCCTGACACAGCACAAGACAAGACTTTGAAACATAAAAAAAACTAGACAAATAAGTTATAAATGCAGCATGTACCGCAGGCGTTACTGCTAAAGATGGCTCTTAAGTTTGGTTTTAAATTCACTGAACGCCTCTACGTGTCGAATGGTTCTCGGGATGGTGTTGTAAGTTCGAGCGCCATTTATTTTGAAGCTCCCCTGGCTTCTGGTGTTATAGCCTTGGTAAAGGTAAAGGTAAAGTTATCCATTCTTTGAATGACTAAGGCAGCAGGTGTGCAGAAGATCTGATGGTTTCTAAACAACAGGATAACTCTTTTGATGCAAATTCTCAAAATATCCTTTGAGGAAGTGTATTGCAAACAATAAAAATATTTATTTTCCCCATTCTCTCCTGCAGCGTGATAAAGATGGTAATTTTCTGACCTCAGTAGTGGCGATTGATGCCACATCGTTTAAAACCTCACCAGTAGAGGCTCAGTATCAGGAGTCTGCTCTCATTAGAGAACTAAACAAAGCTTTGGTAGGATTCTACAACCCAGACGTTGGTTCACAAATCATACACAGCCCCTCAGGTCAGTACTTCCTTACATATTAGGCCAGTGTTAGAGCGCTGGTGATCTAATACAGATGTCTTGGGTTCAAATTCCACAGAGGTCAAAGATAGATCTTTCTCTATCCTCATCAAACCAAATTCCCTTCATAGATCTAGCGAGCACAGAGAACTATAAGGATAGAAGCCCTCACTTTCGCACTCAAAAAATAATTTTATTCCATTTCTACATATGTTTGTTTAGAGGACTTCAGAACTGGCAGCCAAACCAGCATGAGGTTTCCACCATGATTAACGAGAGCTGTGTCTCTTCTTGTGACACAGGTGGAGGGGGTGGGGGATTTTTTTTTCTATGTATGTGGCACATGGTTGTTAAGGCCATTTCCCTGCATCAGACAAGAAATGGCCTCAGATGTAACCCATCTCATGCAATTAAGTTCATCCTTATTTGTACAGAAGTGACGAAAGTGCCCAGTTAATAATTCTTTTTTATATATAGAGAGCAAGCAGTATGCTGCTGAAAGTGAAGATCAAAGCATTGAAAACACAATAGAGGCGTTACCAATGCCACCTCTAACAACTGTAGAGACTCAGGAGTTCAGTGACAACCTTGTTAACCTTGCGCTGACTCAAGCGTTCAGTGAAGTAGATTCAAATAACAATACCACCCCAGAAGACGTGGTAGATGCCGGCGATATCTTAACGCCTATCATGAAAAAGTCTCTGATAGAAGTCTTTTGTAGCATGCCCGACAAAGCTCGAGCATATTCAGAAAACTTTCTCTCCCCACCTCCACTACCAAAGTGTGTGATACACACCATCAGTGGCTCAAATACCCCTGTAGTTCCCGGGACCCCTCCGTCTTCACCCGCCGTGTTTGACCTGGAACAAAAACCGTTCGATTCCAATGGTTTTCAAAGGTACCTTTCAAGTCCAGGATCCCTTCCTTTAAAGAGCTTCGCTGATTCGATCTCCAACTCCCTGATGTCATGTGTTGAATTGACGTCATCCATTGCCACTGCCATAGCAACCACTGCAAGCTCTCCTGTGCTCGCAGCTGCGAACACCAAAGAATCATTTCAGAAGAGCCCCGGGTATTTAGGGTCCCCAGTAAAGAACGGGGACAATTTAATTTCCTTTTTGTCTCAGCAAGTCTCTAAATCAGATACACCGCTGAGCAAAAAGTATTCCAATGGTTTTAGCATTTCCCAGTTTGTGGAAGATTTGTCCTCATTAGTAAACGCATCAAAGTGTAAGACGTATGAAGATAATACAGATGGCCATGTGCGGTCTCCTAACGCCAGACAAATCCTTTTGGAAGAGTTCAACCTAGAGGAATATGAGGGAAGACAAAAGGGGGAACTGAAAAATGGTGAAGGAGTTGACACTTCAAATGCTAAGCTTTTTGAAAAGTTTGCGACTGAACTGTCAAGATCAGTTCTTGATTCAGCGATCAGCTGTTCATTTTGTCCAAAGGAGGAAGAAAGTGAAGTGGATGTGGAAGAAGACGAAGCAGCTGAGACTGTCCCCTCGGATGTACTAACTGGCAAAAGCAGCCGAGGTGATGCTTGTCAGAGAGCAGCAGACACGGAAAATAGTGATCTAAGGAACATTGTAGAGGGCCATGTTGAGACTGTTGTCTTGAAAATAATATCAACTGCTCTCGCGGAGGCTGCAGAGCTATGTGATGGAAAAACAACTGTTTTGATGTCATGCGCTGAAAACGATGATGGGAAAGAGAGCGGAGATAGTGATAGCTTATCTCAAAGTGAGTTGGGAGTAAATAATCAATCAGAAATCCAAGCATCGGTTGAGAGCAATACAAGCTCATCAGAATCGTCTGAAGAGGAACAGGGTGACCAGAATGAAGGAGCGAAAGTGACTTCTGAAAACAGCTTTGGAGAGCTCTCCTCAACTTCTGAAGCTGCCGTCCAAACGGCTGGGAAACTTGCTGAAAAAATAATGTTTGATGCATTGGCACAAGCTTCAGACATGATGCAAGGAGAGGAAATGGAAGCGATGGATGGAGGTGAGAGATACACTCAAGGTGAAACACAGCTTGAGCTTGAACATGTTCCAGCTGAAGAATCTTCCATTTCCGATGACGAGATCATCTCAGAAGAAGAAACACTGCAGAGTTTTGCAGAACATTTTAGTAGTTTAACAGTCCGTGGCGCTGTTAAGATTGCAGAAGCATGTTTGGAAGAATCACGGGTACGCCCTGTGGCAACAGGGAACTGGGGATGTGGGGTATTCCGTGGGGACCCGGAACTCAAGGCTGTTATTCAGTGGGTGGCCGCATCAGCAGCTGGGTGTCCTGTGGTAGTTTATCACACCTTTGGTGACAGAAGATTATCACGGGTAAGTTTTGTTCATTAAAGTTTGATTTAAATCATGCCCTAAATTCAAACTACAAAATATTGAAAGATTAACAGCATCACAAAAGAATACTAACTTTCATATAAATAGTATTGGTCAGCTGACTAAGTGAGTGTGTTCCCAGTCAAGTATTTTCCATGTGTTGACGAAGCTCCGTCGCTAGGGTCGTTAATCTTCCGTCTGTTCTTGAATAAACGCGCTGTTACACTAGGCAATTTTTCTTGCAACTTGTCTTACAATTTCGTTGTGACACAAGTTGCACGTATCTTTGGTGTAACATGTCTTGAAATGAACGTTTTTGTTGCAGTCACCGTTGCACGAAGTAGAACCGACTTCTACTTTTCGCTACGATTGTGGCAACAAACAATTGCGGGAAATGTTCGTTTCAGGGCATGTTACACTAGGCAACGAAACAGCGCCTAACCACGGAGGGTGAAGTATAATGGTGCAGGGAAGACTGCTAAACTGCTCAGCTGCGGAAGGGGGACTAGGTTTTCACTCGCTCGAACTCAGCCAAAACAGGGCATGATAGGAGACCAGAGACCATAGACCAGAGATAGGAGATTGAACGGTGTGGTAATAAATCGCATCAAGCATGGGGAAAGTTGTGGGAGCCAAGTTTTGGATTTGCCCCTGATTGGTGTAAAACCAGCATCTGCGCCGTAATGTCACCTTATTTCTAGACTGTCCATGGTCGTCTGTTCAGTCTTCCTGGGATAG